>NC_061532.1:4765000-5130000 GCF_022379125.1 Scophthalmus maximus
CCTCCAACTGATTTGCAATTTCTTCCAATTTGTAGCTGTCAGTCAAGCAAATGTCACATGTATGAAATGATGGACACCTCATATTGGCGCATAACTCTCCGCAAACGCTGAACGCGGCAGGAACGAGTCCCAAAAAAACTCCCACGACTCATACGTCGCCAAGGTCAAGAGGCTCAAGAGGCTGCTTTCTTTTTCTTTCTCAGCCGGGGTCTGGTTGTACGGAGGAGTTGGTTTAGAAAAAGAAGCGCGATTGCATATCCCGGTGATGATGACCTTCGGGCAGTTTGATATCAAACAAGCACTCAAATTCCAGACGCAAACGTCGTTTTCTGACCCTAAACCTTATAAAGGGCCCACACCCGGAACTAGTTTGTGACTCGGTTTCCTTTTGTGTTGCGACGACCACATTTTCTTTGGACGCCGGCTCATTGTTCGCATGAATGAAGTGACGAAAAATGAATCCTCGTGCGTGGTCCACATTAACACGTCACTCTTTCCCCTCCGTCCGCAGGTGTGTTTGTTGGAGTGCGAGGGCCGAGTCTCCGCCTCGCTCACATGGGAGGTGTGTGAACGTGCCGTCAAACTGTCGCACCATCCGCTGTTCCCTGAGGGCGCTCTGCTCAAGAGGGCCGGAGAGGGGCTGGAGTTGACCTCCCTCGACCTGAACTCGGACAGTGAACTGCTGCGGCCTGCGGCAGCGGGGCACTTCGAGGAGGGCGATGGGGACCAGATGCCCCTCGAGCAGCGCAGTGTCCGCTATGACTCCTCACTGCTGGAATCCTCTGAGGAGGCGGGGGGCCTGCGGGGGCTGAACCTCAATCTGGTGGACGAAGAGATGAAGCCGAGGGAGGAGAGGAACGTGGAGACGGACAGCCAGCTGGAGGGGGACGAGGATGACAGCTCAGAGGCTGTCACCTTGTCCAAACGCTTCGGCGGCTTTCAGAGAGGGCGCCATGGGTACAGGAAGCTCATCGGCTCGCCCATGAGGCCCCTACAAAAGCGCTACGGTGGGTTCATAGGCGTGCGGAAGTCTGCCCGCAAGTGGAACAGTCAGAAACGGGTGAACCAGCTGCTCAGACAGTACCTGGGCATGAGGAGCAGCCGCAGCGGCCGGTTCAACAGCGTCCCCGTAACTCGGGTCTGGAGGCAAAACAAACTGTGATACGTTTGCCGTCGCTCTCACGGAATCCCGCCCCCAGTTACCTCAGCCGATCAATCATGTTTTCAGCAGCCCACGGCAGTTTGCACTGGGACACCGTCGCCATCGTCGTCGTCGTCGTCGTCATCGGAAGAACAGACTTCGCCGTCTCACCGCACCTCTCTTTGTGTCTCTAAGTAACGAGGAATGTTTTGACCGTGATGTCCTTCTTTATTGAGCATATTTACATGCCATTCTGTGAAATAAAAGAATTAGAGAAGTGCAATTGAATATATTTTTGTGTGTGTTGGTATAATAATGCGGGCCCGAATGAGATTGGAAATCCGGTTCACAGCGAGGCTGTTCAGGTCTAAAGGGTGTGACGTGGAGAATCATGTTGAATGCACTTTCATGCACGTGTGGATGGGACTATAAATATGGTCATTTCTTTTTGCACTCTGTAGTTGTGAGAGCTATACTGTAACTGATGTCCTGCCCTCGTGACTACTGGACTGACAAAGGTTTCCCCTTTGTAAAACCACACTTTTAGAATCTGGGACTAAACAAATTAATGTTGAGCAGAAGCAAACAGTAGACGCAAATTGGAGGTGGAGCAGCACTGTGCTTTCCACATTCAGTCAGACGTAAAATATGGTCAGACAGTGGGATTGTTGAAGATCGTCGTAATTACTAATTTATAGAGTCCCCTCTCCTGCTTAAGGAATGTAATTAGTTGCACACAATGGATATGAAATTGGCTGTCTGAACTTTACAAACTAACCAAAACGCAGCATCTCCTCAAAAGGAAAAAAAAAAGCCTTGTTGCTATTTCTTCATTATGAGGATGGACAAAACATTTCTTTCTCCTGTCTAATGTACTCTGATTTTGACCATTAAGTGCAAAATGATGAGCTTCTCTTGAGAAAAATGAGCAGTAGGTTTCGCAGGCTCCTCTGTGGGACAATACTGCCCTCTAGTGTCCGAGAAGCAAACATGTTGCCCTCGGAACAACTGATGTCATGTCCTCAGTGATTTTTAATACAACTCCCAGGATTGACTCCACTTTCCTGCATTAGACATTAGGATAAATCATACATTAAAAAAAATATGGCTAATTTCTGGCTGACACTTACCTGTTGATCGCAGTCAAACAAAATGTACTGGTGGCTTCTGTGTGACACTTCATAATTGTACAAAAATTATTCAGGTGGGAAGGGGGGACTGAACCTTGTTTAACATAAAAAAGAAGAAATACCCCAGTGTTATTAATACTTTTTGAACCCTCCTTTTAAAGAAAGAGCGACACTTGAAAATTAAGAAAATATATTTAGCTGCACTAAGCTAAATTTAAAGTGGAAACAGCGGTTAGAGCGTTTTTATCTTTTGCAAAGTGACGTGAAACTGAATATAAAGGCAGCGTTTCGTTTCTGCTCGTTCATTTGAATTCTTTTAGATGTGATGCCAAACCTTTCTGACAAACGGATAAAGGCCATTGCTGTCCCTGAGTAAAAAGAGCTGGGCACAGACAGCGGGCAGACATAGATCATAGAATAAAATAATACAGAAAAAAACCCCTCCCCCAAATTGTCACACAGTCCCTAACTCACCCTGTAATCATGGAAATGAGGAAGAAATAATTCACCGTGTTGCCAGGCGGAACTCAGGAGTGACAAAAAAGAAAACTAATCCCGAGTCCGGCCTCAGACATTACTCCACCTGGGGCTGCATGACCACCACCATCGTAACGTGCCATTTAACAACAGGAATAGGAATAGGATGAACTGTGCATGTCAACCATTGTTATACAGGAAAGGATTTTGCTTTGCTGCTTGGGTGAAAAGAAAATACGGTAATATTTGTTCTGCCATCAAGATAGTTTTCCTCCACAAGCAGGTCACGTTCATTCTTTTGCATCGTAATAGTGTTTGATTAAGAGATGTAATAATGTACGCATATGAGTGTGTGGGTGATTGCAGAGATTGTGTGTGTGTGTGTGTGTGTGTGTGTACGCACACGTGTGTGACTGTGCACGTGCATGTGTGTGCTCGTAGGGTTCTCTGTCAAACTCAACACACAAAAAAAACCTGACTTTGTGAATACAGTGTACATTTCAGAGCACATTTCTATTACATCATGCCATTGTTGAGTCTTCATACGAAAATGTGTATAGAGAAAACTACAATAAAATAGTTTGCTATTTCTTTTGTGGACTGTCATGCAGAAGAGAAAAAAACAACAACAAAAAAGGCGTCTTAAATTCTCAGTGCTTTTTAATGTGTTTGACAATATATTTCCTTTTTTTATTTTTTATTGCTATTACAAACTCATTCTCCTAACGCTATTCCCATTACTCCACAGCTTCACGGGTAAAACCTTACAACACTGGTCATGTGCCGACAACACGGGCAGGAAGGAAATCCATTTCATGGAAGGAGCTTGGTTGAGTCCAACCAAATGTAGCTTATTCTTGTGAGTTTCATATGAACGAACAAAGTGCCAAAAAACATGTCAATTCCCCAAAAGAGAATCTGCCCAAAAACATGGGCCCGAACGAGACGATAAAAAATAAAAGGTAAAAAATACTCGTATGTAACTGAAAGCATACAACATAATGTACAGCATAAGCACTGTGTAACCACTGGAAGAGAGGGTCGGAGCAAAGAAAACAGCCAGGTAGCAGTTCTAATAACGCGGAGCAACGGGGGCAGTACTATGACCTTTGGATAAAGTATTGTACGCTTAGCACATCACATGGTAAATGTCAGTCAACAGCTAGCACCATCGCAGACTTCAGTTGTCAGGGTCAAGTTACAAAGATACAGAAAAACTCCACTTGCATTCTCTTAGGAAAGAAACAAAACAGGCTGTACGTTAGAAAAAAAAACAACGAACACGTAATCAAATAACAGTTGTGTTTCCTTGATGGCTCTCGGGCCCTGATTTATATCCTCTTGTTTTGATAAAAGTGTCTCTTTATCTCTCACTGGTCCGCTCATCCGCCTCTGTGTATCTCACGCTCTCTCTTCATCACGCAGCAGTTTTTTTTACATTTTTTTTTTAGTCAGGGAAGCGCTGGCAGGCCTTTTTCCAGCGGCAGGCGGTGCACCACTGATCCTTGCGCTCCACCCCGTAAACCTTGCGGCACTTTTTGGCCTCGCCGCGCCCCTTCCTGCAAAATGGAAAGACACAAGTGGTGAGGCTGAGCTGCTGTGGACACACACACACACACACACACACACACACACAAACACACACACACACACACACGTGCATGATGCGATCAATCAATATTAAACTGAGAGGGAGGAAACACAGACGGATAACAAATAAAGAGATGTCTGTAGACGGTCGCAAAGAGAGTGGTTAAATGAAAACCTGGCAAAAAAAGTGTGGACCCAAATCAATAAAGCTTTGTTTGTGAAGTTACATTGACACTCACTGTTCAAAAATATCAGACACCTTCCTGACAGCAATGCTGCTGTGGACTGATGCACAATCTGCATCTCACCTGTCATGTCTATGAACAGCAGCATCTCCTCATAACCAAACTCAAAACCCTGGACAATCAGACTGTTATCGCTCCCAAATTGACGGACGTCTTTTGATACACCTATTAATATTGGGGTAACTAAATCTAAATTTATTCCTTCGACCAATCAGGATCCTCTTGGGTTGTTCAACCCAGGATGCAGTGATGGTGCCCCTTGCACAACGTTGGAGCTGAGCACTGTCATTTAAAAGATTAGTAGCCTGCAAAGAAAACGCCTTGAAGAACAGCAAAAGACGTTACGTCAGCTCTGTGACCGCACGGTGCCGCACTTTCAGTTCGTAGGTTACTAGCTTTGAGGTTGTTCTTGCTTCCCGTAGCGAGGGGGATTTGAAAACAGTCATATGCCAGAGGTGGTAGGAGAGAGGAGAATACCACCCAGTGGCAGGATTATACCTGAAGTCTACATCTGGTGAGTCAGACTAATAATGCATAAATGAGTTCATTTGACTCTAATGATGCGAACCAGCAAAATATGGTCATTAACTTCTACGTTGCAACGTTGGATTTCCATGAAACAGTTTCCTTCTATCCTGTTGAGGTTCTAGAAAACTGAAGCGAACGACTGAAATGCCAACAACATAATAGAAATCAAAGTAACAATTAAGCTACGACTTAAGATAGTGTACTGGTAGCATATTTGCATGTTATGGTCTTTTATATCAGGACTGCACGGGTAATCGTTTAATTTTTTTTGCTGATCAAATAATGAATGGGAATACTTTTGGTGAGCCCTTACCTTTTTACGTCAAAATCTAAATTTACTCAATATCTTTTATGGAGGTCTATGACCAAATGACCTACATCAATAATGACATCCCCAGCCGCCTCAGCTGTACATTGTGTTGACTGCTGTCACGACACTACACAGGTCCTCGTCTCACCTGAAGGAGCAGTGGGAGCGGGAGGGCGACGCGCTCATCGGCTGCAGCCTGTTCTGCTGGAGCCACTGTTCGCCGACGCTCACAGACCGGCAGCGGGGTTTCACCATCTGAGGAGTCAGACAACCGCAGGATTGGAGAACGCACGACCTCGCAGTATCGACAGTAAGTCGGGATTTTATTACAGTTCATCGAATCGAAAAAACGAATTGACTGCTCTGTAGCGCGTTAAAGAAATCAAATGCTGCCATGGTGATATCGGAAAAAAATGTCTGATGATGGAGTGAAATTAAAATCAAATATTGTAAAAGTAAATGTAACACGGAAATCAGATTTATATCAGTGGTAAAAAAAAACTTTTGAAGGCAGGCAGATACACAGAGGAAATTCGACCTACTGGAGTGTTACTGTTGCCGGAGACGGGGGCGGTGGGCGTCCACCCCTGGCAGCCGGGGCTACTGGGGGCCACAGGTGCCTGGACGGGGCCACAGGCCTACAAGGAGTCAAGCACAGGAGGCGACGCATGATTCAAGCATATCTGCACGACCCTCAACGGGGCTCACAATCTCTTTCCTATGAAAAGTTTCATATTTGCTACTGAAAAAAATGTACACCTGCTTTGACTGATTTCTTGGCCACTTGGGGGCAGAAGAAACAAGCACTCAAAGCAAAACATTGACTGTTTACACCTGTCAGGTTGATTTGAAAGCTAAATGTGAAAGCTAACAGATGGGACAGATATCATTTGGAATTGTGTTTTTCACCGCACCAGACAATTGTAAGGCCAAAATATTCACCCGCCATTTTGGCTCTGTTTTAGACACTCACAACTCAAAATCTGGCTCTTCAGCTGCTGAACGCTACACTATGTCGCAGAGTGTTGGGGGGTTGTTTGTTTTTGAAGGGGAGCCTTTTCACTTAAACAGTTACTGATGCTGCTGAAAACGACACTGGAGAGTGAGCCAAAACAGTTTCGGTTTTGCTACGTTAGCAAAACCGAAACAATGGGCTTAAAGGTGCTAAAACGCCCCATGTAGCGGACATGAAAACATCTGACTTGGGTCATAACTCTGAGGGTGTGTCACCGCAAGCTTTTCACACGTCGCCGTTTAATCCATTTTTAAATAAAATAATGTTATTTCATCAGGGTTGAGTGTTGTTCACCTACTTTATTTTACCTGTTCTGTGTGATTGAGAAACTTTATGACGATGTGCTAAGTCACCAAAACGCAACAACACTGCAACCTCGATCAGAAGAGGTGTATACAGTGGAGTTTATTGTGTACATTTGCAGCTTAAACTTGTACTTGAGGCAGTTTATCAGATTACCACGATCGCCGAGAGCTTTGAACATGCTCGCCAACTTTCACTGACCGTCTGTTGAGTTCCAGAAACACAACTTCAACACAATAATAATTCAACATAATGATTAACATAAATTGTTGTCGTGCTCATGTCGGCCACATACAGCAGTTGCAAATGATCGATTCGGAGTTTGCGATTTCTATCGACTTGCTGCTACAGGAATACGAAAATGAACTGTTGCACTCATAAAATCTTTTCCAACGTTAAGCTGTTGCTGTTCCCTCTGCCCTATTTCTCCGCCCTGCGCAACGGCGCTCTCTGAACATGGCACATGGTCTACATTCCTAACAACCCGCCCCAACGGTGTAGCCGGAGTCAGACGGAGAAAATCTGTGGCGAGTGCAATATAATATCCACAAAAACCAAAGACGATGGCGATCATAGTGGACGCTGTGTTAACCCTGGAAGAAACTGAGTCCGTGTAGAAATGTCCCACGCGGGTTTAACGCTGTGGTCAGGCATTTCATGCCAAAAGCCTTAAGCAGCCATGACACACGCACACAAACACTCTTTAACCGGAGACGCTGACCCACAATTGAACCCCCACCAATTTCCTGCCTGCATGAGGAAAATCTAAGCTATTGTTGTACAAAATGACCACATTTTCTAGCATCTGCAAAATGATAAATATAAATAATATTTCAATAACATATAAAGACAATAATAATGGTTGTGGTTGTTATTTGGGTTTTTATTTATTGGTTAAATGAGTCCGACATGTACATTTATATTGTTATATTGTGTCCTAGCTTCTGTAAGAGCTCATGTAGTGTTTTTTTTATTTATTTCTTTTGCATTTTACATGCTGCTTTGAGTCTAGACTCCTTTGGGGGGAGCGAGCAAACCGCCAGCTTAGTCTCTCTGTCACAAAGCATCCATTTACATGCTCAGTGGTAAGGGGTAAATGCAGGTCACCAGTGAAACGTGCTGCTTTGTGATGCGTAAACCAAGTCGCAGCTCATTGGCTTGTCGGACGGTAATCTGCACGGGGTGCGTCAGGTAAGGGGAGACCTCCGGGACAACACCACCACCTCATGTAACGTGACACTACCACATGTACGAACGCCAGCCGAATGAGAATAAAATCATTTTATCCTATTTGCTTTTCATTTATGATTTCATTTAGAGTGTATTTCATTGGAAATATGATTAAATTCGGGGCTATGAAATACTGATGTTTGGAAGATAAATTCCTGTAGTCAAACACTAAAAATCTACGCCGGACATTTAATAATTCATGCTAACAAGGACTCCGCTGCTGCCTCCTCTCTTCGCTCTCAAAAAAATGTCATCCCCCAAAATATTCCACCAACTCATCTGCCAGAGGAGTCAGATTCTGGGAAGTCAACATTCATTTATTGAGATTAAGGATCTTCAATGCCAAATGACAGATTGAGGGTCTCTTCATCTTTTCAGATTTGAAAAGCCCCAAAAATGCAATTTAGGCAGAGACAAGCTTCGGAAAAAAACTATCTTCATTCAAATTGGGACTAATTGGATCATTTTAGGTGGGCGAGTGTCATTCCAGGTTTTCTTTAATTATTTGAAATGTCTAATTTACTCTTAGTACACTGTAAAACAGTTTTTGATATGTTTCGGTTTTTCCATTTAGTTTGCGAACCTTCCGGAGACAGAATGTAAAATCGTAAAATAAGTGGATTAATGGCAGCCAAGTATTATGAGACATTAATATTTTGTTTGGCTCTGAACCTTTTTTTTAATATTTAACAAATATTTTCCCCCAATAATAATGTTACTAGGGCCAAAAACCCCTCAGAAGCCGAGCGCAATGCTGCTGCACCCACCTGATAGAGATGCTCTGAGTGGATCTGCCAGAAGCTGCTCGGGGCCGACTGGCTGAGTGGACTGGGCCGGCTCGGGCCCGGGCCAGAGCTTGAGTTGGACCTGGGCCTGGGAGCCGGGGGGATCTGGAGCTCGGCGGCCGGCGGCGAAGCACAAGAGGCCCAGCTGAGATGAGAGGAGGAGGCCTGGCCCAGAGCCTGCTGGGTAGGAGCTGGAGCGGAGCTGGCATCCACACCCTCACAGGATATCTTGGTGTAGTAGAAGTCCTCCTCTCTCTGGGACTGATCTGATCCACTCCTGTGTGTGTGTGTGTGTGTGTGTGTGTGTGGACGTGGACGGGACAGACCGGTGGACACAGAGAGAAAGAGTGACTTGTTTGTCCGGACGCGTTACCGAAAGCAGCACTCACTGTGGCCCAGATGTAAAAGTCCCCCCAAAATATTTCATCACTTCCCCCTAACTTAGTCAGAGGAGCCAGCGAGTAAAAATTTCATTTCCTCTTGTTTTATTAATGCTGCTTTCCAGCTCGGAATATTTTTCGATGGTACTAAACTGTCTGGTTTCCACTGTACGCCCTCGACTACAACGGAGAAGTGGCAAAACAATGTAGACACGAAGGCGAACAACCTACACTGTTACAACAAAATCTCCCCTTGAGTGACCAATTGTTATTATCCCTCAAAAAACTAAATATTCATACGATTACTTGACGTTTCCTCTTTTTAATGCACCCCTAAAATGCCATTATAGTGCAGAATATGGAGTTTGCACCGTGTATTATAAGTAAAAGTATGGAAACTAAATGTGGTCAAGAACTCAAGGTTTGCCTAAAAACTGTCTGATCAGATTTGCAATCCTGTTGATGGATTCTTGAAACATAGAGTCCCTGATTTAAACTGCAATTTTTGCAGGTATACAATATGATCCATTTCAGCCATCCCTTGCCAAATATTCAAGTCAAAAAAAAAAATAAGTGTCGGTAGCCAAAAGGATTTTTCTTTTTGCAAAAACAGGACACAATCATAAATTGGAAAATTGCGCCATGATTCCGCCGCATGAACTATAATTTCTACTGACCTTTGTCATTTCTAGTTACCTTTGTCATGCCCTGTGAGTTTTTTCCCCCTTTGAGTTTCCTGTTTTATTCTGAAGTCCCTTTCCTTGTGTTGCTTCACTTCCCTTTTGCCCTGTCTGGTTTTCTGGTGTCTTTACTCTTCCTGTGTCTCCTCCCCCTGGTGATTGTCTGCACCTGTTCCTGATGTGTCTCACCTGTGTCCAATCAGCCCTGGTGTATTTAGCCTGTGTGCTACAAGTTCATCTGTTCCAGTCTGTGATGTGGTTTGTTTTATGTTATGTCATGTCATGTCATGTCATGTTATGTTATCCAGTGATTTCCGTTGGTTTTACCTCCTGGAGAACATGAGTCTGTTTTGTTTTCCATTTATTAAAATGTTTAAATAGGCGCGTCATATCTTATTTCCTTGTGCTTTTAGTGAATGAAGGCTCAACTCATTTACTGTGCTGTGCTATCGGAGGGACTGTGGTACAGTTTGACTGATTATCAACGGGCTACCTGCACGACCATGCCCGGGTTCTACTCGGTGTCGCTCAGCTGTTTCCGGTCCGGTTCAACGATGGCGCCGCTTCGTTAGCGGATCGGTAACGTAAAAAGTGTAGGAGTGAAGGAGAACCTTCGCGTGAGAGGTGCCGGAGAAATGATCCCGGCGTATGTTTACCAGCCGTCGTCGCCTCGGGTCGGGACGCAGAGTACTTACTCATCTGTTTTTGAAAAATGTCTGCGTAGACTTGTGACTACACTCTGAAAGAAGTATTGAGTAAAAAGACAGTAGTGGTAAACAGACCGGAAACAGACGAGCAGCATTATTATGAAAATGGAAGTATGTCACGTAGCCTAGTGCATGTAGTCCTTTACCATGGGCATGGTCTCTCTTTTAAAAAAGAAAAGAAAGTAAAACATAAGCTTAGCCAGTTAACGGAGCTGGGGAAATGATAGTTTCTACGATAATATGGAGAGTAAGTAACATTGTGGTATCTGTACCTAAACTGAGGTGCTGCTTCAACACTAAAAAACAAAACAAGCGCGTGACTAAGATGTCAGCTCACCCCAGATGCAGCACGCGGATGTGTCGTTTCATTCCGACGGAAGACGTGAGCACCTTGCCGCAACTGGGCCACAGACACTTGTACACACACCGGAAAGAGCTCTGTGTGAGAGAGAGAGAGAGAGAACACGGCCCGTAAAGTACAGGACGGAAGGAGAATGCAGCGTCAAAACATTGCTGGTTGCTGGAGGCAACGACCCTCCATCGCGTGGCGACTTTTAAGGCGAACGCGTTCTGCCGCGTACCTTTGGCTTTTTGGCATTAAGCTCCTCCCCCTGCTCCAGGTCCATGTGCAGGCCCTCGTCGGGGCTGCTGTCCACCTCGGCGACGAACGGCGACGGGGTGGGGCTCGCGTTGCCATGGTCCCAGCTCCAGTAGCCGCTGCTGCCGCTGTCAGAGAGCTCGCCGCCGCCGCACTCCATGTCAGCTGATGAGGACGAGCCAGCTTGGAAAAAAACAGGACTCACTGTAAGTTTTCTTTATTTTTATATATATATATATTTTAATTTTTTAAAAAAACTGCTTCTCGTCCCCTACGCTACACTCAATCACCCATTTTCTCTCAGTATTGTAAAAAAAAAAACCAACGTATTTGGTGATGCTGGGTCAAACAAAAACTCCCCAATAATAGTTGAATAGTAATAATAGTGTGAAAATATTGCTTACGATTTAGATTCCATGTTCCTTTATGATGAAAATAGCGCCTGTGCATTAGTGACTGCTCCCTCTTGGTCCGTCCTACGGAGAACAGCAGGTGTCCCACACTGGCGCCATGGTTGTGCATCAATGTTCAGAGCTTTACCATCATTTTAGTCTCTCTTTACTCCCTTTATGCTCCATTCCCTAGCACCTCACCAAAAAACTCAAATAGCGACTTGCTTTAGCAAATAATAATTTTTTTACTCAGCCAAATGAGCTTACATTAGTCAAGACCGAACAAGGGGAACAGATGCCGCCAAAGATTACACATGTACAGAGGTTTTTCATGAATATATGAGGATAGAGCAGATTGATTTGCACTGCACGATTTGCACAATTTTCACAACCATGTGCACATTCTTCTTCTAACAAATGAAAAATTGTGCAGTGAAACTCGCCCCTGCGCATTTCAATGCGCTCTGCCACAACCTCACTAGGTCTGGTTTGACCAACAGCTTACAACGGCTAATGTTGAGTAAGTGGAGCTCATGTTGTAAAACTTTGGATTGATAATGCTGTAAAAACTGACATCACTCGGGCAGGGTCCTGCCTTGTCTACCTGCTGTGCTATGTGTTAGCATTTGGCATTACACCACAAATACCACGGTAACATTATTCAGCCAAAATTACATTGTCAAGCTTTACAATAGGAAAGAGATAAGCACGATTTTTCTGGTCACTGCGGTTATGTACTTTGCTTATATTTGCTTTGGCATGCAGTAGCCTCACATTTATTCCTCGTTACTTCCTGCTTAAATACATTCAAAAGCTATTCCATAAATCCTGTTTGCTGATCGCTCATACGACAAACTGTTTTATGCAAGGTCTGCAGACTGAAAACAAAGTTTCATATCGGGCACTCTTAATAAACAACTTTTTTGGTTTTCAGGTTGTGAAAACTTTCACTAGTAACTCTTATTAGATTCAAAATTATTAACCCTTAAAACTGCAGATGTGAGTATATAAACTATATTCATTACGTATTAAAATGTGAACTACTGGGAACCATGTCTTTTTAAAGACCTATAAAGCATTATTAAAGATTAGTTTAATTGTTAATAAAACCATTTAATCACAACCCTTTATGTACAACTGGTACTGAAAACAGCAGAGACACTGGTGAGGCTGTACGACATGGAGGTGAGACCGACCTGGTCCGGGATCCGTCAGAGGAGGACTCTGGACCACGGGGCTACAGGACAGGCTGGTCAGGACCATGGCGGCCATGATCTCGTCCATCTCCACTGACTCTGGGCTGCGGAAGCTGGAGGCCACATTCAAAGAAACAACATTAGACCGGTGAGAAAAAACCCCACACTCACACTGCTAACTAACCCCTCACCTGCACGACGCCTCTCCAGTGGCCGACATTTTTTTCCGGTGCACCGTGGGTCCGACGGTTTGCAGGGGAGTCGCCAGGTTGCGCCAGCCTCGGTCGGCCTCCCTCTGCGGGTTGGCTGATATTTTGTTCTTGTGATGCCCACCCTCGGTGGGCGCTTTTTCGGCCTGGACACAGCTCTGCGTATCAGCCTTTAAACACAAGTAGTCAACTAATGAGGTTCTGGTCAAAGTAAGCAAAATAATGTATTTTCTTTGTGACTTGCTCTGGTTTTCCTTCAGCGGTACTCTCGCCTTCCAGCCAGTAAATCAGCTGAAGTTGATATGGGCAGACGTACTCTGTTGAGGCCTCATTTGTCTAACTGTTGCCACCAATAAAACAGTTAAGAAAAGATTTCCTGTCCATCTGCGGCGTCCTGTCTGCCAACAGCACAATCTGCTTGTGAAACAGTATGTGAAGGAAGTGGCTGCCAACCTCCGACCAGGAAGTAGATTACATCTTGCACAGGGCAGTGACATAATGATCCCGTTTGAGGGAGAACTTTCTTTTTTCGAGGGAAGGATTTTAAACTTTGGAGAATGCTTGCTGTCCTGTGATGCACGCCTGAAATGGAGAAGTCGACACCAACATCTTGCATGCTAGTGACTGGTGTGTTTAGAGGTTTTTGAATGAATTCATCAGTATATGATGTAGTGTTGGGTGAATGACAAAAGAATCTAAATAATGCCCGAATCCACAGACACACAGTAGGTGAAAGGCAGTCTCGTCCCTCCCAGTGAACTCACCAGATTCTGCTGCGTCTCAGGCCAGTTGGCGTGGTGCGCCGTTGGATAGACGCGGGCCTGTGGTCCCTTTGGGCACGTTACCGTCCCGCCTGGCCCCGCTCCAGCTTCGTACTCTGGTCTCATAGCTGCCATGGTGCTGCTGCATGCAGTGAGGGGACTCAGCACAGTGTCACACCTCCCTACAGAAATGGCAAAAGGGACGTCATGAGAACTGAACCACATTCAAAATTGCCTGACTTTATTTTTAAAAATGTCCCGGTGGGTCGAGATTTGAAGTGAATCCTACATTTCCCACAATACAACTCAATGGTGTCCTTCATCTGACCACTTCTGCAAGTGCCCACTTAAGACAAATTTCACACCCCCCGCAATGCACACTTTCTATCAATAAGTTTACAGTTAGACCTAAATACATCACCAGGGTTAAAAAAAGTAACCTGATGACATCATCAGGGTTGTTTTCCAAGACTTGACATCATACTACTGCTTTCACAAGCAGACTAGCACTCCCTGTGATGGCCAACCTGACCTCCGTGTGTAAAATTGATGGAGAGTCCTTTTAAATGGGCCATCACTTTTACGTTAGAGCCTATAATATTTCCTATAACTGTTTTAGTTATTTATATCGAGAATATCTTCTCAATATACCATGGTATTGAATAAAAAATGTATCCCAATGATGAATAAATAGTTGGCAAACACTCATCCACTCCATCTTACATCTCTCTGTCTGACAGTGCAGAGCAAAAACATCAAGGGAGATTTGAAAATGACTGCCGGACTTTGAAGTGGACACAGACTTGTGTGGATTTAGACGGAGGCTGAGCCCAAATCTTGCAGTAGTTCTGTTGTCTACTCTGTTTGCACTGATAAGGTGTTCTGCAGACGTAATCTGACGTTTGGGTGGATTCACTGTGGCCTGTCGCCCAAAGAGGTAAAATGGGGGCAATGTTGCATTCAGGACACGTGGGAATAATCCCGATGGAACGGTGGAGCGGCTCAAAGCAGGGACTCCTTCGCTTTCACCATCCACAATTGAATATTTCATGTTTTACAGTAATTTTAGAAACCCCACTCAATTAATGGAGTTTCAGTCAGTTCTGATAAGATGCTTTTTCATGCTAGAGCCAAACGATCAAACGAGTCACATTAACTAAATGAGTGCATTTGAGTTCACATCATGGTCAAAGAAATACATGTATAAAAAAACATTTAACAGCAAATCAAATATCAATTAATACTATGAAGAAAAAAAACCCCATCTATTTTCTGTTTTCAGATTTTCATAAATGGGGATTTGCTGTTTTGCATTGGCATGGAAAGAATATCGGTTTGTTTTGGACTGGTATTTGAGGAAAACATTTTGTGAGTGACATTTTTCTATGTTCTAATGAATAAATGAATGATTGATTGATCCAAACATTATTTTAGAGATAAATCTATAATGTAAATAACTGTGAAGACCTAAACAATAACACTGGTGTTTTTATCATTTCTGTTCTTCTTCCGATTGTTAATGACATGAAGCAAAAAACACTGCAAAAAAATACAATAATTAAATGTGACAAGAATCAGTACGTAAAAAAACAACAAAAAATAAGGCAAATTTAAAATATTTATTGGATAATATTGATAAATTCTTATGACAGAATTTAACATTATCATTGAAGTCATGTGGGAGCCCAGTGGCAAATTCTCGGGTTGTTCACTACTTGGCAAACCCCCTCGCCCAAGAGCATTTTCTACAGAGCAGCCATAATCTCCAACTCTCTCCCGTGGTCGCAAACGCAGCACAAAACCCGATTTTCCCCCCACCTTTTCCGCCAATCGGCGCCGAGCTTCGGTAGTAAACAAGCGCCAGTGTGGGCGGGGCGCCGCAGCCCATTGGCCGAGCTCCGGTTTTCAAGCACACACCTCCCTTCTGACAACGTGTTCGGACACGAGTTTCGCCGGGAGGGACCGAGCCGGATCCAGGGAATATTGTTGAAAAATCACCTTATCTTTATGAAACGCACTGATACGTCAAATCGCACAAACGGCCCCGTTGTGCAGGAACGAGCGGCAAGGTGTGTGTGTGTGTGTGTGTGTGTGTGTGTGTACAAACACTGCTGCTACAGCCATTAAAAAGTGATGATAACAATAACGTCATCCACCCACTGGCGTAGTAGAGGAAAACGCAACCGAGACTAAATTTACCGACGGGCAATCGCGAAGATTGTGCACGCGTTTTTTTAATAACTCAAGGCAGTAAATATATGTTTTTGAGTCCCTTGTGAGCGGACTGCTGCACATTTGATCCAAGTTGCACACGACGACGGCGATTCAGACGAAGCAGGTAACACTTGGTCAAATACATATATAAATATATTTTAGCAGTGTTTGTGGCGGTTGTTTGGGGATAACAACCATCTAGAAGACGCATTTTAATATGCCATAACTGGTTCACCGATCTCCACCCGGCAACGCAGATTGAGATCAGGAGCAGCACTCCCCCTCCTCCCCCCCACTCTGAAGGAAAACAACATATTTTCTCTCCCCGTGCGCGCTGCAAAGACGGACACCTAAAAGAATATGGCACGGGGAACGTCATTCACTCACTCGATCGATCGGTGGAGACCTCCGCCTTGACCGCCTGTCCTTGTCCCGTCCCGTTGGAGCTGCAGCAACGGATCTCGAAGCTGCCTGGTTGTCCCGCCGCTCGCCGGCTCTTCGGTCTGGCGGGGGGGGGGGGGGGAGGGGGTTGGTCGGTCGGTCGGTCGGTCGGCCGGCTGCGCGCCTACGTGTGTCTACTTGGCGGACCAATGCCGGGGGTGACAGCTGGGCAGAGCAGAGCAGAGCGCAGAGATATCAGGCTGCAGAGCGGAGCTCACAAGGGGATGATCTAGGTGAGAGGTTAGCGGAGCAGCGGTGGCGGCAGCAGCAGCAGCATCCTCCGTGTGCGTGTGCCTGTGTGTATGCGCGTGCGTGCGTCAAGTCTGCATGATTTTTCATCTGATGTCTCTCAGTCACATGCACATCAGAAGTGGTGTTGATGTCTTTGCTTCTGTCCTTGGTAAATAAAGAGATAACATAAACATAAAAAATGTTTGCCATTGACATTATGATTTGCCACTGATTTTTTTTAATCATATGTCAAATGAATGTCAATGCAATTAAGCTATTTAATATGCAATATATAATGCCATATGAATAAGGTAAGCCATTATGCAGTTTAAAGTCTGTATATCAATATTGATCTGTCTGATACACAACACCAAAACCGTCTTTTTGAATTGTACTACAAAAAAAATAGAACGCAGATCAGTGGCTGGACCCCTCTGAGCTCCATTTATTGTTTTGATCGGATGCAAATAGCTCACAACAAATAAAACTGCATGGCATGAGGCATATCAATCCCCCAAAATCATATGAAGCATTACTCCCACAGAGATGAAAAACGACTTTCATGTGTGTTTCTGTGAGTGTGCGTGTGCGTGTGTGCGCGCGTGTGTGTGCGTGTGTGTCTGTGTGTTCAGGAGACCGGATTAGTGTTGACTGTCTGCACCCTTTACACCAGACATCCAGTCAGCAGGGATTTTAGGGTCTGAGCAGAGAGGGAGAGGGACACAGACACACACACACACACACACACACACACACACACTGAAAAAAACCCAATCCTAGTCCCAATCTTATTCCTAAAACAGACAGAATTTCTACCCTCCATTTCCTTTATTGATGACACCATGTAACCTTGGCAGGGCCTATGGCAACTGCCTCAACTGGTTTGATGGATTGAGATTGTGATACCAAAATCACAAAGCACAAAATGAGATATCTGCACCTTCTCTTAAACGAGGCATAGATGTTGCCACATTATCAAATGACAATAATATCACGCTGATATTTAGGTATAACAATTTCCATGTTAACCATCTTAACTTTGCATTTCCTCATGCTACCATTTGCTTAACAGCAACTAGTATTTCACAGTTCATTTATTTCAGCTCGTCCTGCTATGTTGTGCCATTCCACCATGCAGATGTTGACATATTTCACCAGACAAAATAAAAGTCTTGACTTGCTGCTGGTGGCGCTAGATGGAAGGTTTAGGGATCGATCACTGAAGTCTTCAGGATTCATCCTCTGGGCACCACCAAGTGGCAACCCTCTGGGATGTCACCTGTTGGCTTTGTAAGCTGCCATTTAGAAACCTTGAGTTATGGGTTTTGACCAGCGCAATGTTGTTGTTTTTGCAACATGACGTAGAATTGGGGGTGGGTTGCGCCCCTAACCTACACCTGCATTGCACTGATTGGACGGACCAGCTGTCAATCATGCTGTATCCACACTCCAATGTATAAGGTGCTTTATTGTCTATTTTACTCTAAATGAGACCATCATTTACAAAATGAACATCATGCTGTTTCGAAGAAGACTTAAAACTAGCGATTGAGACTGCAAACTCCTCAGGAAAATGTTTACTGAGGTTATAAATTAGGTGAGAAGCGGAGTCATTTTCTCATGTAATTCCACCAGTGAGTCGTCCTCTGGTGGTGATTTTTGTATATACAGTCTGTAGGCACCAGAGATGTCAACCTCATTGTCCCAATACAGGAAAAATCTGGGGATCACCCAATTCAGACTTTATCCTCTGAGGAGCATGAGATACATTATTTTAGTCATGGACCAACATGAACCAACTGACAAAGAGCTGTGCCACTTGGTTGCATAAAGACGCCTTAATTAGTGTTTAGTTTGAAAATGAAATCCTTAGTTGTCATTTAGTTTGATCAGATTTGTTTGACAGTAACCAAACAACCCACTTACCGTCATCAGACTTTGAATCAAATGTTGTTGAACCCTGAACGGTGTGCACAAGTGGATGACATAACCTTTTACAACAAAACAGTGAGAATCCCACAGAAACACAAATACCCTTTTGAAATATCCAAAACGGCTCAAATATTTTGCGTTAAATGGGACCACACTGCTCATATAGTAAGAAGGTTTTTGGGGCCTTTCAACATACAGCGACAAGAGAAGCGGTTTGACTGGCGACGGCGTTGTCTCACTGGGGTGTGTTATATTTAGACAGTTCAGTAAAATCGAATGGCAACGCATCGCATGACAGCTGGTATTACAAGAACGACAACTCCACCCTGCTCTGAGGTATCGGTTCACTTTGAATTCCCAGTACACTTAGGTGCCACTCCCGTCCCACCACAATCAGCCAGGTAGGGCTACAACAGAGGCTTTGTTTCCGGCACAAACAGCCCCACGAGGGCCGAAGATTGTCATGCATGTTTTACGGTCGAGGTAATTCTTCGGCAGAGCCTCGACTTGATCTGTGCCAGATGAGCAGACCAGGAAGTTCATCACGACTGAGAAGCTCGAGGACGGGCACAGAGGTCTTGCAAAGAAAGTGATCCCTTCATGAAAATTAAAGTGCACCAAAAAAAAAACTTACCTCAATGAATCAATGTAAACACTTGCAGCACATGATGAGAAATCCCTTCAAATAGTGGAAATAGTGTAGTATGATCAAAGGACCAAACCAGTGTCTTAGAATATTTTATCCCAATATGCTACATATACCCATATACACTGTACACTTTGTCAAACATTTTTCAAGGTTTTTGTTAGTTGATTTTCATGCAGTACAAGCTTAGCGTAGCACAGAGACAGGAAAAGCTGGCACAAATGATCCCATTATATGCCTTTCATTTTGTAAATGCTCTCTTAATCTTTTTTTATTTTTTACTCTAAATGGTCCTTAAACTGTTGTCTTCTACTGCATTATACTGATCAAGGAGCTTCATGATAAATACATAATTGGATCACCTCCCTGTTTGGTTTCACGCAAACAGCGGGAAGTAGTCATTTCCTACCAGGGTCCTCTGTTAGGAAGTCATCAGCATCACGGAAAGAGCGGGCTGACCCGTCAGCTTTCTGCTCGCTTACAAGAGGTAAAAGTCAGTCTAAGTCAGCACCGACCGTTGGTAATAAAGCCAAGCCAAGAAGCCGTAAATCAACAACTGAGCTGAATCGGTCGGGTTGTAAAAAACAACAAACCCACACTCACGAAGTCTTCAACACAGAAGACTTCTCAACTGATTACCACAACAATTTGTCATGGCAACGGTTCTTAACTGATGAAGTTTACACTCAGAGAGTTTAATCAATGCGGACGCTTATGCACATTTTTGGCTATGATCGTATGGTAACTGTGTGGGTAATGTCACAAAGAAACAGTAAAAACTTACAGAATCCAAAGTCTTCAAAATAGTGGAACACACCCAGAAGAGTCAATGACTTGTCAGTGGGAAGACTTTGGAGGAAAAGTTCTTGTCAGAATTCATGAATGAGAGATGATTTTATACGAAGGGGTTTCCTTCCATCAAGAGAAGGCCTGATGTGACGAATACAAGGTGTTGATGGGGGCTCGAGCTGGCAGAGGAGTAGGCCGACTTTCCCTCTCTTTTTCCACCCATGTGTCCATTTGGTACACTGTCAGTCGTGAAAAAAACTGGGGTTCTGTGAACTGGAATGTTGAGCGTGGTTTTGTCCTCCAACCTGCTTCTTGCTTTAGAAACAGGGAGTTTTCTTTAGTGTGTTTGTCAAGTGGCCATGATGTTCGCGTTCAGGACTGTAACTAGCTGGTTAGTTGGCGTATGCTTTAGGTCTTTCCAGTGTGCTGGCAGGCATGCCTTTGTGGTCTCTCCATGTTGAGAAGGCTGGGTCTGGGAATTTAGATGAGAAAATGTAAGCAAAATACAAACGATTGCATTTTGTTGTTGCAGCTCAATTTACGGGGGAACTCACCGTTGCCTCCTCCTGTGTTCGTGGTGGCAAGCCCATTGGATCCTCCTGCTCCATCGGTCTGTCATAAAGGGAAAGACAGGGAAATATGAAAAGACATAATGTCAGTATGTATGCTCTTTGCGGAGCTGTGTATTAGCTGAGCATTAAGATTGGAAACGGGAGGGAACAGCTACCCTGGCTCAAACAACAGCCAATGACATCTGCCTGCCACCAACGCTTACACCTCACCAATTAACCTTCATGTTTAATCAAGATAAAACTTTATTGTATCATGTTATAAAACCATAACATGGAACACTGGGATTGAGTGCTGGGCTATTTTGGCCCGGTGCCTGAGGTCTCATCTTGTTCATGAAGGACCAAAGTGTTTTTGCCTCCAGTTCATTTCAGACAGGCAGCTATAATTTAGCTCAGCAGTTGTCAAGTGCAATGGGCATCTGGGTTAGACCCTAACCCGGGTTAGGGTCTAACCCAGATGCCCAAACCACCTCCGTTGGCTCTTTTGACGCAAAGGAACAGTGGCTCTACTCCGTGCGCCCTCCGGATGTCTGAACTCCGCATCTTCTCTCTAAGGCTGAGTTACAGACTAGTTCTGGGTACGTGGAAATTATTGGTCACATTTAAAAAAAAGAATATGCGTCGGGCATCTGCTAATACTTGTAGATCAGTAAATCTGATTGTACCAGTGCAATGATGTCAGCAATGATGCCGCTTGCAGCTAAAGATGTATTTTATTACAGATACAGCTGTTAATGCTAACGTCGGTAGGGTACCAATGGAGGTGTAATACACGGACTCTCTCTTCGCAATATAGGCAATAATCAGTGTACGTAAAAATTAGTGTAATACTGAGAGACATACAGACTTCTCTCAGATGTCTGAAAAATCGGTTTTTCAGGAGAAATGTCGAACGGTAGATCAGATCGAAGGACCTTTAAAATGTCGAGAAGTCTGGGATCATGAGGAATATTTGTTTCAGTTCAGTGAGTGGGACTACGCAGTTGCAAGTAATGGGTCCCTTTTTGAGTACATGAAAAAGAATAGGTAAGTGTTATGTAGTTTTAGTGTAAGTGTTCTTACAATAAAGCTTATAATTTTTTATTGCTATGGATTTTGTTATGAAGCGTTAAGAATTTAATTACTGGCTCAGCACTCCACGAACAAATGTTTCGTCATTTGATCATCGTAATAAATGATGGTCATGATGCCCTCGTGACAAATTATTTCTAATACTATTTGAGCAAAACTTCACATAATTAGACATTTTTATTGATGGCCTGATCTTTGATCCCTGTAGGATGGCAACAGGGAGGGAGGAAGGTGTGACAGAGAGGCAGCTCATACCGTTGTTCGGTTCACATCATATGCATTGGTAGGTTTCCTGTGGATGACAATAAAGACAATAAGTGGTTATGAAAGCTGCCATACTGAATCTGTGTTTGCTCTGCATGCACAGGCTGTCCACAGTCCTACGTATTTACACTGAGGTTTGATTTGTGGCTCGAAGGCTTTAAAACTCGTTCCTGGTTCATGCACACACACGTAAACTGTGCCCTTTGTCTATAACGGTCCATTCAGTACAGTAATCACGTGCCGTAAAGATTGGTCAAGATTTCAGACTTGACGTGCACTTTGTTTGACAAGATGTATGTCGACTCGGTATTGTCTCGACTGACACTTGGGACTTGCTTTACCAAGACCTGCGACTTGACTGGAGACTTGCTCAGCCGAGGCTTCACTCGCACTTGCACTCAAGCCACTTGGACTGGACTTGGACTCGATTTGACAAGGCGTGATTTACCTGGCACTTGCTCGAGATTTGAGAATAGACTTGTACATACTTTGGCAAGACTTGAGAGTGAATGTGCAGGTAAAACGACACCAAGCTTGAATTGAACTAACCAGGCATGTACAGTAACATTTATACATTATGGACTTCCCTCAGCAGTTGAAGATTAACAAAGTTTTCGGCACTTATCACTTGAACTTGTGCATTCTTTGATGCAACATTGCACCGTGTCCGTTCTTTGTCTCAATCAACACACACTGGCACCAGTGGCCCCTTTGAGTGCACAATCTTCAGAGTTATGAGTTGATGACTGCTATCTTATCTATCACTACAGTCCCAAACTGGTCTCATTCCTCAGATTGACGAAAACATCAAACAAGCCCTGGAATGTATTGAAACAGTGTAAGAGATAAGACCGTGGTCCTTTGTCACCGGTATGTCTGGCATGACAACTGCAGCCGTGCAAAAAAAACATGTGCACATACACGTGCGTGCGCGTGTGTGTGTGTGTGTGGAGACGCCCACATAGGTGTGCACGGACACACCCAAACACACACGAGCCCAGCTCATTTGGCCCATCTGCCTTAAAATGATGCATCGTGCGCTTCCTGTACGTCCTCCTCAAACGGGCGACACCCTACATAAAAAAAATACAAAACACCATATCGAGTCAAACAAGTCTGCGTTCTATGCTGCTGGGCGGCGATGAATAGGAATTAAAGCCACACAAGTCCAGACAGAAAAAAGAATTAGCCGTTATGAACGGGAGAAGACTTTTGTTTTTACACTGGGTGGCGGAGTCGGTCACAACTACTCATGCATTAGGTGACACTTACCAATTCCTTTAACTCCCTTGGAGTCAAACAATCATAAGCAGCTTCTCTTTCACGGGAACACGACTTTTCATTTGCACGACTTTCAATGAACGTCACTCTTCATCATCACCTTTCCCTTACCTCTGACACCTGGCACACAGGGCGAGGAGAGAAACGCCGAGGACGAGGAAGACGACAAGCGAGACGACGCCCACCTCCGGGGACGAAATCCAGCCCAACGCGCCGACCATACCTACTGGAGCCATCGTCCTGGTGCTCTGTAAAGAACGGCAAAACACTCTGGCTGTCAAACCATTATTCATGAGAAACCAATGTGGGTTGTAGCGTAGGCTGTGTGAACAGTCTCCGGGACTTCTCGTGAAGGATAGAGCAATCACATGAGCAGGTTATTTTACAGAGAAACGTGACGATACACAGTCTAGAAAAATTTAATGAGTTAAGTTCAAAACTTACATTGGATACTGCTTGACTCTGCTGTAGCTCTGCCACCAACTGCTGTCGGGAATTCAAGTGCCTTTTGGTTTATGTGGCTCTCAGGAGGCAGGTGACTTAGGGAGGGACTGCCTGTCTGTTATGTACAGTAGGAGGGGCTGACACAAGGCCATAAACAAAACCTTTTTTAATTACATCAGAGCGCATCGGCACCTGCGGTGCCCGAGGCTTCCAAAAATACCGGCACCGTGATTTCAAAGGATTCCTGACTGAGCAACGGAAAACAGGCCGAATGAATAAAAATGGATCATTCAAACTATTTGCTTTTGTGCACGTTGTCATATCTATATATATATACAGTTGAGTGTGTGATATATATATATATATATATATATATATATATTTATAGTTTTTAAATTCCTTGGCAAGCAGATAGATATATATATAAATACCCCCCACCCCAGAAAAAGACACCCCGCTATTGTAGTATACATTTTAGACATTGTACTCACAAGGGAGGTATTACAGTAGAAAAAAGGGACCATTGTTCCAATGCGGGGCAGGGTTTTGGATACAGACCAGGACCGGTGTAATTGGATTACTGTGCTTCCGGGGTGCAGCTTGAGTTCCGCACGTGGAAAGTTTGGACGTTTTGGCCGATCGCCGTGAAGAGCTCTGGGGCGGAGTCGCGGAAGAATCTCCGACAATGCTAATGATTAAAGTTTTTTTTTAGGATGGATGGCCGGCGGCATCTAATGCTGACATTTTGCAGTGTGCATGTTTCCTGTCTCCGTGTCTGCGCGATAGTGTTACCAGTCTTTTTATGGGGGGCTGGTTAGTCGCGTTGCAAGACCTAACTCTACACTGTGTCAAAATGAAACGCTGGCCATTTCCTGCTGAAAGAAACAGTAGTTCTTACCTTTTCAGTTGAGTGTGTGAAATACCATTTGTATTCATTTAAATCGGTTTGAGTTGGAGTTTCACTCAAACTATGACTTAGTCTATTCGGTTTAGGAAACTTACGTAATATCTCAACATTTGGTAAATACGCTCATTCACCTTCTTGCAGAGCGATACAGTACATGAGAAGACTGGTGCCAGTCTCACATCTGTCTGTTCTTATTCGAGGCTCGAAGCTTCGAGCGTTTTAGCTCAGCTACAACTTGTCTGTCAGGTACAAGGTTAAAAAAGAAAACCCAATTATCAACAAGCTCGTAGCTTCTCCTATAGTATCATAATTGCTATTATGTAGATGTAGAGATATGAGGAAACGCACACATCCGCTCACACACCTCCCCGCCTCTAACTCTTGAGGATCTCTCTCTCTCTCTCTCTCTCTCTCACACACACCCACCCACCCACACACACGCACACACACGCACAAGTACACACACACACACACACACACGCACGCACGCACGCACACACACACGCACACACACACACACACACACACACACACACGCCTCTTTGTTAGCAATGCCATCAACACCGAGGATCACCCACACCCTTTACTTGTCTAACCGCCCAGTTCTGTCACTATCATCCCCTGATGCTCTGCAGAACAGGTAATCTGGAGCTCTGCGCGCTCTTCACTTGTTCTCTCTCTGACAACAGAGAGCACCTGTCAGCATTTCTGTGCTGACAGGTGCATTTCATTCATCAGTTCAAATTTAAAGAATTAGTTTGTCATTTTGGAGAGCACACTTTCTCTTGCAGAGAGTTGATTTAATATTTGTAATATATTTCTGTAGCTACACGCAGCACGCATAAGTGGAAGCAGAAAGAAACAACTATCTCGTCTCGGTCCAAAGGGGGAAATAAACAAGAGTACAAGATGAGTATGGGCAAGTTTTAAATGTGGTGTGATTAAAATCAATGGAAAGACCAAGTGGAAACCCACCATGATCTTACCCATTTGTTTGTGAACTGCTCCTTTTCATATCTGCAAGGGGTGGGCCTGACTACTGGACACCTGCAACCATGCACCTATTGGATGGTACTAGCTGTCAGTCACACGGTATCTTTAACGTCTATTTGACTCTGAATGGGACCATCGTTTACAAAATGAGCATCGCGCTGTGTTGACGGAGACTTGAAACGAGAGATCGAAGCCATGAACTCCTCGGGAAAAGGTTCACTGACGTCACTAATCTAAGCGAGAAGTTGCATTTTCTAATAGACATTAGACTATAGAAACGGACTGGGTTTGGAGTTGCCCTCTGCTGGTCATTCAAGAGAATACACTTCCGCATTGGGCCAATTTCTGGACCCGTTGAGTAGTAGGTACATTTTTATGTCCAGTCTATGGGGCAGATGTGGTTAGAAATAGATTGGAATTCTCCCTGATATGAGACGGCTCGGGGCAAAAAGGTCTGTGCTTACCGGGGCTCTATGGAACCGCCTCATGAACAGAGACAAGAGGAAAAAAGCAGGGAGAATCCCACGAAACAGTCGAGAGCAAGCCTAAACCAGTACACCGCCACACGTGGACCATGCGCATGTCGCTAGCCAGCGAACATTTACTGTCAGAAGTGTTTGGCGTGAATACATACAGACTGCATCAATGAGCTGGCAGTGAAATGAACAATACTTGTAGGGGACATGTTGTGCCCCCGACAAAGAAATAGTCCAGCGCATAGCAATGTGTTCCCCCTACAAAAAAAGAAGCATCAGCGTGTTACTGAGTGACCGTAAGAGATTCTGGTAGATGGGGTCCTTGCGCGGAGCCAGTCTGACCCTAAGCCGAGCTAACGCACACCAAATCTGAGGCTGGTTACATGAGCGCCGGTTCTGAAAAATGTCGAACTCCTCCTTTAACAAAACCACAAAACTAAAGAGCGCTGAGCTCTGACTCACTCCGGTGATACCGGATCGTCCCTCAAGTCATCCTGAGGGAATTTACACATTAAAAGGGCACAAGGTGCGGCCAACCAGTTTAAAGTGACCGAAATGCAATGTGTGTGTGTGTGTGTGTGTGTGTGTGAACGCTGAAAACACCCTGACAATAACCTACTCTCCTCCGCATGGACAAACAGGGTCAAAATGAATGGTTATATCTATACAGTATATATATATATATATCTCCATCTTGCTGACCCCCTCCATGCGGAGGAGAGTAGGTTATTGTCAGGGTGTTTTCAGCGTTCTTGAAACCGACGAGGTGACAGTGAGTGAGTCATATAAGCGCCACATCCTGATGATCTTGTAAGTCATGCTGCTGCTGCCTTCTGCCACTGCGGGGCAGCGTCTTCTCCCGTCGTCTCTCAGGGAAAGCTACGCGCTCGCTGTTACCGGATTTGCGGAGGGACTTTACCCGCTCAGGGGTGTTCTGTCCTGCCAACTTGTTTGCATGCATGCCCCCCCCCCCCGCCTCAGCATCAAACTGGCCTCTTTGTTCACCTACTGTAAATCCCACTATTTGGCCTTGGCCACCTCGGTGACCGGCCATGATCCAGGGCTGCACTTTCGTCTCCCGTCTTTTCGGTGCCGACACTGCTGCCTGCCTCAGACAGCGGAGAGCCTTTGTGGCAAACTAAAAATCAGTGTCCACATCTGCACATGAATGCTAATTTTAACAAGATAAGGAAAAATTTCTGCTTGAGAATGCATCCTCTCTAAGACCTATGTATGTATCACCCTAAAACATTTAAGGAAAATTTTAAAACATATTTGCATTTAGACACTATTGGGGTTTACTCCTTGTATTATTCAGCAGTCTCCCGTGAACAGACTCTGTCATCAGCAATAATTATATGGGCGGATGATTCACTGTAGAAAACTTCACTGAGCCAAGGTTTGAAAACTATGTCGAGTCGGGGATTTTCCTTCTCGAGGTTAAATCCTTCAGAAAGTGCCAGACCTGTGAATTGGACCAGACGGGAAGATCTTTCAAATGGTTTTATTCTGATGCAAATCATTTAAAGGATCACACTTTCCCCATTAAAACGATTGTTTGTCCTAAAACATACAAATATCGCTTCATTATACTACCATCATCATCATCGTCATCATCATTATTATTATTATTATTATTATTATTATATATTTAAACACAACCCCTTAACACACATAGATGTAGAAACAAGAGGAAATTCACACATCCACTCACACGTCTCCCCTCCTGCGACTCTTCAGGAACACACAAACACGCACACGCACACAAACACACACACACACACATACACACACACGTGCCAACACATATCGTGAACGCTTGTCACTTGTCTCTCTCTTGATTACCCGCCAGTTTCTTGTCCATGTGCCTCATCGTGACGAGCGCCGTCAGGACGCAACAGACAAACAGGGCGGGGAAGGACACACAAGCCCACCACAGCTGCCCCGCACCAAATACCTCCACCATCGCATCCCTCCGCCTGGCATAGTCCTGGAACAGAGCCTCCAGCTGGAACACCGTGCACAGGGACAGGAACAGGTGGAAGATCTGGTGACCCTGGCCCACAAAGTCACAGCGGCCCGGGAAGAAGCGCTCGGGGACGGGACAGGAGAAGAAGAGGGCACACAGCAGGAAGGAGGCGATCTGGAGGGCAAGGAGGGGCTGCGCGGGCTCTTGTGTCCAGGAGACGGTGAGCAGACGGTGGACTACGGGGCTGATGCCCAACAGGTATGACAGGGTGGCAGGGATCACCTGGCAGATTTTACGCCGCAGCGGATATGGCCGCCTGTACCTTGCTTTGGCGAAACAGTAGGCCGCGCAGGAGAGCCACCCGAAGAAGGCAGCCCCGGGTAGAAACAACGGCCCGACACAGCTCTCCCTCCACGCTGCCTCCGACGTGTAGAAATAATGTCCAAGCGAGCTGCCGTACTGATACATGGCCACACCCACGTAGTCCATGAAGAAGAAGAAGTAGTGTGCGTGTTCCGAGTGAGACTGCAGCAGGTGGGCAGCCACGCTGAGGAACAGGCTGGTGCAGGCAGACACCAGGAAGAGGCTCAGGGGTAGAAAGGCTGCGTCCAAGGTGTACCCCAGGGCGCCCACATTGGCCCGCCAGCGGAGCAGCAACACAGGCCCTGCGAGCAAATGGGTCCACACGTTCAGGGATTCGTTGTGCCTCTGAAAGACACTGAGGAGGTAGCATCGCCAATCCTGCCGGACGGGCCGGTAGCCGGAGAGGATGAAGGGCTCCCGGAACAGGCCGGGGACCTGGGAGGCCGCGACGGTGGGTCCGGGCGAGGGCAGGGAGGAGTAGATGTGGTCTGCCAGGCAGCGGATGTGGTCGAGGTGCTTGATGTTCAGGGTCAGGGTGCTGGTGCGCTGCAGGATGTCGCCGGACATAGCTGCGGGATGGTCCGAGGCAGATGAGGAGGGTGTGGAACCGCAGACAAAACAGAGCTGTGGGAGTATATATTAAAAAAAGAAAGACGCAGAAGTAAGGAGAAGCTTAATACAAAGACGAGGGCGGGGGGGGGGGGATTAAAACTGGGGACGAAAGGTAATGGGCATTCCACACAAAGCAGCCGGAAGCAACAGATTAACAAACGGCGGCTGTTATTGCGAGACACGAGAGCATGCGTTACAACAAGCCCACGTTGTTCTTCAGGAGTCACGCACAGTGGAAACGCAGGCATGTGGCCCAACGTGTCCTCTCACAAGGAGAGAGAGGCAGAGCGGGAGTGTAAAACACTGTGGCCACTGAGGTAGATGAGCAGCCATGGACCCAGAGCCGAGGACTTCTGTTAAATCTCTCCTTCAAACCCATTTTTTACAGACTTGCCTTTGTGTGATGTCACTTTTCTAAGTCTTTCATGTTCCATTGCATTTATTCTTTTTTTGCTTTTGCGAAACGTCGTCCTTTTCTTTTTTTATCGGTCAAATGTTTCTTATTTGTATTAACTGTTTGTTTTAAATCTTTTATTTCTTATTTCTTATTTCTTAGGGTGTGAGTGTCTGTCACTTTGTGCTATACACATAACGTTCAACATCATCATTATTATTATCATCATTATTTATTATTATTATAATATAGAGGCAGCAAGACAAACACCCATCCCTCTGAGGACACACTGCTTTTTTTTCTGTCTTTTCTTTTTTAACAACAGTTGCAACAGCATGCTCTGCTGAAGTGAAGTATTTTGAACTGAAACGACTCTCAGACAAACTTGGTGAAATATTCATCTGCGAGGTTTATGGAAACGTGCACACCTTCGTGCCAAGTTCGTCACAGAGAAGCAGCTTCATGTGCCCTTTTTGGTTTTTCATCATCATCATCATCATCATCATAATCGTCATCATCATCATCATCATCGTCATCATCGTCCTCTCACCTGCTTGTATCGACCGGACACCTGTTGTTGCCTCTCTTCACAACGTGCACATGCTTGATCATAACGAGATGTGGAGATTTGTTTCATAGGCTGCAGATTGGAAGCAAAAAAAACCAAAACACACACACAAACACACACGCACACACACACAAACAAACACACAGCTGACCGGGGCAGCCCGGCGCGCCGGAGGTGTGGGCGGGGTTAAAGGAGAAGGAACGCCCCGAGCTGCAGCGAAAACCAGTTCTCATCATCATCATCATGAGCGTCGACTGACAGTGTCAATATACCTTCTTTTTTTGTTCGGGATGTTATCGTTTCATCTCATTGGCTCTCAAGCCGTTTTCATCTTTACTTTGGAAGCGAGTGTGACTGAGGCCACTGTTTAGGACGTACATTGTGTTAAAAAAAATAAAAACATACACACATCGACACACTTGAAAAACAACAGTTCCAACAACGAGCAGACACTTTGGCAACAGTGGAGAGAGAAAAAGATTAATAAAATCCTTTTGGCTAGAGGTTGGATCAAATCCACAGCAGCCTTTTTATAGTCTTTCTTTGAAATATGAATATATTATTGTTGTCGTTGTTAATTTCACTTCAATTTATTTCATTTGACCGATTATCACTGTATAATCTCAAGGACACTCCTCATCATATTCATACATCATAGTCAAGGGTCCATTTGGTTTGAGGTGTAATGTTTGATTTGGACACAAGGAAACTGCACTTGGCAACTGTGTTTTGAAAAGTGCCATGTGAATAAAGTTCAATCATTATTGTTAGTCATAATATGACATAGTATGAGATACAGTTAATTGGCATGAAGGTGTGATTCACTGCATTTTGAGCTTGGTGTACCTAATAAGCTGACTGCTCGTGCAGTTTAACTATTGCAGTTGACGCAGGAAGAAGTGTAGTTCTGGCAGACTGATACACTGTAGTTAAAAATGTTTTATTGGTTTTTGCAGGGCTTTGGAAACAGAATGTACAGAATGTGCGTTTCTCATGAAACAAACACACACACAAACTCACAGGACTCAACCATTGTAAAAATAATTAACCGATAGACTTCAAGTGCAGTAACCAACTGTGCAATATTTATATTTAGTCTCCAAGTGCAACTATTGCTACTGCTCTTTATATAGTATTTATATACCTTTATTATTTAATATTCTGTTAAAATGCTACTGTCCACTTTGCTGCTGTAATGTCCAAATTTCCCCATTGTGGGACGAATAAAGGTATATCTTATCTTATCTTATCCTAAAAGTCCCTGCTTATGTCGCCATCTGCTGGACACACGTGGACAAACGCTCATTTCTTCCCCTTTCCTCCTTATCTGCCCTCCCCCTTCCGGCTCCATTTTCGCGGGAGTTCTCAAAGAGGGCGGGGTCATATGGGCGACACCGAAGTTGCCATTGGACAGCTGCACGTCTGCCCGCCCACTACGCGGACGAGTCGACCAATCGCAGCTCACGTTTTCCTCGCAGTGGCGCGAAACTCCATCAGTTGTGTGTGGTCGACGGCGGCGGGTAGCACACACGCGCACCGGACTCCGTGCAGTACTTTTTAAAAGATATTTTTCGCAAGTGTAACAAATAATCGTACACAATGGCAACCGACGTCGTGGATGACCGGGAGATGAGGGAGGCTCAGAGGGATTACCTGGACTTCCTGGACGACGACGTAAGTCTGGGCTTTCGTCCGATTAAACAAAAAACCATGCGGCCGCAACAAAAGGAGTCGCTCCGTGCGATGGGTTTGGTGGATGTGTTGAATATTACCGGGTTCTTGCGAATGCTGCGCGCTATTATCACGAAGCTCGGGACACAGAGTGTGAGTCTGGACCATTGTGTCTGGTTTCGCTCGTGAGCTTGAGGCGTCTTCCTCTCTGAACTCATTGGAAATCCTTGTCGTGAGATTGTTTTGTATTAAAATGAGCCAACATCAACCATCTGCCTCGTTTTTTCGCCCCTGCCCAACCCGCAGCAAGACCAGGGGGTCTACCAGAGCAAGGTCCGGGACATGATCAGCGAGAACAAGGCTCGACTCATCGTCAACATCAACGACCTGAGGAGACGCAACGAGGCCCGGGCTGCGAAGTGAGCTCTCTCTCTCTCTCTCTCTCTCTCTCTCTCTCTGTCTGTGTGTCTGTGTGTGTGTGTGATTTCCAGGTCTTAAGGAACTTTGCACAAACTTGATCTGAGCATGCGCGGTTCCATGTTTTCAGTAGTTCTGTCACTCTTCTCACTGTTTATGTTGCAGATAATATTTGTGGTACACACACACACACACACACACACACACACACACACACACCCATGCGTGTACTGTTTTGTTAGCAGGCGTGGACAAGGATGAGAGGGGAACAGGGAAGTTTTTTTTTGAGTTGGCTGTGAGATTTTTCCCAGTCACTTCTACTAATAAGATATTTTCTCAAGATTGTAGGTCTACCGAGGAAGATCTATATTTAACATCTAGCCCCAGGTTTACACGTTGAAGTGACTGTTTGTGTTAATCTACATTTTACCTTTTTATTCTTGCCACAGTGGCTGCCGTGCAGAAAAAAAAAATAGCACAACACACATTCAAATGTAAACTGTTGAAAGGTTTTTTTTAGTTAAACTGAAAACAAAGTAAACCAAAGATACACACGTTGAGCTGGTGGAGCCACCTGGTAGTGACCTTCAGGGATATGGAGTGTTGTTATCCCCCTATACCGCCACCACAAACATCATGTTTCACCCAGAGTTAGGCTGCTACTATTGATTATTTTCATAATCGATTAATTGATTGGTTGTTTCATCCATAAAATGGTGAAAAATGTTGATTGTGTTTCCCCAAAACCCCAAGATTATGTTTTGTCCTCACACCAAAATGAGCAAAGGAAACATTAACATTTAAGAAGCTGATATCATAAAAACTACTTGAACCCATTGATTATCAAAATATTGGCCATTAATTTAGTACTAATCGATTAACTGTTGCGACTCTAACCCAGACTGATAACACAATTTCCATCTTCCCCCGCCAGACTGATGAGCAATGCCTTCGAGGAGCTGCTGGCGTTCCAGCGGGCACTGCGGGACGTGGTGGCCTCGGTGGACGCCACCTACGCCAAGCAGTACGAGGAGTTCTTCGTCGCGCTGGAGGGCAGCTTCGGCACCAAGCACGTCACCCCCCGTACGCTGACCTCCCGGCTGCTGGGCAGCATGGTCTGTGTGGAGGGCATCATCACCAAATGTAAAGTGATCTTGAGTGATCGCGTGGAACCTGCTGAACCTTTTTTAAAACTGCTTTTATCTTTTTGTAATGTAGTGATTCCTTCTGACGGAACAGTTGAACACACAGAGCTCATTCTTGAACTCGTGTCCTCCCTTTTTACCGTTCTCCTTCAGGTTCCCTGGTGCGCCCCAAAGTGGTGCGCAGCGTCCACTACTGCCCGGCCACCAAGAAGACCATGGAGAGGAAGTACACAGACATGACCTCCCTGGACGCTTTCCCCTCCAGTGCCATCTATCCCACCAAGGTAACTACATAACTACATCCAGTCTTCTCCAGTCAGAAGAAAAGGGCTCACATTTAAGAAGAGCTTCACTCACCTCTGTTCCTCTCACCCGACAGGACGAGGAGAACAACCCCCTGGAGACGGAGTTCGGCCTGTCCAGCTACAAGGATCACCAGACCATCACGGTGCAGGAGATGCCCGAGAAGGCGCCCGCCGGCCAGCTCCCCCGCTCCGTGGACATCATCCTGGACAACGACCTGGTGGACGTGGTCAAACCGGGTGACCGGGTGCAGGTTATCGGCACGTACCGCTGCCTGCCTGGAAAGAAGGGAGGATTCACCTCGGGCACGTTCCGGTGAGACGAGAGCTCTGTAATGTCGGCCGCCGCTGAATTCATCGTCACCCGCTTTTCTCACAAATTCTTGCAACTCTCTTCACTCCCCAGGACCATCATGATCGCCTGCCACGTCAAACAGATGAGCAAGGAGGTGGCCCCCTGCTTCTCCGCCGGCGACGTGGCCAAAATCCGTAACTTCAGCAAGACGCACTCTCTAGTAAGGCTTAGTTCTCGGGCCGCCCGCGCGTGCTCTCGGCTGTCCAGAAAGTCAAATCGCTTAGGAAGAACTAGACGAGAAAAAGTCCAAACCCTTTCTGTGTTTCACACAGGACGTGTTCGACAAGCTGTCCCGCTCCCTGGCTCCCAGTATTCACGGACACGAGTACATCAAGAAGGCCATCCTCTGCCTGCTGCTGGGCGGCGTGGAGAAGGTGCTGGAGAACGGCTCGCGCATCCGAGGGGACATCAACGTCCTGCTCATCGGTACACCAAGAGCGTTCGCTGCCAATGCTCTCATTCAGCCAGGAAACCTGGGATTACTGTCAGACTAATATCTATTCATTCATTCCTTTGTTTCCCAGGTGATCCATCAGTGGCCAAGTCGCAGCTGCTGCGTTATGTGCTCCACACGGCACCCAGAGCCATCCCCACCACGGGCCGAGGCTCCTCTGGCGTGGGTCTGACCGCTGCCGTCACCACGGACCAGGAGACCGGTGCGCCACTGGCACACGAGATCTTCCCATTTCCTGATCAGAGCGGGTGAACTCACTCCTTTTCTCTTTTTTCCCCACCCTCCTCGATCAGGCGAGCGCCGCCTGGAGGCGGGCGCCATGGTGCTGGCCGACCGCGGCGTGGTGTGCATCGACGAGTTCGACAAGATGTCCGACATGGACCGCACGGCCATCCACGAGGTGATGGAGCAGGGCCGCGTCACCATCGCCAAGGCCGGGATCCACGCCCGCCTCAACGCTCGCTGCTCGGTGCTGGCGGCCGCCAACCCGGTCTACGGCAGGGTGAGTTGACATGCACTCGGCTGACGTGCAGCCCATGGGCCCGCCCGACGTCTTTCTTCATCTGAAACTCTTCTGTCGTCGTCTCCGCAGTATGACCAGTATAAAACCCCCATGGAGAACATCGGCCTGCAGGACTCCCTGCTGTCGCGTTTCGACCTCCTCTTCATCGTTCTGGATCAGATGGACCCCGAGCAGGACCGGGAGATCTCGGACCACGTGCTGAGGATGCACCGCTACCGCGACCCCCGCGAGCAGGAGGGAGCAGGTACTGTGAACCGGGGTCTCGTTGAAATACTGATTACTGTGTAATAGTACTTTTAAAAAGTGTGTTAAATTATGCATTTTGCCGTTTCAGCCATGGCCCTGGGCGGAAGCGTGGATGTCCTGGCCACAGAGGACCCCGACGCAGTGGCAGAGGAGCACGAGGAGCTGCAGATCTACGAGAAGCACAACAACCTACTGCATGGGAGCAGGAAGAAGAAGTACGTGATCTGTCCCGATGGAAAAAAAAATATCACAATCTAACCTTTTTTTTAAATCCCCCCCCCCCCCCCCCCCCCGCTGTAGAAGTCACGCGCTTGTGTAAAAGGCTAAATGAATGTTCCCCTCTGTTTCAGGGACAAGATCTTGAGCAAGGAGTTCATGAGGAAGTACATACACCTCGCCAAGGCTGTGACGCCCGTGCTGACGGAGGAGGCGGCCAATCACATCGCAGAGGAGTACTCCAGACTGAGGAGCCAGGAGCAAATGGCTGCTGATATCGCCAGGGTGAGCAGGAGAGGGAGCACTTCACATGAACACCAGAGCCTACTGAGTATACTGATGAAGAGTTTAGGTACGGTCGAATTGTCAAATTTTATTAGGAAGTTTCCTAAATCTGGAAGTGACCCGGAAGTACTTGATCAGCAGCCATGATAAGAGCTGTTCGGATTCTCTAAATGCATAGGAAAGGAGGTTTCCATTGAGGTTAAGGAATAGTAGATAGGAAAAGACGATAGGACGGACAATCCGAATCCCCTCTTTGTCCTGCGGCATGAATCATCGCAGGAGGAAAAGAACAGGCACAAATCATAAAATAACTGTCAGTTACAGGGTCACAGACGACACGATATCAGTACCTCGACCCAGAAGAGGAAGGGCGGTTGTTTTATCTCGTGTAGTGTGTCGTAATGGACGACAACCGCCACTTTATCCGGGACCCCTCATGATGTCCTAACATAAGAACTAGCATGTATTTTTGTTTTTTTTAATCTTCCAAAAAAGGAGGTGAAGCCGTAGACAAATGTAAAATGGCGGAGCAAAAGGAATGATGATGAATTTGTTATTGTTGATGTCGGTTTGGAACTGCGAAAACGTAAGAGAGGGCTTTACCCAGCACGAGAAAGCCGGTATGTTTACATTCTTGTCCCCCGGCATGTCAGTCGCGTGCATGAAGACTCTTATGTGGTGCTCGGTTAAACTTGCTCAAAACTGCGTACAACTTCATCCACAAAGAGTGTATCGGCTCATTCAGGACGGGCAACTGTTTGTGCTTCAATGGTTTAAACGTCAGACTTGTAACATCCTTGTAGACAATGTACGGGTGTACAACCAGAGCCACCTGATGTGTTGGGATGTACGAGCCCCGCTCTGACCTCTTGTCCCTCTCCCCCCCTCAGACCTCTCCGGTGACGGCCCGAACACTGGAGACACTGATCCGTCTGTCCACAGCACACGCCAAGGCCCGCATGAGCAAAGCCGTGGAGCTGGAGGACTCGGAGGTGGCCGTGGAGCTCGTCCAGTTTGCCTACTTTAAGAAGGTGTGTGCCCCTCTTCAGTTCTTAACAATGGGGGGGGGGGGAACCGACGGAAGACTCCTGCAGTGACATGTCGGTGAACTCTTCTCTGCGTTGTGTACTTTTTCCATGCAGGTTCTGGAGAAGGAGAAGAAGCGTTCGAGAAAGGAGCGGGACTCCGCCTCAGAGGACGAGGAGGGGGAGGAGGAGACGACGTCCACTCAGCACTCACAGAAAACTCAGAGGAAGAGGTAAACAGTCGGCGAAAAGATACAGCCACACACTCAACTGCTCTCTTCACGCACGGAAGCCCGTCCTCTGGCTTTGCTTTCCTCTCCGTCGTCACTTACAATATCCTGTGTGTCCTGCAGGGGGCGCCGTGGTTCTCAGGGCAGTGAGCCCTACAGCCCATATGACTTCAGTGAAGAGCAGAACGTCCCTGAGAGTAAGCACTACAAGCATTACAGCTGTTCACCATGGGGCAGCTTTTTGTCTAATGTGATTGTCCTTCAGGATTCACTCTGTTCCTTTTTCTCAAGGGGTCTCCAACCCTCAAGATATCACATTTGCACTTAGACTTGTGAAATTTTAAATGATGGAATGGATTGTTAATTCATGTATCTTGCCCACAATGCCCTTGGTCATATTATATGGTCATTGATGCCTATAACTGATCCAAGCTGGCTGAAAAACATTTCAAATACAACTGAGAAATGGCTAATAGCAGTGACATGCAGGCAAAAAACTATCTAATTTTTTTTGTCAAGAAAAGCTGTTAAACACTGTACAATTGTAGTATCATTTTGAGGTACTTGTACCGGAGTATTTCCATTTGCTGCTACTTTATACTCTTAACCACATTTCAGAGGCAAATATTGTACTTATTTACCCCCATATTCACTTATTTCTTTTGTCAGTAGTTTCTTACAAAATATATATTCAGCCAAAAAACAAACGGCCTAATCGTATTTAAAATTGTTAAAATGAACTTGACCTCATCCAAATATTAAAATGAGCCTAACGAGTGTGTCTGTGTTAAATCGGTGACCACTTTTTGTACTTTTGGTTTTGATACTTTTGTACTTTTCATTGTTACATCGCTACTTGAATAGCAATATAAGGCATGATTATCTAAGATATGCAGTAACTAAGTGAGAAAGTCAAAGGCTTAAAGTGTTAAACTTATACATTTCCTTTTTTTTAATTGCATTTAACTTTAAATGGTGTTGGTCAAGAATATCAAATATAAGAGTTTATGTTTCGTGGGGCTTTACATCCTGTGCGTCACTGTTGCATACAGTTTGTTTTGATCACTCTCTGTATGAAATGTAGTTCTCACATTGGTCTTCGTGATGTTTAGTTCAGGCCGGCACCCCGAAACCAGCCAAGTCGCAGCGCGAGGAGGAGCCCATGGACGCCACGCCACAGGCCGAAGACGCTGAGCTGTCCACAGAAAGGTAGAGGACTGATTCCTGCCGGAATTTTAACAATGTATATAATAAATGTTCAATCTGGTGTCTCCTTGATGCCAATTGGAACAAATTAATTACAATTGCTTGACCTGGGTGAAATACATTTTAAAATGAAGGAGTGTCTGTTGACCTAAAAAGATCTTTGCTAACTTTCTAGGTAAATCCTGCTTCTGCTTTTTTTTTTTTTTTGTCCAGTATAATGTACTCAACCCAAATATCCAATTTTTCTTTTCCTCCCCAGATTGAAAGAATTCAAGTCGTCCCTGTTCGCGGTGTTCCAGTCTGCTCACGCGCAGTCTGTGAAGATGAGTATGCTGATGGACGACATCAACAAGGAGCGCCAGAGCTGCTTCACGGAGCCCGAGGTGCGCGCCGCCCTGGCTCGCATGCAGGACGACAACCAGGTCATGGTGGCCGATGACATCATCTTCCTCATCTGAGTGAGGAGGCGGAGGGAGGAAATCGATTTACATGGACTTTGAAAGACGACGGTGATTTACATGAAAACTTACATCTGCTATTGGACACCTCACCACACAGTTGTTTTGTTGCAGTTTTTCCATTTCTCATTTTCCTAAAATTCTGAATAATATTGCGCACTCAAGACCAGTCAGACAGTCTGACCTCCACAGTCATCTGAAACATTTTATCCTTACTCGTATTTGGACCCACATACGGTGCAGATCAATCTTATCAACTCATCTACCAAGTTTTAACTCTTTGTATCTTTTCAGGTCATGTTACTTTATAATGTCTTTCTTACCACAGATTACTGTGGTAAAGACCATTTCAGTTCAGTAGTTTTCATTGAGCAATGAAACGTACCTTTGCATCGTTGTGCCACAATAAGGACATTATTAAGTAGTTGTACCCACACTCCTGTTGTCTGGGTTTGTATATAGTTGAAGACAAGTTTTCAAATTGTTAATTAACTCATGTTAATGAAAAATAAATAAAATTAAAATGTCATGCTTTGAAAATGGCTTTGATTTTGAAAGGATCGAGTGCTGTGAATGTCGCTTACTATATATTTATATATATATATATATATATACACATATACACCATACACACCATACATCATACATGCAGGGGAAATCACTGCTGGTAAATTGTTCCGTCTCCCAGGCAAGCGACCCCGGCTGCATTTTACCGTTTAACCGTCTTGATTTCCCATAACAGTCAAACGATCAAACCTCTTCCTGCATGTGTACGAGTGTGTTTACAAGAAACATTTTTATTTTGAACCAACAGTAAATCAACACCTCGCTGCGTGTGGGAAGTAGGTCCCGCAGTTGCGCGCCTCTCGACCGGTTGGGACGTCCCTGTCCACCTTCCTTTTCGTCTTTCTCACACTTCTTGACGCTTGAGCAGAACAGGTTTACCCCGAGTCAGATAGTTCAGGTCTTGGGAGGGGGGGGGGAGAGCGTGGCATCTTTGCACCCACGCAATACAGATATACGCCATCTGATGTTTGCATCTTAACCGTGGCTCTGATCGGTCGGTAGATAAGAACATCACCACCTCGAGTCATCTAGAAACCGCTGCTACCTTCCAGCATCAAGCTCTTAGCCTCTCACGTCTGACTCATCAACTGGATCAAAGACTACGGCATCACAAGCGCTTAGTTCGTGTTTTCTTTCATAGCCGCTGTTACATGGTCACAATTATTTTTTCGAATAAGCAAAACATTGAAATCGTGTAACTGTGACACTCGGAAGTCTCAAAACTGTGTAGAACATTGCAAACAAACAATGGGCCGTACTGTGAATGTTGCTTTGAAAGCCTAGGGAAGAGCTTGCCAGCTTTCACCTGTCATCATTTATAATTTGACTTTGAAATGCTCATTTTCTTTCTCTCTTCTGCTTGGTATTCTTCCATCATTTTTATTTGTTTCATTATATAACACTAATTGTGATTGGTGGATTAGATGTAGAAGCCCTCCGAGCCATGTTTTTAACGAGAGACTATATAAATAAATGATCTTGAACATGACTCGAGTCAGGCGGAACCTTTTGGGAAATAAGGGCAGATGACTGTTACGTAACAGACCATAGAGCCGACTGGCTGGTAGCTGTTGGGAGTGCTTCGCTGGGAATAAGTGGGCGGAGAAGAAGAGCCGTTTGGAAAAAGGAGTAAGGAAAGAACTGATGCAACGATATGCTCAATTCAAATTAAGATACAGAAACTACGAGTGATGTGATCATATCATCGTAATTATACAGTATTTACCTACAGCAGGTCATCCATCTTACACTTGCAAGATGGATGAGCATCTGCCACTGGAATAAATGAATTACATATTACGGGAACGGGTAGAAACACAATTAATTGCGTTGTTGAATTTCAAACAGTTAGTGTAAATTATTGTATTAAATGGAATAAGAAAATGGCAGTTTTAAACTGTGGGTTACATTTGACATCTTTTGAGTTTCTTTTAAGGATGGACCAGTTTATAAATGTGTGTGTGTGTGTGTGTGTGTGTGTGTGTGTGTGTGTGTGTGTGTGTGTGTGTGTGTGTGTGTGTGTGTGTGTGTGTGTGTGTGTGTGTGTGTGTGTGTGTGTGTGTGTGTGTGTGTGTGTGTGTGTGTGTGTGTGTGTGTGTACGAATATTATACAAGTAAATCATTTTTATGGCCCACTCATGGTTGCAGAGCTGCAGGCTGGAAAACTGCAATCATAATATATGCCAAAAAGGCTGCTCGTGTTCATGTTGCTCTACTGTGATAAGTACAAGCTTCAAGTAAAGACATTTCACAGGCCGCACTGCAATGCAAGGAATATATGCAATCAGATTTCTACATTATGATCAGTTATTTTGCTGATTCGTCATCAATCCGTTTAGTACATCTTATTGGCCTGATTGCGAGCGTGAGGAATACATTGTAGTACAGTTCTCCTTTGCAGGGTCAACAGTGTCCAACTGGCTCTCCAACCACCTCTCTTTACTTGGGTACACTGGAGACCACAGTACATCCAGTGCAGCTGTGCTCCAGTTAGCCGGCTCCCTTACTCATATGATGCGTGGTGAGAAAAGATGTAATCGCACGGTTAGTCTTTGCAGAGTAGTTCTGCTGATCAATTACCAGAACCCTCTTAAGCGTTTCCCTCGACCTATATTGTTTGGAGTGGGCTGGCGGCGTGGAGATGCAGTCTCTTAGTAGTGTGCTTTACATGTCCCGGATTAAGAAATAAAAAAAAAAGAAGAAGAAAAATCACAGTCGAGGCAGTTCAACGTGAATGATTTGGCTTTGTTGGTTTCAAGTCCCTGTTTTCTTATTTAGTGTTGGGGAGTTATATTTACTGCTTTCAGAAACAATATTTTTCAGTTTCGAAAGGCAATTAAAAAGAAAGTACTTATTTAATTTGGGCTTGGTTTGACAAAATCCACTCTGCTTTGCACAGAGAAAACTTTCCAACTTGTGCTGCAGGTTTTCACGTCAGTGTTGTGTTTTTTGTGTTTTAGCTCAATAATGTCTTCTTTTTTTGCCTCAAAAGTAAGGTCTATAGGTGAAGGAGCCTTTTCTCACCATTTGACAGGAGGCCGCAGGTCAGACAAATGAAGGTGTTGCCTGGCTCATCACACACAGGAGAATTATTACTTGCTTGTGTAGTGTGGTTTGAGTATGATGAATCCAAATAAGTTCAAGAGAGAACCAACCTCAGAGACTTTGAATGTTAAAGAGAAAGTACAAACTATTTGTATGCAACTTTTTTTTAGCTTAGGTTTCATGATAATGATACTCCCTATGTTGAATAAATGAATTACTAATATTCTGTTAATATGACCCTATTGAAGGCTCAAAAAATGACACCGTATGCTTGAGGAAATTCTATCGCGGCGTATTAAAACTTTCATGTTTAATTTCTTGTTCAATTTGCATAGATGACAAGATTGATGTTGGATTATCGTAATCTGTGATAAATGTAAAGCTTTCAGCTTGAGCGCACGTCGCAATATGCATACATGTAGGTAGAGCATGAAAAAGTGATGGAGATATTCGACGGACAAACGGAGGAAAGCCGACCGCGAAAAAAGAGACGAAACGTGCTGCACTGTGCGTGTGTAAAGGTCGACACCTTTACATTCGGTGACAGTCATAGCGGAAATGCACCGCACACCTCGCCGACACACACGGCCCGCATATAAGACGCAGAGAGACAGAAGGCAGACACGACGGGACCGCAGAGGAGCGCGCTGAAGTTGGACTCTTGAGGGCGAGACGACGCAACCATGCTGCTGGTGAGTTATGTCTCACAATCTTACCAATACTTTCTACGGGTTATGTATCGTGACGGAAGTCATTTGATAGGATGGCATCACATTGTATCAAAAGTGTCATTTTGTTTGTTTTTTTTACCTTTGATTCCAAACTGAGAAGCATTTTTCATGTTGCCCATGTCTTCATGACCAATGAAGCACTCACAATGCCCCTGGCCTGCCTGCTGTGTTGTGTTGTGTCTTTTTTTGTAGTTGTCGAGAGCGTTGTTGCTGCTGGGCCTGGCCGCACTGTCGCACGGCAGAAGAAACGGCAACGGCAACGGCGTCTCGGTGAAGTTTGGAAGCGGAGCCGGGCCGAAGGGCAAGCCGGTGAGACTGGTCCTGGATCCCTCGGCGCGGCCCGAGATCAGCGCCTTCGCCTCAGCCGTCGCCAACATGTCTCTGTCACCGTGGACGTACAGGTGAGGCATCGCAGAAGTCTGGGGGCCACTCAAAAGTCGTTTAACGCGGTCGGTGTTGAAGCTCACGAGCCTCGCGTGTGTGTTTGGCCGCCTCTCCAGAGACTCCTGTGTGGAATCTCGGTTGCCCAGAAGAATTTCCCATGCTCAGTGCCTGACCTCTGGCTGTCTGAGCCTGCAGGGAGGAGGGGAGGATGCTTCCCTGGAGGCTAAACCCATCCACTACCAGGTCCTGGTCCTCCACAGGTGATTTTTTTCTTCCTCCTCTTCTTCTGTTTCTGGGTTTGTTCTTTTTTTAGTGCTGTAGTTGTTCATGTGTACATGCTTGAAAACACACTATGTTAATTGGAGGGTGGCCTCGAGCAACTTAAAGATGTAATTTAGAGAGTATTTGTGTAAACCAATATGTATACAAGTTTTTTTTATACGCAGGACAAGAATGGAGGAATTTGTTTCAGGCATTTGTTGTGACGAGTACAAGTGCATGGACAACTGAAATGATCCTGATCTTGTTTTAATCGTGGCTTGATGTCGTGGGAATATGGAAACCCGAGCGTTATCTGATATTCGTTATCTGGTGTCAGACACTGAGGTTAGGCTCCGCGTAGCCTCAAGACTTCAAAGTGTGGTTTCCCTTAACGCTGTGCATGACAAAAACCTCATACACTTTCAAATAGTTGCATCAAAGACAGTGGTGAGAACAGTGTTTGCATTCCTGGAAAATACACTGAACTGAATTAGACAGAATGAATGACTGAAGTTTATCAGCTTGTGTCCATTTGGTCACTTCGGGTAGAAGTGAAATTCCGCAAAATACAATGTCATGCGAAATACAACGAGGAGTTTCCTTATTGATCTGATGATGATGATGATGATGATGATGAATGAATTTTTCAAATCCCGCTCCAGAGTCCCAAGGGAAAGGCGGAATAAGAGAAGGGGGAGAAAAGCACGACAGAGGTATGACTTCCGCCTGGGGACGGAGGTGATCACAGTGGGCTGCACCTGCGTGAGGCCCAGTGTCGTTCCACTGCGCTGACACACAGGAGGATTCTGACGTAAGCAGTTCTTCCGGCGTGATGTTACAGTTGTTTTCACCAATTTATAACTTTAAAAAAAAAAAACCCCAGCTATGATTTTAAGTTATCACCGTTTGTGTTCGGTGAAGTTGTGACTGTGATTTATTGGTGCAAGCATGTTCGTCGCCTGTCGCCATCTGCGGTGGTCGCCAACAAGCCATATGACTTGTCCCAATGTCATGAACTCATCATGCAGATCAATATCACCATGCCACTTGCCACAATGTGACCCGGCTTTTAATATGTTCGCTGGAAAAAAATTCATACTCAGATAATTTCAGAAGAACTGCATTTCTTTCTGCCCCCTAGTTGTGAAGAGTGTCTTTAATGAAGCTTGCAAGGGATGTAGTTGAAATTTATTTGCATTTGCTATGCTGATGTATACTTTTGTTGCTGTGTATTTTTTAATTTAACATTTTGTCTTTTGTCAGTGTTTTGTGGCAGTCTTATCTCAGATTTTATAACCTTGCTCTTATTGTAAACAACATAAAAATGCCTTCATTAAAGTTTTTTTTAATCTCAACTTTAATGTAAAATCCTGCTGTGAAAACGAATTTTGCCACATAAACATTTAACAACTAATATGTACCCCCCCCATCCCCACTGGAAATAGTGTGTGTGTGTGTGTGTGTGTGTGTGTGTGTGTGTGTGTGTGTGTGTGTGTGTGTGTGTGTGTGTGTGTGTGTGTGTGTGTGTGTGTGTGTGTGTGTGTGTGTGTGTGTGTGTGTGTGTGTGTGTGTGTGTGTGTGTGTGCGTGCGAGAATTCCTACAGTCAATTTACATGAGTGAGAAGAAGATGAGGGCAAAGCAATGAGTTCAGTCAAGCTTTTTTTTTTTTTACTGACCATGCCAAATAGATACACTCAATCCAGCCTCGAAAGCAACACACAGTTACAGCAAGTACAAACCCCCACGAGTCCCCCGTTACAGTGCAAACACTTCGACACTCCGATCAAGTCAGTATGACTCAACATCTCGGGCAAATTTCCTCTTTCCGTTCACCGTTCAGTTTTTACATCCCCATGAAAAATCATAGACAACCACACAAGCACAGTGACACATGCCAGAGCAGACGGAGACTACTGGTTAGCCAGAAAAACCCCCTTAAAAACAATCCTACTTTCAAAGCAAATTTGTTCCAGTCTTTAACCACTGTACCTTGCCTCCCCGTGATGTTGTTGTTGTTGTTGTTGTTGTTGTTGCCACACTGTCCTTCTTGAACGCACGTGTGCTTTGGAGTTGTGCTTAATGAAATAAGAGTGCAATCAGTGCCCTAAATCTACGAGAGTCCAATGCATGTTACTACATGATCTACAGTTACACCTAAACCTTTACAAAGTCTGAAAATGGCAAAATACAGCAGAGCTCTTCAAGCCTTTTTTTTTTTTTTTTTTTCCAAAAATGTATTTATTCTATTCCCCCTAGACGGAGCACTGTCGACAGAAACGGAAGCCAGATCCTTCATTTTATATTCATGAGCCATTTTCGTGAGATTCACTGAGTTTGGCGCATGCAGACGCCGCCCCCCCCCCCCCCCCCAAATTTCTTTTTATTCTGGCAAAGAATTAGCATGAGAGCGGGAAACTAGGGAAATCAGTTTTTATTTCTAATTCAGAATCATCAGAAGTGTGTGTGTGTGTTTTGTCCTGTTCACGTGAATTGAGTGGTAGGTTTGTAAATCAAAGCCTGAAGGAGCCTCTTGGTTTCGACCGACCGTACTTAAACTACAACTGTGAGTCCAGTTCAACTGCTGTTTCTCACAACAATTCACAAATCACAACCCCCTCCTCCTAGTTACCGTCTAACTGTAAAGAGCCTAGTCTGGTTTTGTGGCGTCGCAGCCAAACTGGAAGCGTCCAGTGATCATTTCTCATGTAAGACATTGCCAGGAAACCCAGCTCAGTTGACAATGAAGGCAAAATATCATTTTAACTACCTTTTCACCGAGGAAACCCCAGAATTGTTTAGCCTCCTCCTCCATTCACGCAGCCTTCATTCCTGACCAAACAGCCCCTTCTTTGAATGTGTGAAATACGTGATTATGGTTGTTTTGATGCACCCCCCCCCCCCCCCCCCCCGCCCCCTTTCCTTTAGAAAAAAAGCTAAACGACTTCTTTGTGAATTTCAACATCAATTATTGGCTAAACTTTGTACAGCTTGCTCGGAATCGTTACAGCACACATCAAATATGAAAACCTGTCTTTTCCCTTTGTTCGAGTTTTTTCTTTTTTCCTGCACTGTCTTGATTTCCTCCTTTTTTTTTCTTCTTTTTTATCGACTCAAAAAGCGCCCAGTTTCCCCTCTCTCTCTCTCCCCCCCTCTCTCTCTGCGTCTCCATTGGTCCACTCATCTACCGGCAGGCCTCCTCCTTCATCTCCTTGTTCTTCCTCACTTCTTCCGCGTGTTTGTCCTGCCAGACGAAACACAGAGACGCCGCAACATTAGAGTCGTGAATATGTGAGCATTAATGAGGGGGGGGGGGCTGTTCAGAGAGATGAGATGATGCAGCGCAGAGCTGGGAAGAGTGTTTTCCACCTCATATAATATTCATGATTACACATCACACTTGCGAACAATGTTAAAATAGAACTACAAGCTTCTGTTTCTTAAAATGTTAGAGCCTGAGTTTGAGAATCCTCTGGGAAAATACGCTCTCGATAGAAAAGCGGAGAGGGTACCTTCTCCTGCAGCCTCTCCAGCATGGCGGCCAGCAGGGCCTCCCTGTTCTCCTTGTTGGCCTCCATCTTCTGCGCCAGCTTCTCCTTTGCGTTCTTGATGAAGTTGTTGTTCTCCTCGAAGGCCTTCTGGATCACCCCGCGCTCGTGCTCCCTCTTCTCCGCCAGGTGCTTGAGCAGCTCGGCCTCCTGGCACTGGAGGCAGACGGAGGGCGTGGCGCGTGAACTCGACATTTCACTTCACCTTTTTGCAAACACTCAAGTGATTACTGTAGGCATCGCAACGGGCGGGAGGAGAAGGGCCCCCGAGCCTCGAGCCCCCAGGCGGTGACGCTCGCAAAAGCTCCCGCAAATCACAGCCACTTCGAAGTTCACGCCACAAAGGAAACAATGGGTATGTCTAAGGACTGAAGGTTATATATGCAATTTTTTTTTTTTACTGCCATTAGATATTCGCACTGGCACCAGCATTTCCCACCAGATGAAACGCTTTGCCGGCCACACGTCCGGCCTCCCTTGTTGTCCTCAGCGCGTGTCTTTCCTACACAGTCTATAAATGTAGGCGCGCAGCAAAAGCCCAGTTCAATTGGAGAGAGACAAATGTTTGTCAGTGGGCCTGCCCGCGGTGGCTTCAGAAGTGCAGTCGTGCCATGCTGTGTGTTCGCCCGCAGGCCGTATGCGGAAAATAAGGTGTGGCCACAGTGTTTCTGCTGTACAGAAAAACCTCACTGCCAAAAGGTGCCGGAGCCATTTTGTTTTCCTAAATGTGTGGAGTTTCACGGATACTTGTTGGCTGGTTGTATCATTGTTCCATTGTTCATGTACATAATACCTTTTTAAAGTTATGGCTGTTACGTCTTTGAGTGGGTTTTGCCTCCAGCTGAGTCTGGGACCCCGGCAGGAGACAACTTTCCCGCCTCATGAATGGTTTTCAGAGATTTAAACACGCAGTCCCAATGGGGACGACTCGACGGCCGGATACTTGAGCGGCTTGAGCAGTAGGTCGCCGCTTTTGGCACGTGCCCGAAACTCCGGCTCAGCTATGATCTATCCCTCCTCACCTTTCCCCCTCGCTCCACCATCCTCTTGGCTCGATGAATATGAGCCACTGTGTGTGTGTGTGTGTGTGTGTCCTTGCATCATTGCCCTTGTACTTTCCACCCCCCCGCTCGTGTTTCCTCCCTTCCTTTCCATCCCTCCGACACTGCCTCCCCGCTTTCCTTTCATCCATTTCCACCCCTTTTGCCTCCAGAGTTGATAAATCATGGCGCCCACAAAGAGTGTTGTCAGATGTTTTGACAATCCCTGAATGGTGCCAGGGGGCTGCGGCCTAGGGTCAGAGCAGCATGTTCAGTCAGGTCCCCTCCCAGCCCCTCACCTTTCGCCTCTCCTCGGCAGCCTCCAGTTTCTTCTGGATCTCCTCCAGGGACGGGTCACGGCGCTGCGGCATGGAGGTGTTGAGCTCTGGCAGGCCGTCAAAGGACGGGGGCTTGAGGATGACTTCGAAGGCCTGGCCCGATGTCCGCTTGTTCAGTTCGATCACCTCCACATCTTTGATGACGCACCAGCCCAGGTCCACTGCATCTGATCGCGTTAGTTTGATTTACCAGGTAAAGAGGTAATAAGTAAGAAATATTTGGCGCATCGTACGGTTTGTGGTTTGCATTCCCCTTTAGTGCCTTTTGTTTTACATTCCTACATTTTCCCGGAATGACTTTGAGTGTGTGTTGAGTGATTTACCTTCTGCCTTGTATGTAGTCTTTTCTACAGTCTGTGGGTTCAGGCAGGCGCAGAACAGAGACACCAGGGGGAGCTCTTTGACCTTCTCTTTGTAGGCTGAGGACACACACACACACACACACACACACACACACACACACACACACACACACACACACACACACACACACACACACACACACACACACACACACACACACACACACACACACACACACACACACACACACACACACACACACACACACACACACACACACACGACTCAAATTGAATTATGGGAAAGCGTTTGGGGACTCATGATGTAATTCTCCTCTCCAATGTCAGACAGTGACTACAGTCGTTCTCATTACAGGAGGCATAATGATAATGATGGGATATACATGATTCAGGCAACACATTTGCACATTATCTCTGCCATCAGCAGTATGTACAGTGGAGGACAGGGGAGCTGTGAGGTGGACGAGTTTTTCTTTTTTTTGCTGTGGCTTGCATTTACCTGCCAGAGTCATCTTCTCGCTGCGTATGTTTCTCCCCAGGGATGCTGACTATCCTTCTCACTCTGTCAGAGACGGGGAGAGAGAGACACACACACACACACAGGGGAAGGGTTGAATGAAGCAGCATCTAAGCGGCGGCAGGAGAGAGAATTAACAAGACAGAAAACTGCAGCACACTTGTGCCAGCTCCTCCCATTAAGGGCGTAATCCAACCAATGAGTGAGCAGCGCCGTATCAAACAATATAGGGTCATTTCTTCTCCAGGACAAGGTGTCAGTTTGAATCCCTGGACAAGCTGCGGGAATCAAATCACAACAAAATTGACTTGAAATTGAACCGAATTTCCAGAAATCAGCAATAGAAAAAGAATAATTGTATGTTTCCATCTGCCACTATGATGTGAATGTTAGAAGTGCGTTCGTCAAGATAAACGAGAGTCAAATGTGGAAAATGTCTTGTATAATAATGGCATTTATATTTCAGCAACTGCCTTTGCCACATTTTCATTTTATAGATTACTCCGATTGTTTCCATTACAAAATTAAAAATGCTGACGAGTCCATTCTCGTCAGGGAAGTTTCCACATCACACAAGTGCTGTAGTTCCACAGTGGGGCAGTGACACAGCGTGTGACTGTGAAGGGGGGGGGGGGGCTTTTAAAGCTTCTGTTCTTTTCCTTCCTTCTTTTTTCCGGGCCCAGCCTGTGTTGCAGTGATTCACAGGCGGGACACAAGTGGGAGGAGCGGCTGTAAATCTCTGAGAAGATGCAAGAGAGCGAGAGAAGGTATATAAATAACAAAGCACGGCATCAACAACAGCCCTTCTCCACCACCTGCTTGGAAAAATCCACCTCGAATCTTGAAACTGTGCCGCAATATGTTGTTGCGATCGTCTCTGTGATACACCATATCCCCCCAAATCATATTCAGTCATTAGATAAAATTATGATTCTACTGAAAGTGGGTCTCGTCTGAACACCGACTTGAACTGAAGCGATCTGCGTCGACGCGGCAGAGGAGCAAATGTTCTCAGCAGACGTCTCCACCAGCTGCCGTCTCTCTGTCTGTCTGTCTGTCTGTCTGTCTGATGGCCTCATCAACACTGAATTGATGGACTTATGATTATCTGACGGATGCTACGAATCTGCCACTCAGTCTACGTAGACGTCTGAAACCTTCAAAGTGAGTGGAGGTACGCCGGAGATAAACTCAACCGCTATAATTCCTCTGACTATTTATCTCCTATTACAGCTAATTGAATACACACACACACTTTTATAAAAGAAGTCATAAAGCATAAGACGTCAACAAGTTCTCGGAGGCCTTTAAACGTCGAAATACCTGCCGTCAGCTAAATGGATCGCCTTGTCACGTGAGAATCCAGCAGTGTCCCCCGCACACTTGTTGAACCTTTTCACGGCTCAGAGCCCACATTAATTAAGTTTTCTTTGACGCTGGGATCCGGAGACACCAGCGCTCTCACTATGTGCATACCCCACCACAATCTGCGGCTCACAGCGTTAAAGAAAACAGCAGAAGGGGAGGACTTGAACTCTGTAACACCAATTTCCACCACAGTGTGGGAGAATGCATCCCGCCGTGGGCCCACTTTAATCGGACACCTGTGATTGGACGCATCTGCCAGTAGGCTCAAATGTCCCACCTGCTCTCGGCCACCTCATCCTCTTAGCTCAGATTCCGCACGGGCGTTGACGGAAATAGTTCATGGGACGGCAGAGAGACTGAAGGAGGCTGCTGTGAGGCCCTGGGAGCGAATCACAAGTAGTCCGCTGACGTCGGTGGGTCAAAGACTTCAGTCACTGGCTGCAAAGGCCGTAACATCAAATATCTAATATGATGATTTTCCGTGTGCATCTTTAGAAGACCCGTAGAAGACCCGTAACCTTTGACACTTTTAAATCTCCCATACAGTTCTTTCTATACTGACACAAACCTATACTCAGTTTGCAACTGAGACTTTGATGTAGTAATTATTTCGTTTGAATTTCAAAGCGTCCAAATATTTACAGTTGATACTGCATATGTGTATATCTGTAGCCTATTTATATATTTATACACGTGTGTGTGTACAGAAACACAAAGTGTACCCACACTTAGACACATACTAATCAGGCAGGAAGTGTACTGTTTTTGCTACACTACTGGAATGCACGCATGCACGCACGCGCACACACACACACACACACACACACACACACACACACGCACACACGCACAGCTGCTTCTCGTCTCATGAAACCACCCAGGTCGCAGATCAATGCGCTGCATCCTGCAGGAGTCCGAGCGCTCCACTCCCTCGTGTTTGTCAATGATGAAAACAAAGAAGGGAGTGCGAGCAGTTTCATTACTCTCAGGGAACATTAGGGTCATGCCGACTGTGAACGTCTGATGACAGTTATGTCATCCTGGAATATTTGTCCGACGATGACCTTGTCTCCTCCAAGGTCTCTAAAACATTGGTTAACACTTAATAACGAACAGTGATTTTCAGAAAAGACTTGCATGAGTTTCAATGTCAGAATCATAAAAAGCATAGCAAATGATTTTTTTTTTCTTATTGTTTAAAAAAAACTTTGGGGAATAAGTTTTTGTCTTTGCTGAGAAGATGAATCACATGACTCTGAGGCCAGTTTGCAAAGCATGCAGCTACATCCAGCAGAAGGTTAGCTTAGCATCAAGAATGGATGCGGGGAATCAGATTGAACTCTGTCCAAAGGGCACGAAACTAATGCACACCTTATATTTTGTTTTGTTTCTTCAAACTAAGTGTAAAAAAGTATAATTTAATGTGCGGGGGTTATGTTTGGCTGAGGCCAGTTGCCAGGCGACCAGATGCGACTTCAGGAAGTCGTTAGGCAAAGCCAGGAAAAACAGGGTGTGTCCGAAATCACCTAGTTACCTATTTGCTATACGGTGTTGTACATTTCTGTGCAGGCATGTACAGGGATGAGGCAACAGGGTGGGCATAGTAGGCAATGGCCCAGGCCCCCCCCCGAAAGGAGGCCTCCAAGAACAACTGGTTATTTTAGTCCACAACAGTGATAATTTATGAGAACCCCCATGAATTCTCTCATCAGTTATGTGCAGGAGACTGCAACAACACCACGGTTGAAAAAAAACAAAAAACCCCAAGGGCCCTGGTTTGATGTAGGACCCCCCAGGTCCTTTTTACCTGGGGGGTCCTAAAGTCCCCTGAAACATCCCTGTACATTTATCCACGGAAGGGAAAAAATAATATCCATGGCATGACCACCCCTTTCTGCCGACAGTCCCACAATGCAATGTTCTGCATTTGAATTACCATTATAGTCACAATCTACAACGTTCTTATATGCAAAACAAAAGGGTCTGTTATAAAGGGAAAAGTCAATGAGAGATGTATATTAAATTTATACATCTACTTCATATAATGTCAAATTGTTGTTACTACTGGTTCTTCCATCACAGCAATTTTCGCGTTTTGCGCTGAGTTTTGCGCTGAGCCGAACCAAGTGGCTATTGGCAGTAGCCAAGGGATGAGACATTTTTGTTGTTTTTTGTTTTTTCTCTGAGCGTATATTTTCGGGGACGTCTATCCAATCGCATGCCCTTACTTACCTGCGTGGTCGGGAAAAGTCTCACACAACCACAAATAGAACTTTAATATCGTTCCACGCCTTCAGGGGCTTTGCTTTGAGCAGTGTCAGTAGCCATCTTGCCTGTGCAGATGTTACGTTCTCTAAAAGTGGATGTCTGGTGTCATTTTCCAAATACAATGCAGACTACTGATACCTTCAATGTCCTCGATGAACCTTGAGTTTCCAAGAAGCACAAGATGTTTTTTTCTTAATGCGTGTAGTATTAAATTACAACTTATATGCTTTTCAAAAAATCTTGCATATAAATATTAACCTCAGATGAATCCCAGAAACACCGTCTTGTGATGTTGATAGCCTTCTGATTTCTAGTTCTGTTCCGAGGGGTAATATTCTGATTGTGCTTATGACGTACTCCGACAAAAGTTTATGCACATCCTAAGCTTTTTGCTTTATCTTCTTACCTAATATCTGAACTTAAACTACACACTATACACACTCAGTAACAAATACGTAATGATACACAGTTATAGATGATACCGGTAGTATAGACAAGACACTCTGCTGGTAAGAAACCAACTGCAAAATGTGACTCAAAATGGAAACTTTTTCTGAACACTTGGTCACTTTTTGAAATAATTTTCTTATATCATGTCTCTATCTTACCGTCTTTCTTCCTCTTTTATATGCACACACACGCACGCACACACACACACACACACACACACACACACACACACACACACACACACACACACACACCCTTTCCCCCTCACCCCCACCTTTCGTGCTCTCTCCCCCAAAGTGAAGTTGTGCAGACTCAAAGCTGCATCTGCACATATGGGGGATCAATAATAAATGACTGAGGCTGCACATCACACATTTGTGGGCACGGCGAGTCCTCTCCCTTTGCCTTCTTCTCCCGTCAGCAGGAACCACTGCATCATCACTATCCTCACCATTGCCTCACTACACCCTATACTGACATGCTCGCAAACACACTCACACACACATGCAGGCGACATGCAGTTATACAATAAGACATAACCTGGACAACCCTAGGTGCCACAGAGGTTAATGCAGCGTTGTGTTGTATGATGTGTGCGCTGCAGACTTACCCCCTTTCTGTCCCTGTCTTCTCTGCTGCTGCTGCTGCTGATGATGATGATGATGATGGTGGACCGGTGGCTACGGTTACCCCAGTCTGGCTGCACGGATACAGGCGCTGGGCAACAGCATCAGCAACAGCATCAGCGCTGCCTCCATGACATCACCTTGGAGAAGTCTCATTGGTCCGAGGCACTGCCAGCACCGGAGGCCACCGGCCAATGGGAGGTGAGAGGGAGGATGGGGGGGAGGGTCGTCAGCTCTTTGTGTTGGTGCTGCAGGGTGGGTGGTGGAATCACTGTTTCATTATATGGCGCAGGAGTGTGTGGTTAAGTGTGTGTGTTTGAGTGTGTGTATGTACAGTATCCATAGCAAAGAGTTTGCATTGTGTGAAGCTGGTGTGTATGTGTGTGTATGTGTGTGTATGTGTGTGTATGTGTGTGTGTGTGTGTGTGTGTGTGTGTGTGCGTGCGTGCATCTCAGCAGGGGGCCCAGATGGAAGGCAGGCATGACACTAAATTATTTAAATCCAAACTGTAAATACAAGAAGTAGGAACATGGTCCGATGTGAAGCACATGCTGTTCCTTATACCTTTCATCTGTTACTGCTACTGTTAGTTAATTTTAATCTCTTTGTTGTAAGCCTTACAGGCAAGCGGTATTCATTGATTTCATTGAATGTTACTACTAATGTACAGTTACCCCAATGTAGTTTATTTACAAGTCCGCAAATATAAGAGCAGACTATTTTGTCGCAAAATTGCTCGTTGGACGAGCAATTTCAACGTTGCCATAAAAGCTTCATTACATATAACTCATCTACATTACTTATTACTCAAGACTAGTTAGTTCATTACTTTACTTTGGTTACTCAGCACAGTTTCCAGCAAAGGTGTCTTTAAAGAAAAGACAAAGCCTCTCCTCTCTGTGACATATTCTTATATGTGTATGATTTGAAAACATGTCGACGAAAGACCAAAAAAATCCGGCCTCTGTTTTGGAAGTATTTACCGACCATCAGGAGCCAGCTAGACGTCGGTCCTGGTGAACGCACACCCCCCCCCCCCCCTCGAACCGTGACCCAGTGGGTTTCAAACATTCACCAGCACCAAACAACCCCAGTTGATTCCTTAACGCGGGGCCGACCATTTGAAATGACAGGTAGTTGTTCTTTTTCTTGTTCTTCCTGCTCTGACTTCTTAAAACCCCCCGAAAGAAAAGGAAAACCTTCAGCCAAAACACTTCTTGTCTCTATCTGGTGACCTCCGAGCCTCAGTTACTGCCCTGATGTCAAACCAGAGGGACAATGACAAAAAAAAAAAAAAAAGCCTGTTTGCTGGAGGATGGAGGACACACACTGAAGAAAAGCAGAGGCTGTCGCCGCCCTTTGATCCTGTATTCAGCTCACACGACTAACATGATGTCACCACGCCCTGTCCACGGGCACATGAGAGGAAAGAGCCCTCAACACAGGAGGAGGGAGGGAGATATGCATGAGGTCACATTAGGGTGTGTCTCCTCTGTCGCTCTCCTCTCCTCTCCTCACTTCCTCCTCTCTCCTCCTCTCCTCCTCTCTCCTCTCCTCTCCTCCTCTCTCCTCCTCTCTCCTCCTCTCTCCTCTCCTCCTCTCTCCTCTCCTCTCTCCTCTCTCCTCCTCTCTCCTCCTCTCTCCTCTCCTCCTCTCTCCTCTCCTCCTCTCTCCTCTCTCCTCCTCTCTCCTCTCCTCCTCTCTCCTCCTCTCTCCTCCTCTCTCCTCTCCTCCTCTCTCCTCCTCTCTCCTCTCCTCCTCTCCTCCTCTCTCCTCTCCTCTCCTCCTCTCTCCTCCTCTCTCCTCCTCTCTCCTCTCCTCCTCTCCTCCTCTCCTCCTCTCCTCCTCTCTCCTCCTCTCTCCTCCTCTCCTCTCTCCTCCTCTCTCCTCCTCTCTCCTCCTCTCTCCTCCTCTCTCCTCTCCTCCTCTCCTCCTCTCCTCCTCTCCTCCTCTCTCCTCCTCTCTCCTCCTCTCCTCTCTCCTCCTCTCTCCTCCTCTCTCCTCTTCTCTCCTCCTCTCTCCTCCTCTCTCCTCCTCTCTCCTCCTCTCCTCTCTCCTCCTCTCTCCTCCTCTCTCCTCCTCTCTCCTCTCCTCCTCTCTCCTCCTCTCTCCTCCTCTCTCCTCTCCTCCTCTCTCCTCCTCTCTCCTCCTCTCTCCTCTCCTCCTCTCCTCCTCTCTCCTCTCTCCTCCTCTCTCCTCCTCTCTCCTCCTCTCTCCTCTCCTCCTCTCTCCTCTCCTCCTCTCTCCTCTCTCCTCCTCTCTCCTCCCTCTCTCTCCTCCTCTCTCCTCCCCTTCCGTTTCCGGTTTGTGTGAGCGTGAGTGGTGGTGGTGGAAGTTCGAGTGGCGCGGAGATTTGAATGTTCTTTTGTTTGTCAGTTATCTCTACTGTCCTTTTTCATCTGTATTTGTGCATGATCGGGTAAGTCTTTATTATTTATAGTGTGTATTGAGAGATCGGAGCTTTTTTTGTTTGGTCTTTGTTTGGTGTCCGGGAGGAATGGCGTCCTCCGAGACGCCACCTCCGTCGATCCGGCAGGGAGCGAGGATCGTCCCGCCGGACAGTGACAGCACCGTGGAGGAAGTCCTCCTGGCGGTCGGACAGCAGGTCGGACACGACCAGCTGCTCTTCGCGTCTCGGATGAACAGGGCCGTGGTGGTGTTCCTCAGGGACGAGCCGCATGTCCATCAGCTGGTCGAGAGCGGAGTGTTCATCCGGGACATCTTCGTGCAGGTGTCCCCGCTGTCAGCTCCCTCCACGCGGATCACCGTGTCCGGGGTTCCTCCGTTCATCCCCAACGAGCTGCTGGAGAACGAGCTGCGGAGGTTCGGCAAGTTGGCCAGCGGCTTCAGGACGCTGAGCCTGGGATGCAGGGATCCCAAACTGAGGCACGTCCAGTCCCTGAGGCGACAGGCCTTCATGTTCCTGGACTCGCCCACGCAAACTCTGGAGGTGTCGTTTAGAGTCAAGCACGGTGACGGGCACTACGTGGTGTATGCAAGCTCGGGAAGTGTGAAATGCTTCGAGTGTGGAGACGTGGGACACAAACGCTATGCGTGCCCTCACAGACATGCGGCGTCCGGCTCCGCGTCCGCGTCCGGCTCCGCGTCTGGTTCCGCGTCCGGCTCCGCGTCTGGTTCCGCGTCCGGTTCCGCGTCTGGTTCCGCCGATGCGGCGCGTGGCGCCGCTCACGCCGGGGCAGCGGCGGGTGATGCGGCGCCAGCGGCCGGTGACGCGGCCGGTGACGCGGCCGGTTCCGAGTCTGCGTCTGGTTCCGCGTCCGCGTCTGGTTCCGCGTCCGCGTCTGGTTCCGCCGATGCGGCGCGCAGCGCCGCTCACGCCGGGGCAGCGGTGGGTGATGCGGCGCCGGCGGCCGGTGACGCGGCCGGTGATGCGGCCGGTCCCGAGTCCGCCTCGCCCAGTGGGCCTGGTGGGCTCGAGGTGGTGGAGGTGGAACAGACTCTGGCCGAGAGGCAGCAGGCGTCTGTGGCTGCAGGAAACCTGAGCATCTCTCAGTGTGCAGGACCATCACAAGCACAGGCAGCAGTCAGGACTGAAGCAGACAGAGAGCACGGTGTGACCCCCAGTGAAGAACAGGGGGGACCCACTAGCCAGGCACCAGCTCAGGGAGATGACATGGAGTATGACTCGGGGTCAGACACAACATCCGTTGGTGAAACTCCCGTCAAGAGTACTGATCTCTACTCACTAGAGGAAATTAACAACTTTCTAGATGAGACTTTCAAGAAATCAGTGAAAGTGAGCGATCACTTCAGTGACATTGATAAATTCATCAGATCTGTTAGTATACTAAAAAGGGTGGTCGGGTTTGATCTGTTGGATGAAAAGAAACGCTTCCGACTTAAAAAGCACATCACAGCTTTGAGGAAAGTGTCAATAGTTCGACCTGTAAGAAAGACCAGGAAATAGAACGATCATGCATCACATGGTGTTTTCTTCTATTTACGTTTCTCTCCTTGTTTCAACTTGTTTCCTTTTTTCTGAACTCTTTATGCGGAGCCTCAAGATAGGATCTTTAAACATCAATGGAGGGAGAGACAGACAGAAAAGGGCTCTAATTTCTGAACTCTCGACACTAAAACATACAGATGTGTTGTTCCTACAGGAAACACATACTACTCCAGCAGACGAGACAGACTGGGGTCTTTGGTGGGAAGGTCCCAGGGTCCTTAGCCATGGCACCAACTTCAGTGCAGGAGTAGCTGTGCTGTTCAAAGCATCTGCAGGGTTAACTCTCGTATCTTTTACTGAAGTGGTGAAGGGCCGTCTGCTTATTGTTAGAGCAGAAGTAGAAGGGTCAGTTTTTTGTTTCGTTAATATTTACGCTCCAAATCAGGGAACAGAGAGAGTTGGGTTTTTTACAACCCTAAGAAATGAGCTGAGGAATTACCAGCAGGATCAGCTCATCATCGGTGGAGATTTTAACTGCACCACGGATTTCACCATTGACAGGACAAGTGAGGAACCCCACCCACAGTCAGCTCAGAGCCTCAACAGCTTCATCACAGATATAGATCTGTTAGATGCATGGAGAGTGAAGCATCCACAATCTAGGCAGTACACATGGGTGAGGGTCAGCAATAACAGGGTGAGTGCAGCAAGACTTGACAGGATTTACATCTCTCAAAGCCTCAGCTCAAGACTAGCACACAGTAATATCAGTCCAGTAGGGTTCACTGACCATCATTTCATTAGTGTAGAGTTGGTCATCTCACCAGGCAACAGGGTCAAATCCCACTGGTTTTTCAACAACAAGCTCCTGCAGGACAGTCATTTCTGTCAGAGCTTTGAATGCTTTTGGCAGAAGTGGAGGGCTGAGAAAACAAACTTTAGTTCTCTGAAGATGTGGTGGGAGGTGGGTAAAGCACAGATTCGTGGTTTTTGCCAGCAGTACACCTCCCATTCGACTGCTAGAATCAAGGTAGTTGTCCAGGAGCTGGAAACCACCATTAAAAACATTGAAGAGGGGTTGCACAATAATCCAGACCCCTCAACAGGTCAACTGTTGAAGGAGAAGAGGTTGGCGTTGAGCTCCTTTCTGCAGGAGAGAGTGAAGGGAGCTCTAGTTAGGTCTCGCTTCCTTCAGCTCAAGGACATGGACGCCCCCACCTCCTTCTTTTTTAATCTAGAAAGGTCAGCGGCTCAGAGGAAGCAGATGACCTGCCTTCAACTTCCAGGAGGCAGAGTGACCACCAGTCCAGGAGAGATGAGGAGCCATGCGGTGGGTTTCTATGCCAATCTCTTTGGGGCGGAGGAGTGCAGCAAGGAGTGCCGTGAGGAGCTCCTGGACGGGCTTCCACAGCTCAACCAGGGTGAGAAAGCTGCTCTCGACGCTGACCTGACGATGGAGGAATTAACAACCGCTGTACATCAGATGTCTTCCGGAAAGGCACCTGGAATTGATGGTCTCTCCTCTGACTTCTTCAAGCAATTTTGGAACTTTCTGGGAGCTGATTTTCACAGTGTTTTAACGGAATGCTTCAGGACAGGATCACTTCCTGTCTCCTGTCAGCGAGCCGTGCTGTCTCTGCTGCCAAAGAAGGGAGACCTGGCCTTACTAAAGAACTGGAGGCCAGTTTCTCTCCTCTGCACAGACTACAAACTCCTCTCAAGGGCTTTATCAAATAGACTCAAAAACATTCTGGAAATAGTTGTACACTCGGACCAAACCTATTGCATTCCTGACAGAACAATTATGGACAATATTTTTCTTATGCGTGATGTAATTGATTTATGTAAATATCATAATTTAAGTGTTGGCATTGTTTCTTTAGATCAAGAGAAAGCTTTTGATAGGGTTGATCACTCATATTTGTTTTCTGCACTGAAGGCGTTTGGTGTTGGTGATGGGTTTCTGGCTTGGGTTGGTGTATTGTACCGTGATGCACAATGTTTGGTGAAGATGGGGGCAGGGCTGAGTCGGCCAATCCCAGTAAAACGAGGTATCAGGCAGGGCTGTCCTCTCTCAGGTCAGCTGTACAGTCTCGCTATTGAGCCATTACTGTGTATGTTGAGGAAGCGACTCAGTGGTCTCACAGTGCCTGGGTCACTCGGACTCGACCAGGATTTTCCGGCTCTTTCGGTCTACGCAGACGATGTGAACATCCTGGTTTCCAACCAGCAGGATGTTCAGAATGTGCAGGACACCCTGTCGTTGTATGAACGAGCGTCGTCTGCACGGGTCAACTGGGCCAAAAGTGAAGCCTTGTGGGTAGGACAGGGGAGGGATCAGGTGATGCCTAGTCTGCCTGGGGGGCTTGAGTGGGGGCAGGAGGGGTTGAAAGTTTTAGGAGTGTTTTTGGGCTCAGAGGGTTTTCAAAAGAAGAATTGGGCGGGAGTGAAGGAGAAAGTGTGTGCTCGGTTGTCTAAATGGAAATGGTTGCTACCCCAGCTGTCGTATAGGGGAAGAGCTCTGGTGGTCAATAACTTGGTTGCCTCGACCCTTTGGCACAAACTTATTGCCCTGACGCCACCGAGAGGCCTGATAGAGGAAGTTCAGAGATCCATCGTGGACTTTTTCTGGTCAGGTAAACACTGGATCCGAGCAGCTGCCCTCTACCTGCCTGTGGCTGAAGGAGGACAGGGACTAATAAACATCCAGGCAAGGATCGCATCATTTAGATTACAGTCAGCACAAAAACTACTTTTCAACTGTGTCCCGAGGTGGTGCGACACAGCCCGACTGCTGCTGAGGAGAGCTGGACGTTTGGGCTATGACAAGCACCTCTTCCTCCTACAACTTGGGGACGTGGACCTGACTGGGCTGACGCCGTTCTACTCGTCTGTGCTGGAGGCATGGCAGATTTTCCAGGTTACACGCAACGTCAACGAGACTCCGGGCCTGTGGGTGTTTGAAGAACCGTTGTTCTTCAGCAACTTCCTCAGGACCCGGACGCTGCAGTCTGCCAGCCTCCGAGCCAACCTCAGAGAAGCTGGATGTACCAAACTAGGCCATCTGATGAGGATGACGGCGGCGTCAGTCAACAGACTGAGGGAGACCAGCAACATCACCTCTGCCAGGCTGGTCCACAGAGTGGTGGAGGAAGTCTGTGCTGCTCTGCCACCAACCTTGAGAGCACTGGCTGAAGACCGCACCCTGTGTGACCAGTGGAGTGAGGGGTGTGAGTACAGGTTCCCTTCCCTGTCCATCACCCCGGCTGTGGGGGCGTGGCAGGAGGGAGGAAACCAGCTGCTGTCCTTCACAACCCCTCACCTGGTCACATTTCAGGAGGCAGGGAAGAAGAACCTCTATCAGGCCTGTGTAAAGACCTTGACCCTGAACTCTCTGGCAGGGATAGAAGAGTCGAGGTGGACTGAGTTTTTCGGCCCAGACATTTCCCCGAAAGGCAGCTGGCGGTCCCTGTACAAGCTGCCCGTTGAGAAGCGGACAGCAGACCTCCAGTGGAGGATTGTGCATGGGGCGATAGCTACGAACAGATACAGAGCACACCTTGATCCGGAGCTAGGGGAGGGCTGTATCTTCTGTTCACACTCTGAGACATTGGTTCACCTGTTTGTTCAGTGTCCTCGCCTGTTGCCAATGTTTGATTTGTTGAAGGTGTGGTTCCAAGGGCTTGGGGAGGTTTTTTCCTTTTCATTATTTATTTTTGGCCCAAAATACTGTGCCAAGAAAAAGACTGTGCACACTCTTTTAAACTTTTTATCTGGTTCTGCAAAATTGGCCATATGGCTGACACGAAGGAACCGCGCCCAGAACGTGGGCAGTGTGGAACCCATGCCGGTTCTGAAAGGGTTACTGAAAGCCAGACTGCGGGTGGAACACACCTACTTTGTGATGATGGGTGATGTGCTGGCCTTCAGCCGGATGTGGGCTGTTGGGGGAGCTTTGTGCTCTGTGGGGGAGGGAGGGGAGTTATTTGTTAATTTTTGAAATTTTTCTTTTTTTACTGTCTTACCCTCAAAATGTTGAGGTCACAATCATTTAATTTGTTTGTTTAATGTCTTAATAAAGGGCTTTGAAACCAAACCTCCTCTCCTCCTCTCTCCTCTCCTCTCCTCCTCTCTCCTCCTCTCTCCTCCTCTCTCCTCCTCTCTCCTCCTCTCTCCTCCTCTCTCCTCTCCTCTCCTCTCCTCCTCTCTCCTCCTCTCCTCCTCTCTCCTCTCTCCTCTTCTCTCCTCCTCTCTCCTCCTCTCTCCTCCTCTCTCCTCTCCTCCTCTCCTCCTCTCTCCTCCTCTCTCCTCCTCTCCTCCTCTCTCCTCCTCTCTCCTCCTCTCTCCTCTCCTCCTCTCTCCTCCTCTCTCCTCCTCTCTCCTCTCCTCTCCTCCTCTCTCCTCCTTTCCTCCTCTCTCCTCTCCTCCTCTCTCCTCTCTCCTCCTCTCTCCTCTTCTCTCCTCCTCTCTCCTCCTCTCTCCTCCTCTCTCCTCCTCTCCTCCTCCTCTCCTCTCTCCTCTCCTCCTCTCTCCTCCTCTCTCCTCCTCTCTCCTCTCCTCCTCTCTCCTCCTCTCTCCTCCTCTCTCCTCTCCTCCTCTCCTCCTCTCTCCTCTCTCCTCCTCTCTCCTCTCCTCCTCTCTCCTCCTCTCTCCTCTCCTCCTCTCTCCTCTCCTCCTCTCTCCTCTCTCCTCCTCTCTCCTCTCCTCCTCTCTCCTCCTCTCTCCTCCTCTCTCCTCTCCTCCTCTCTCCTCCTCTCTCCTCTCCTCCTCTCCTCCTCTCTCCTCTCCTCTCCTCCTCTCTCCTCCTCTCTCCTCCTCTCTCCTCTCCTCCTCTCCTCCTCTCCTCCTCTCCTCCTCTCTCCTCCTCTCTCCTCCTCTCTCCTCTCCTCTCCTCTCCTCCTCTCTCCTCCTCTCCTCCTCTCTCCTCTCTCCTCCTCTCTCCTCCTCTCTCCTCCTCTCTCCTCTCCTCCTCTCCTCCTCTCTCCTCCTCTCTCCTCCTCTCCTCCTCTCTCCTCCTCTCTCCTCCTCTCTCCTCTCCTCCTCTCTCCTCCTCTCTCCTCCTCTCTCCTCTCCTCCTCTCCTCCTCTCTCCTCTCTCCTCTCCTCTCTCCTCTCTCCTCCTCTCTCCTCCTCTCTCCTCTCCTCTCCTCCTCTCTCCTCCTTTCCTCCTCTCTCCTCTCCTCCTCTCTCCTCTCTCCTCCTCTCTCCTCCTCTCTCCTCTCCTCCTCTCCTCCTCTCTCCTCTCTCCTCTTCTCTCCTCCTCTCTCCTCCTCTCTCCTCCTCTCTCCTCTCCTCCTCTCCTCCTCTCTCCTCCTCTCTCCTCCTCTCCTCCTCTCTCCTCCTCTCTCCTCCTCTCTCCTCTCCTCCTCTCTCCTCCTCTCTCCTCCTCTCTCCTCTCCTCTCCTCCTCTCTCCTCCTTTCCTCCTCTCTCCTCTCCTCCTCTCTCCTCTCTCCTCCTCTCTCCTCCTCTCTCCTCTCCTCCTCTCCTCCTCTCTCCTCTCTCCTCTTCTCTCCTCCTCTCTCCTCCTCTCTCCTCCTCTCTCCTCCTCTCCTCCTCCTCTCCTCTCTCCTCTCCTCTCTCCTCCTCTCTCCTCCTCTCTCCTCTCCTCTCCTCCTCTCTCCTCTCCTCTCCCTGACGGTAAACACACGTGTGACATTAGACATCGCGCACATCCTGGAAATGAGATCAGCAGAGATAGAAAAAAGAAGAAAAAAAAGAAGAAGAGAGAAAGAGTGAGAGGAGGAGGAGGAGGTGAGGAAGAGAAGGGAGGAGGAAACACGATCAAACTGAGTTTTTCTTCCCTGTGATTTTTTTGGAGAACAAAGATGAGAGGGAAGACGAGAGCAGAGGGAAGAGTGGCGCAATGTGGACGTCGCCTGACCTAACCTTCCGAAATTTCCCTCAGGGTAAATAATGTATCCATCAATCTTACAGCAAAAAAAAGGGGGGGGGGGGGGGGGAAGCTGTGGGGGACGTAGATGAATATTGGGGATGAAGAGGAAAGATGATCTCAAATCTAAAGATCTAAACTCTCTGCAGACCCACAAACGGAGGGAAGAAATAGATTTTGATAATTTTTTTATTACATTCAAGTAAAACAGATTGAATTTATCTGATGCCCAGTCAGTCTTATAATGCCTTTTAACCTTCTAACCAGAGTCCATATATCTTTTTAAGCACTCAGAGACCTGAACCTGCACAACCACACACACACACACACACACACACACACACACTCCTGCTGCACTGCCAGCCCTCGTGGCCTGTAAAAACACAAACAGTTACAGTAGCTCCGCGGCAGCGCACGGCTCCTGATGTGGAGTCTGACATCATCTCTCTGTGTCTCAGGATGAGATCATCCCTAACGAACTACTGGCCTCACTCATCCCACAGAGTGTCTCTGCTTCTCTCTCTCTGTGTGTGTGTGTGTGTGTGTACGTCCCAAAAAAAAAACGAAAAGCCAAAAGGATTGTGAATAAGTTTGGCGAGCGCTGAGTGTGTGCCCCCGTGCAGGTCGCCCACTGCAGGACAATTGGATTACGGGTGAAATCCTCCACAGATTGATCTAATTGAAGCTGAAGGGCTTTTACTGGCATTGATTCTGACAGGCGGGGCTCTGGTGTTAAAGGGGGGGGCAAAGCAGGACCACCCCACTTCTGAGCGAAGTGTCATCCCCTTTCTCCTGAACTGCAGAAGAGTTTGGATTCAGTTGTGCGTAGCTCAGCGGAGGCTGAGGTGAACGGTTTGGGTCTCCGATGGGACAACAACTTCGGAATTACTCACAGAAGCCACAAGAGAGAGAGAGAGAGAGAGAGGAAAGGCCTGTTTTAGATTCAGGGCATAATCATCACGTGGAGATCAAGTATATGTAACACAGTTTGATCCTAATCCCAAAGAAGCACATCAAACAAAAAAGAGACTTCATTTCATCATTTTTCCGTTGCAACAACAGTGTGAAGTCGCCTCGGCCCCGTTTCACTGCACAGGCTTCGGTTACTGCACGTTGCACTCCTCAAAGGACAGCCCCTGTCTGGATCGGCGTGTTGCCATGGGAACGAGGAACTGACAGACACGCACAGCGAGGAGGAAGAAGTGAGCGGCGGCGGGAATATGGTTTTCCTGAAAGTGCGAATACATTTTTTTTTTACTTTCTCTAGGTCCATAGAGTGTATTGCAAGAGCAGCCGTTTATTGTATCATTCAAACAGTATATATATATATATATATATATATATATATATATATATATATATATCCATGTAAGACTTAATACTGGGAGGGGAGGGGTTCAGTTTCACACAAGACACACTAGATACTCAACTATACACAGATATTCTGGGTTGATTGTAAGATTCTTGATTTAGATTTGATGCTCTGAACCAGTAAAAACGTCGTACACCCCAACAGAGCAAATATACCAGAAGTAACTGGTCAAGGAGCAGCATCATCTGTGCTATTACTTAACTTGGCACACGTGACCCTAACACCAGCACTCTTTATTAGCATTAAATAAAGACTAACACTATGCTTTATTTACGTGCTCAGATTAAAAACTTCAATTGTTACCTAATAGGGGTCTACAGGGTTTCATGTTTTTAAGTTAATATCAAGGGCGATGGAGGTTTCCATGAAGGTACATGCAGCAGTTCAACACACACACACACACACACACACACACACACACACACACACACACACACACACACACACACACACACACACACACACACACACAGACACACCACATGCACTTTTTTCATTTTTCTAACATCAGTCTCATATTCAAGCCTTATTTTTCCTGAAAAAAACAAACAACCCCCGTCGTCCAATACAGTCCCCCCCCCCAGAAACCCAGGGCACCTAAACCCCCCCCCCCCCTCAGATTTTTAGCAGTGTTGTACTTGGGCATAAAGCTGCTGCACTTATGTAGAGAAGTAAGCAGCGGGCATTTAAATTATACATTATTATATTATCAAATTATGAAATGTCACTAGATCAAACCTCTGTGCCTTAGTGGGGGATTAAAAAAAAAAAAGCTGTCATAACTCATTTATGATTTATTATCAGCAGTAAGGTTTTTACCAGGTTACCTGTATCTTACGTGAATTTGCGTTGATGGTTTTATTGGATATTTTTTTCCTCCATTCTCTTTATGTGCTGCAGATGCTTAACACGGGGCGTGTGCGTGCAGGAGGGGAGGGGGGGTCAGGGGTGTAAAGCAAGAGCTTTCCAGCGATGACAGCGTCACGGTTCACGAGTCTCCCGTGTGATGGACGTGATGCACAGGTCAGCGAGGATGGGGCCTTCCTCAGAGACAGCGTTGTCTTTATGGTTTCCCGCGAGCATGACGAACACTTTTTCGGCCTGTCACGGCCCTCGCCGCATCTCCAAACTGGCCGCAATTGTTTTATTCGATTTTTTTTTTTCATTGAACGTGATAAATAATCGGCCGCTCTGGCTGAAAGCTTGACTAATGTGACCGCCGCGTCTGTTCAAGCGACCGTGGTGTGGAGTGGGGGCAGAGGCGGTGTGGATTTCAATGGCGTGCGGGGGATGAAGGTGTCTGTCACTGTCTGTCACTGCGGGACAGTCAATGAAGATGATGGCGTGTGTCTTTATTACTACACACACACACACACACACACACACACACACACACACACACACACACACACACACACACACACAGGAGCATAGTTCTACACCACTACACTGTACTACACATACTGTAATGCTTTTACCTGTTCCTCAAGCACACAGTTCTATGGGCTATGGCGCTTTGTCCCCCTCTGCTGCCTGGAAATGTGGTGATGTCTTTTTTTTCTCCTCCGGTCACTGCTCACTTCATCACGGAGGCAGTGATCTGAACTTCCCCTCTGCGGTCACAGCATCCACATGCGAGAATATTTCCCGACGCAGTCATTGTTACCCACACTCACTCGGTAATTTCAGTAAATGTAACGTGACTCAGTCAAAATCACCTGAAGGATAAAATGTGACTCCTGTGATTCATGATGACTTACCAACTTCGCATTGGATGACGTGGAGCAGCCACTATCGTCATAGCCACAAAATGCCATCCTCCACATGTGGAACATTTTTAATGTTCCACATTATCTTAAAATATTCAGCCCCCTTGCCCCCAAGTGCTTTTCATTTATCGGAAGAGAACTTTGAAAACCACTAAATGCTAATACGGCCTGTTGAATTAAAGCCCAAACTAAGTGCTCTCCAACTTGCCCACAAGTCCTGTCCACAGGAAAAGATTGAGGGCCGCTATTTCTCTTTTTAATTTATGACTGTAGTGAATGCAGGATAGAGTATGAGAAAGCTACACCATCAGTGAACCACCATATCCATGTGGACACCATACGGAGTCAGGCCCTCTCAAGCGTTCGCAAATAAATCAGATATTCACAGTCCTCCTCTGGAGGAGCGGAGCAGGGCGGATCTGTCTCTGGTGTGGGACAGATTCTCCCCCTCTCTCTCTCCACAGACTGTATTTAAAGAGCGCCATCAGTTTTCACTTACATTGAGTATTCAAAGTAATAAGCGGTCGCGAAACGTCCACGGAGTCGGGCCGCATCTCTTCACCCGCTGCGGCAGCAACCGGTGTCAGCTGCCGGCGACTGTAGGACACGATCCCTCACCGGCCTGGTCCTTCCCACGCTCCACTCTCGAAAGTCTAAACGTGAACACGTCCAGTCGATTCAGCGGTCGGCATCGGTCGACTAAATTATTTTCCGCCGACACACCTTTGGGAGAGTACAAGTTCGGATTGTTGCTCGTGCAGGCCTGCAAACTGATACGCGCGCGGGCCACGTGATGTGACAGTAAAACAGCCTTTTTAATTGCCTTTCTGCAGACGGCACCGTTCCACGCGGACACTGATTCATTTGCTGGTTTCACCACTTATTTAGAGAGAGAGAGAGAGAGAGAGAGGGGTGTGAAGTGTTTTCAAAGGTGCCCGGCGAGCGGATTGGTGAAAGGCTGTGAGAGACAGACGCCTCCCCACCGGGACACTTTTAATGTGCACGCTCTCTTGTGTCTTCTGCCGAGAGAGACGGGTGACCGGGACGAGTGACCCCCCTGAGCAGCGGGAGAGTGAGACACGGACAAAAAAGATACGAGTCGGGGACAGGAGGAGAAAGAGGAGCAGACAAATGAAACAATGGGAGAAACAAAAGTGATGTACACTTAGAACAAGCACACTCGCATTAATCCTCTGGCCTGGCTGCGACCATCAAACACACCGAAACTGGCTTGTCAACTTGTTTGCCTCCCACCTGTTTAATAAGTGACTTCAGCCTCCCCCTACTGTAACAAAGGCATACTTTAAGCCTGCGCGCCACAATTAGAAACAGATCCAGGTGGTGACCCACTGAACAAACAAAGAGTGCGGGTCGCGCCGGGGGGTGACCTCTGACCCGCTCTGGCAAATGGGTCTAACTCTTTTTCTCCAGGGGATGCACCAGGGTCTTTTCTTCTCAGGCCAGGCATGTGTTTTTGCGGGGGCGCTATGCTGTCATGGCTCATTTAGCAAAATGTCCCCTCCATTTATGACTACTGTTGACCTCCCGCCTGCCGACTGTGAGGGGATAATGGTGGTAGACCTCAGCTGTGAACTCTGTCGAGTTTTTTACGCGCGGACAATGGCGAGAGAGGACATTTGGGCACTTGCAGGGCAATTTCACAAAGCTGGTGATTATATATATCAATATGAATATCATAGGACTCTGTTTGGTGTATGCAGACATGGGAGGTGCACCCCAAAACTACCAGTCTGCTGTGACATGTCACTATTGTTGTTATGGCCATAGTCATAATTGCAGTTAAAAATACAGTTTATTTTTGTCGCTAGGAATGTGACTTTTGCATTTTATGTCAAAACAAATAAATCTCCAGAGTAATGGAAAAAAAAAATTGTTTACGAGTTGCGCAGCTTGAGAAACGCTCGTGTTGCCGTTTGATAACCAGCGGTTGGATTTACACACACACCCACGCACAAATCACGTGTGTGTTGTGTCCCGTTCATCACGCTGACCAAGAGAAGACACACAACTACAATACTAACACTACAACCACATCATCTGTAGTACGTTAAGTGTTGTGTTTGCAGCTCGTTCCATCGCCCCCAAGTGGCCAAAATAGTTTTACGCAAAATTGTAAAAATCCTAGAAAAGGTATCAGACACTGCTTGCTGGAGAACGACCACATGGGTCATTTGTTCATGCAGCGCATTACGACCTACAGTGTGTGGCCGTTTAAAAGGCCGCTGACCTCTAGCGGCCGTTATGTGCACGACCACTAGAGGGCAGCGGTGGACGTACCGTAGAAATGGATTTGCTTACATTCTGTAAAGTACTCGTGCTGATTCTCCGCCATGTCACACTAACCCTAACCGTCGCCCTTACCTTTACAAGCTCATCAGAGCCCAATAAAAACCCCACAATGCTCTGGGGCTAAAGAGTATTTGTGGCGTACCTCCTGTCACCGGTAGAGGCGCCATTTTAGGAAACAGGCAATTTGGTGGTATCGGAGCGCATGAAACACACAGCTGGTCGTATGAGTTGGTGGACTTGTTGGGTTGCTGCATGATGGGATGTCATGTCATTTGAGCAGGGAATCAGATACACTGCACAAGCTCTTGTCAGTAATTGAACAACTATGGACAGAGAATGAAAAGGAAAAATGTTACTATCGACCGTAGAGGTTCCAGCGTTCTGCCTCTTGAATGTTCTGCACGTATACCAACCTCAGGACATCCTCCACCACGTCAGTCACCGGACTTTGTTTTTGTCCACAGTCATATTTCCATCAATTAATCAAATCATCCCAAAAAAATACTGCACCTCATTTTGTCTTTTTGCCATAAATCAAACCGCACTGCCTCTCATGCGTGGGCTGAACTGTTTGGTCTCAGTTGGGCCATGTGATTTGAATTAGGCCGTGCTTCTGTACCGTCGCCGGTGGCTGAATGGAACATGTCAACCTCCAATGTCAGGGAACAGAAAACATCAGATATCGTTTCATAAGTTCGCACGTGTCACCGGATTTTTGGCTCCCGAGAGAAAATGAATAATTGAGTACAGAGACTGAGTGATACACATTACATGATATGATACTATGTCATTATGATTCATAGGAATTGGGTCAAGGAGTCTGAACAGACCATTCTGCGTTGGTTCAGGCCGTAGCTTGGCCTGAAACACAGATGTGCGCTTGAGGAAATGTGAGTTTCCCCCCTTTGATCCCGAGGCTCGTCGTCTGACCGACGCTCTCCAATAAACCAAGTCCAGACCTCTGCCACGCCTTTGATCACCTTGCACCTCGGAGAAGCGCTTCCCATTTATCACCACTTTGAAGGGGCGGGGGACGGGGGGTCCCGATGATCCGCCGCATTCCTGGTGCGATCCATCATGGAAGGAGCTGCTTCGAGAACACATATACGCATTGTGTTACACACGTGTCAGCTTTGGAAAAGCAGGTTACCATTCGGACGAGAAGTGCGCAGCCTGTCTCTAATGCATGCTGGGACAGGAGGACACGAGCTATGTGCGCAAGAGTCGTGAGCTTCTCTCCTCGGCCTTTGTTTTCATGTAGCAGGCCTTTTTCTCCACTACATGCTCCCATAGCAGCGCCTGGCTGCTGGACATACAATCGGCCAAAGGTGCAGATGTTTCACTCAGCATGCTGGGGTGGAGCGCTCCGTGCTTCGGTCCCCTCCTCGTCCTCCTCCTCCAAGCCAACAGCTCCTCTCTGTCTATTTGTCTTTGTTCTAATTACAGGGGCGGGATCATTGACGCTGTTTTTTGGTGACAAGCTTCAAATCACGCCCGACGTTCTCTGCTTGGAAATGCTGGACCTGCACCGCGCCGCCTGATCTTGCCCTCAGCCAGTTGGTCACGTTCCCAGCGTTTTGGATCTCGTTACTTGTTCGTGCCCTGCAGCTAATTCTTACTTCCCTGTGCCAGCAGCATTTCCTGGCCTCACTCCTGCTTCCGTCCCTCTCCGATTCTGCACGGGAACCCGCCCTGGATCAGCTCGACTCCAGCTTCCATCCGTCTTCTGTTCTGCCCGGAACCTGCTCTGGATCAGCCCCCCCCCCCCCCCCCCCCCCCCCCGAGCTCTCTGGACCCACGCCGCCCCGCTTGCCTCTGCCAATTCCCCTTCTTGGCCCCAATGCTCAGCCTCGGACTCTGTTGCCACTCCCCCACAACCAGAAGCAGATTGTTCGTAAATGATTCCTTATTCTGATTCCGCTGTGTGCCGCACTTTGATTCGGGAATCTCGTCCTGTAACAAGAGTGAATATTGTACATCCACCCAAGTGGATGTGCGTTTAAGATGTTGCCAACACATTGACCATATTGTCTTCATAGAGTGACCATATGTCAGTAAGTTTGTTCCCACCCACCATGCATTTGCTTTTTGCCAGTGAAACCATTTTTCTTAACGCTCGGCAGAGGTGGAAAGTTGAAAATTGAATCAATGAAAGCCAAAATTGAACAAGGTTCAATGGAAAAAAGACTTCAATCGTAATGTACGTGACTCAAGCTCCTGTTTCACTCCAGAGACGAAAACTTCACTGAACTGTTCTTCCTAATATTCACTTATTGGCATATGATAGTGGCCAAGATTTCATTTATTCATCATTTTCTGTAAAGAATTCCTCTGTATCGAGAAGGAAACCAAAATAACAGGGGTTTTTTGTCTGCTGCTCCCAGAAATGAAAGAGCATGTCCGGTTTAAATAAGTAAGAGGCCACAACACGATATGTGTGTTTGTTGCTTCACAGAGCACAATAAAGTGAACAACATTTATCACAAGCAGCCACATAAGGAGCTTGACCCCACTTTGACTTTCTTCAGTAAAAGAGAAAAAACCCCTGGTGTGTGTGTCTCAACATCCCGGATCGTACCTTTCACAGGTCCCGGGCCGGTGTTTCCTCAGCGGTATCGTTTAAGGGCAGGAAGGATGGAGGCATTCCTCCACCGAGGGGTCTCCCGTTCTCCCTGTTCCTGGCCCCTTTCTGGACCTGCTCTAAATCACGGCGGCAGGACCTGCAGGGGGCAGAGGGGAACATGAAATATGCGGCTTTGACATGCATGAAAGACTGTGACGGCGCAGGGAGGGGCTGATACAGATGAATGAATGGGTGAGGGATGGATGGATACATACCCTGAACTAATGCCCGCCCCCTCTTTGTCGGACACGTGCAGGCGGCATGTCCCACTTTCAATACTCCCTTGGCAATATTTCTAGAGTTTCAGTAAAGCTGTGTTGTATTTTAAGGGCCTGGAAAGTTCAAGTGATTATTTCCAATTTGAGAGTTGTGAAGCAGATGGAACATGGATAGTGTTTACAGATGTTTTTAATTTTTTTTTAGCCTCATTACGGTACAATCCCAAAAATGCCGCTTGATATAATCATACAACAAGTGCCCGAAAGCATTTCAAAATAATAAAATTGAATGATCTGACTGAAATAATCTGAATTGTTCTTCCCATCTGGTTCCGTTGCAGCCCAAGAAAAACACTGGAAGTTATTGGCAAGTGCCGCTCGTCCCCGTGTCTGGTTTGAATCACCTTCAGAAAAACACGCCGCCACTTCCCCCTCGGCTTCGATAAGCCGAGGCTCATCACGACTGCCTCGCTGCTTTCGTGTTTTAAAGGCGGATAGTTGCATTTTCACTCGCCGCTTCCTTTCGACAGCCGGTTAAATGTTTCAGGGCAGGGAGTGAACAATCGGTTGGGACGGCAGCAACACTTGGGTGTGCTGTGCGCACTGAGAACGAGGCATTAGGCCAAGACACCTGGAACAATGTGAGACACATGAAAGTCTACAGACACTGACAGTTCAATGTGCAGCTACAGCACAGTAACTGACCTAGATCAGTACGACTGAACTTACTGAATTAGAACAGTATTTTATAGACAAACCTTTATTTCAGTGGATTAGTAACTTTTGTTCAGTTGGCAATGTCGGACAATGCTGGTCCACCTGGAGGGTCTCAACAACTGTTTGAGGGATATACCCTCGTGGTCCCCCACACCACGATTAGGGTTGATATGTTTGGTTTCATGGGAAATATCTCAACAACTGCTCAATGGGTTTCCATGAAATTTGTTTCAGACGCTAAAAAGGTCTCCTATGATGTATTGTACTGACATTGGCGATTCCATGACCTCAAGCTGGAGCCACCGAAAGGTCAAAATGTAAATCTGTTTAATTCAATTTAGCTTTGGTCTATGACCCAATAGCCGAATACAACTAATGACATCCCATAGAAAGCTGGGAACTTGTAATCGCGGCTTACACAGTGTAAAGTGAGCCACACATCTGGCTCACAACCGGCCAGCGACACCGTTCACATCTGACTTGAGGAACAAGTGCACTTTAGGGATTAATAATGTAGGACAAGAACATGACATGACATGGACAAGGACATGAACTTTAACCGTTAAGGAAAAGCCCTTTATTAACGTGCCGTACAAGTGTATTATAGATGAAGCTTGAGGTACACATGTGGCATGGGGCAGCTGAAGACATCGCTTCTGTTCTTAGACCCCCTGAAAAAGTGACTTATTGGAGATTCAAGGTTCTCACCTCACAGGGACCGCAACTATCAAGTGACCACTACCCCCCCCCCCCCCCCCAACAAAAAAAACAGGAGCAAGACTGTTTTTCAAACTGTCAACATGGCAGCTCGGAGGAAGTGAGGAATGATTATACTGCACTACGGGGAGTTGGCTTAGTTTTCTTTCCTTTTTTCCTGGGGAGGACGGGGTGTGAAATGTGTGTGTGTGTGTGTGTGAGTGAGTGTGTGCACGTGTTTGACATGTGCATTAAAGTGAGGGTAACGTTGTCTGTCAGGTCTTTTACTTGAGGTCTAGGTGAGCCACGCTTTACGCTGTATGTGTGTGCGCCCAGAAAATTAACTTCTGTCTCCTTCCATTTGTTCTCAGGCCTAAACGTACACGACAGCCCCTCACTGCTGCCGCTGACCTCCGCCTCAGCCAAGCGCCTCCAGCTTGTAATTCTTGACCAGCGGGACTCCTCTTCTGGGACGCAGCGGGGGGAGAAGCAGCTTCTGACTGACGCTGCCGTCACACACTTCAACGGTCACGCTGCGCAGGAGGCCTGAAACGAAGAGGTACTGCTTCTCGGCTCGCGCACAAGTTTCTAAGCGGAATTTTTTACTTGAACGACAGAAGTTATCGGAGAAATTGTTATCATGGGAAATAACACAAATATCCTAGCTTGTCCTCACTGATGAGAAATTACTCATAGACTGTATATAAACATGGACGCAGTCACCGGGTCTACAGAGTGAATGCAATGCGGAATCCAATGCCTAAAACCTGTATTCTCTGGAACGACCAGCAGAGGGCGACTCGCTGGTTGCAAAAAGGAGTCCGTCTCTATAGAAGTCTATGAGAAAATGACTCTACTTCTCACTTGATTCATAACTTCAGTAAACATTTTCCTGAGAAGTTTATGGTCTCAATTTCTAGTTTCAAGTCTTCTCCAATACAGCACGATGTTCATTTTATAAATGACGGTCCAATTTAGAGTAAAATAGAGGAAATAATACGGATACCGAGTGATTTGGCAGGTTATCAACGGGTGCAGCATGGAAAAAGTTTAATTTGACCTCTGGTTTCTAAAAACCAAGATGGCGCCGGCAAAAATGCTGAACTCGAGGCTTCAAAACGGCAGCTCACAAACCAACGGGTGACGTCACGGTGGGTTGCCACTTGGAGTCCGCTGGAGCAGTTGTACCACACTCCATCTGTTTAGTCAGGCCATCACTTGACACATCTTCGTCTGTCCACCTCCATGTCTGCGACACAGACGTAGGTCCCTTGAAAACCTCTTAGAGCAGCCGAGGGGTTCGGATGAAGCCAGAGCTGAGAGTCCTTGGCCCCTGAGGACGACACAGTGACAAACAGTCTGACAGCGGGGCCACAGACAGGTGTTAAACATTACAGTCAGTTTGTAAATGAGCCCCTTCAGAGTAATGACAAAGGCAGACTGAAGGATGGGAGACGCTGCCGAGGAGTGAAATTGCCCGCGGCTGTAGAATGGGGGACATGTTATGAAGACAAAACGTAGACATAACATGAAGTGAAATAAATAAAACGTCTGTTAGTGACTCTCCTGTCGATGGAGATACAAGTAGCTTGCGGTTGGCTGCCAAAAATAAACAGCAGGGAACGGGACATTAACAAAAAACTATGAAATGTTTGCAATTTGAATTGATCTATTGACCGCGGATGTCAGTAATAGGGACAAACACACAGGGTTTTAGTGTCTTTGAGCTCAGTGTTTTGGTTTTACAGCCATTTTGGCCTCGTCTCAGCATTTTCATCACAGTCATTTTCAGCGGCAGCAGACATGTTCATACCTTAATACGGTGTATGGTGTATGATGATTATTCTTTGTTTTAAAAAAAGGGGGAAAAAACATTTACATTTCAAAAGCCAAAGTCATTGTCACATATACAGTATGGACCGAATTCATACAAATTACTAGAGCAAGTTTTGCTGAGATTAAATACTTTTGACCTACATCATCCGCCAGACCCATGTTTGCGTTTTGGTCTATTTTATTTATGAATCTAGGCCCCCCCCCCCCCCCAAGAAAACACGCATGTTTACGTTGTCTGGCTTTAGCTGGGAGCATTGCGGGATGGCTGTTTTTTCTCCCAGGAGTTGGTGGAGACCAAACAGGAGCTAAAGGGAGTGTGATAGTAACACTCACATTCATCACGTGGGTAGAATGACTCCAAATGAATGCTGATGTGTCAATAATGCAGTCACCACATCGACACTATAAGTCGACAATATGACAATAAGTTTGTTCCCATTCACTTGTTTTTATGTGCATATTAAATTTTCACACAAATGTTGCTGAACAATAAAAGAAATAAAATAATGCCGCAAAGTCAATGGAAGCAACTTAACACAAGTCATCATATGAACATGATGTCAGTGTCGTGTTGATAGTCCGTTGTGCTGCCCCCGGTGGCCAACAAAGTTGCAGCTTTAAAAAAATACCACCAACACCAACTGGCTTGATTTTCAATTATCATTTTTTTTCCAATAATGTTGATTATCATTGACTAAGATCAGAGGACAATGTCCGACTGGCAACTGATATCATCCAGCAGGCTAAGCATTCATTCATTCAGTGGTATTCAGTGGTTTGACCAAAAGAAAAATCGCTTTACTCGTTTGGTCAAGAACTTTTGGCTGCTTTCTCACAGTCTTCTGCCTCGTCATGGAAGTCACTTGACTATTCTCGGCAGTTGTATTTAAAGGAGCACTAGAGGACTCGAGTGTCCAACTGCACTGTCCAACTTATTTCAGTGTTTATCACACTCTTAAGTAGTCAGGAGGAGAGCTGAATACTGTACCGACGGCACCACTCCTTGTGACACAGACTTATTTTTAGAATCAACAGTGGTGGCAGGAGTTAATAATGCTCTTGTGCAGATTAAATTCCTCTGAAAACCTGCTCACTGTAGGTCAGGAGCCGTCAAGTCAACAAGTTAGCCAGATTGCCCCGGCTCCCCAGGTACCCGGTCGCTGGCTACTGGGCCTCTGGAATCATAATAGTGTGTCTGTCACTGACACTATGTATGCAAAAACACATTTAATTCACACCGGCCGGCCGACAGTGTTGCACATTATGCTCGGACTGCGCATTACAGTATCAACACATCATTTGTTAAACGTTTTGGGGGTTATTTGTTGCCCTATTCCTCTTTGGTAGTAAAGTCAGTTACACTAATATGTTTCCCAAATGTTTGGGCACTAGGGCATACACCATGAAGTACCTTCTTCTGCACTTATAAAGACCTACACACTCACACACACTCACACACTCACAAACACTCACACACACACACACACTCGCTATAACCTTGGCAGACATTCACTGGGTGGCCCCAGTGCTGCTGCCTGTGAAAAGGGAGATTCCCTGAGAGGAGTGTGAAATTAAAAAGAAGAAATAAGGTAATGTCAAAAGAATGTTTTACCATAACAGTGGGCACTGTGGAAGAAGGTGATGGCTCAGTGTGTATACTTCCCACAATCCAGTGAAGCATAAAAATGGAGCCGAGAAGCTCGACAACGAAGGACAAATTAAAGCATAGACGTTAAAGTTAGCGCACCGATGAACTGTTTAAAGTCAAGTTTACAGTGTTTTGAACCACCGAGTCCTCTTTTTATCGCTCCACTTGAACCCCCGTCGGAGCAATTTATTTGAAACGCATCCGCTGTTTGTATTCAGAAGTGGTGGCGTTTTACGGCATGTAACAGTCCTTGATAAGTTCTCGGAGATAAAAGGAAATCGTGTTCACAGATCACTGGACCCCGCCTATCTCTGGCTCGCTGCTGAGGTCAAGGTGGCTGGCATTCCCACAGAGCTTGCTCACACAGTTATCTGCACTGGCATAAGTTGCTGGCGCTGCCTTTAAAGGGAAATTCTGGTATTTTTTTCAATCCTAAGGCCTCACCAGCGTGTGAAAAATGAAAAAAACATGGCAAAATCTATCTGAACTCCATTTGTGGGTTTGCTGGTAAAATATCCTCTAATTTTCCGGTGCTTTGACCTGCAAATTGGTATCGTCGACTAGTAGTAAGATGCTGATGATCTTACAGGGAGCTGGAGAGTCTGGTAGCAAAGGGGGAACTTGTGGCCCGACACATAGCTGGAGGTCCTACGTCCACATCTGCAATGAGTCCAGCTGTTATTCCTACAGTGTTGGCTGACAGCCAGAATCATTTGTGTGTGTGTGTGTGTGTGTGTGTGTGTGTGTGTGTGTGTGTGTGTGTGTGTGTGTGTGTGTGTGTGTGTGTGTGTGTGTGTGTGTGTGTGTGTTTTTGTGGCCAGAGGTGGAGTCAGAGTCTAAATGTGGAAGGAGCATCTGATCATTGTGCTGTATGTGGGCCGGACTTGGGCCGAGGAATCAAAGGGCATGCATTGAGCCAGAAGAAAAATGATAAGTGACCCAAGTAGTGTGTGAGCACAGGCCCATGCTGACTACAGTTCAACCAACAGTGTGATTAATAATACATGTTTTCTGAATGTCACATATACGTATCATATAGTATTTAGTACTTCAAATGGTTGAGAAAAGCTTTTGGAACGAGCACTAAAAACCCCAAAGTGTAAATAACTGTCCCAACCCCACAGTCTTTTTCACACTAGTCTCGAACAGCTTTTGCATCCATGGGATGTACAGGAGTCACAGTTACACCTTTGCTTTTCTTGATAATTAAAAGGGGTCGAGCCCCGAGACACTGGCGTGTTGTTCTCAGACACTGGCCCCTTCAGAATTCAATGCTTGAAAAACTGCTGTGTTGAAGGCACCATTCATTCAGTACTATTCATGTTTTTCCTTCCCGTGAAATATCGGCCCTTGGTTTTCCCTCTCCATCCTGTTGGCTGCTGCTTTCTGTATGCTGTCAGAGCTGTGGGCGTCGAGGATGGTGGACCAGTGCATGAATGCTGGGCTTTGTACGCTGGCATGTGTGGGCTGCGATCACCTCTAGTGTTACCGTTTAGGTGGAGGCGTAAGAGGGGGGGGGGGGGGAAACAGTTGTCTACGACTGCCATATTAAAAACTTGACTTTTAATGGGGAACTCCAGACTGCCCTGTATGGTTTTTTGGTTGAGCTTACTGTATTCACATCAAAGCACAGGGAGGAGCTGGGAAAGTTGTAACTGAAAATAAAAACTTAGTGAGGTTCAAGCAATCGCAGAAGCGTTCACGCCATGAGCCAAAGCCTCAGGCCTCTCGGAAGGTAGAGGAGGCGGGCGGGGAAGCACAGAAGGGTCTCATTGGCCGGTTTCATTGGCCGGTCTGTGAGGGCCGACGGCCGCCTTCGCATGCTCAGGTGGCTGCATCTGTTTCGGCCAAACAACCCGCCGGGGCCAGTCTCGCTTTAAGTGAGGGCGAAGTCCCACTTGCCCCCGCCAGATCAGCACACGTCAGCCCGGGACAAAGAGCGCCCATTTACGAAACCCCAAATTCCGAGGAGCGGGAATCCAAGGCGAAAAAAACAGAGGCGGCGCGGTGTTTGCTTTGGACGGGGTTCCACCGTTGCACCGCCGCCCCTGCGGCCGAGCCGAACCTGCTGCTGCTGCCGCCGCCGCTGCTGCTAAAGGCAGTGGGGAACATGGGTTCATGGCACGGCCTACTCCTGCAAACACAAACATCGCACACATAGAAAGAACCAACACATTTTGAACGTGTTCTCCTCTCCCTGCATTCATTCTTTCGCTCATACACACACACACACACACACACAAAGGAAGGCTTTCTCCACTCTTTTGCTCTTTTAGCTCTTATTCTCATCGAAGGTCTTGCCGCTGCTGCCGCCGCACCGCGGCTCGGTGGAACACGAGGGAATCAGTGGAGCGGTCAGGTTGGTCCCGGCGCAGTCAAGCACAACTCTGGCCCCAGGAGACCCTAAATTCTCCAGGCTGGACTTTTCCCTTCTAGGGCGTTTGAAAGCAGGGCCAGGGTTTTTATTTTTCCTTATTCCGACATTTCTAAAAGGGATTACTTCAGGTGAATTCATGTTCCCTGTGGCGGGGTCTTTGATACAGTAAATCCAGCATATTGTACTTTGTTGTTTTTTTCGATATATTTTTCCTTTTTTCTATTTTCTTTTTCCCCTTTCCTTTTTGGAAGCCACCGTAGCCATAACAACGATTACTGCCTCGTTATATGCTTCACACGACCCCTGTTGTTGCTGTTGGAAACGTGCTGTACGATTCACATGGGGATTTTTCTCCCGTGTGTGGAATCTACCCACCACCGGAATTTTTGGAACAACAGCGTTAAAGGTTTTTGGACAACAGCATGTGCCGAACGTAGCCGCGTTCAATCCGTTTGCGACGAAGAGCAGAATGCCTCTGGAAAGTGTACATTTCATGCAAATAATGTCCCAGCTATCACTTTATTAAGCGTTAGAATAACCATGGAAATATTCTCTTCACTCGCAGAGTCAACGGACTTTGCACTCCTGACCTCTGCTGACCTCAGCAGCCCAGGGGCGACGCCGAGGTGCCTGTCATTTTCTCTGTGACACAGATGCGTATCATCTGTTTGAGGAACAAGCCCCCAGTCTGTTCCACCCTCTCCTTGTGTCAGCCACCAATAAGTCATTTGCAAAACTGGGGCTGACACATCATATCGGGGGGGGGGGGGGGGGGGGGGGGGGGGGGTCCATCACCCAAACATTTGACCTTTCCGTCTCCATTTATCTACACAAAGCACAAATAAACAACTTCTTTCCCCCCGTTAGAAGCGCACACAGCGTAACTGTCAGAACAGGCCTGTTATTCAGCCAAGATCGAGCTGTTGTTCTGAGCTCGGTCCAACGTTTTCCCAGGAGGACCTGCCTCAGATTGAAAGTTCAAATGGAGGGCTGTTGCGCGGAAAATGCACCAAAATGGACCGAGCAAGCAGAGCGCTGTTAATACATTTTTTTTTAAAAAAGACTGCTTAGTTTTAAACAAGAGTGACGCTTATGTCTTTTTTTTTCCCACGGGAGAGCAACACAACAAAAAAAAAAAGCAGCCACCGCGCGATGTGTGCAATTGCTGCAGACACATGGTAAAGATTAAGTAGCGAGTGGAACACTTATAAATGGAGACAAACGTGCAAATCTATAGTTTGAAATCACTTACTTTAACCATGTGTGTGTGTGTGTGTGTGTGTGTGTGTGTGTGTGTTACGGTGTTGAACATTCTGGTCAGGATTCAGGTCTAAAGCCTTGCAGATGGGCACCGGACTGACCCGGACTCTTCTCGTCTCTCCGTGTCTGTTTCTCTCACGTGCACAGCACAACCCTCCCCATCTGGCATCTCCTCTGCATATAGTGTGAGAAAACGACTTTTTACGGCCCAGTTACAGGGCGCACTGAATTCAAACGAAACTTGTTAAGGTTATTTTACTGAATATAAAAGGTGGTTTTGCTGAGGTTTAGCGCGGTGGTGGTTTCGTAGTTTTACTGAACTTTTGAGTGTGCCCGAATGATATACAGATCTCCAGCAGGTTTAGTGTATATATATATATATATATATATATATATATATATATATATATGTGATTGTGCGTGCATATACATATATATGTATATATACACATATATGTGTGGCAAGGGCCGCTGTGCTTAAACCCCCTGTGGTTTGGAATTCATTCTACCTCACATCCCCGTAAACATCCTGCAGAAACTCTCTGGTGGTTTGTTTATGAGCCCAGTCCTCTTCAAACAAAGCCCACACAGGAGGTCGGTTTCATCGTGTATGGCGGCAAGAGATTGGCGGCGGAAAAAAAGGCCATCGCGTCATTTCGCCGCAGCGCCATCACCGGCGGCCATTAAGCGTAGCCTGAAGCTTGAAGTGAAATAACCGCAACGCACCGGCGGTTACCTGACGCAGAAGAAGAAGATTTGAAAATGCAGCGCTGCTGCTACTACTATTCACTTGCGCTGCATAATGTCTCTACTAATCCTCTGCCTTCTGCTATGCCAGGACATTGTGAGGCAATTTGTGTGATTTGTGAGGCCGTGTAATGCACATCGAAGGGGCTTCAATACATGAACATGTAGGTCATCATACAAAAGTTTGTAAGAACTCTGCGTGGGGGGGTAACAGCATCATCCTCATGTAGAACTACGCCAATGCAGGACTTCTTGGACAAACATCCGCAATGATAAGGGGCTGAGGTAATGACTATAATGACAGAGAAATTGTTTCCCCTTCGCCCCACCCAGCGCCACGGTTCCAACGGAGCCAAATAGATAGAAGGGGCCAAGACCCTGGACTGGGTATTTGTTTCCACATGTAATAGTGACGAGACATTATCTTGGGAAAATAAACGGATGCATGCCTGCGTTCATTGCGGAGGGATCGGATTTGACAAACGTTCAGAGTGGTAGCACATGGCTCTTTTCTACAATTTGGGGTTTGTCGGGGGTATAAATCATTTGCAATCTAAAGCTGCCCCGGTAATGTTTGTTCTCATTACAACGCGATGACTATGGGTAATGTGAAATGGCGTGGCTTGTGCTATTACAAGTAGCTTGGTGGGAAAACATATTTGCCGCCAAGCTGTAATTTCGAGCCAGAGATGTTCATTTATTTATGAGAGCTATCTTCCATTTGGTGAAAAAAACGACTGACGTGCCATCAAACCGGTGGGTAAAAATGGCTGCAAAGCTACCATCGTTGGCAATTAGCTGTCATCTTAAAAAAAACAAAAACTGAAATTTAGTTGATTTAAAAAGGAGATTACACTCACCGCATCTGGCTTCACTTGTTAACAAATGTTTGCAACAAGGCAATTATAGGCTTAATTCCTCCCATTTCGTAAAACCCCAAAACAGAGTTAAAATCAGATGAAAGATTGGACTTCCGGTGATGAAACTACATCCAAAGGTCAATGCAAAGACGCGAAAATTCACGTCGTTTTGCGTCACTCGCTCCGGTTGAAATCTTTCCACTCAAGCAAACGAGTCGTGTGTCCGCGTCCGAAAGAGGACGGGTCGTGTTTGCGCGAGTGGTGCGAGGAACACAGCGCAAACGATCCAAAATGCGATCCCCAGACTCACGCGGGTAACGCTACGCGAAAAATCCGCTTCGCATTCGAAGAATCTAAATTGTTATCAGCCATGTGGGACAAGTTGGACAACAGTTCGTTCGTCATCATGACAGAGCCGCAATACTTTGATCGAGGCCGAAAAACGCAGCTCCAGTTGGGGATTATTAACGTGGGATGCAACTTATGCTCCCAATTATCCTTCATGTCTCGGAGCACAACATAGATGTCAAAGCAGCCCCAGAGTTCAGATTCCCCATACTAACAGAGGTTTTTGAACTTGCGTGCTCCGTGAGGCAGCGTATAACCGCACGATTGCACGTATTTACTTTCCCTTTTTTGGAATGTGAAGATGCCATTGCTAATAATTTGTGATGATGATAATAACATGATGATCACCACTCAACGCTACGTCTCAGTCAAAACAAGCCCCCACACAGTCACATTTGATGGTTTGTCTTATGTTTTGTTTTTGTTTTGTCTGACAAGACGTTACCTTTTTGCTCGAAGACTATGAAGGAGTCCAAATATGTTTCGGAAACGGTGGCTCATGCGGTGTGTGCAAAGTCTGGAAAAACATGAGACTTACTTTGTGTGCAAGGAACCCGAGTTTGCATTGGACTGCTGTGTGTTTGCTCCACACACATTACAGTGTGACGTACTAACGCACACTGTCTCGGATGTGCGCGCGGCCTCGGCCACCTAAAGCCTTAAAAGAAAAAACAGCCAGTGAGTCCAGAGCTTGGCGGAAGACCTGACAGAAATAAACTCAAGAAGACACCTCCCCCGCGGCTCCGGTCTCTTTGGTGCAGCGGAGCACAAGAGCACAACACACCAGCCGAGGCATTTTAAAAGGTTCCTCCAAAGTGCGAAATAACAACTGGGGGTCTCCCATAATAGTTAAAGCAAACAAAGGACCCTGACCCGCGCAAATGTGAACTGCAGGCCAAGTCTCAAAGAATGTCAACATGGCAGCCGCAAAGCGCTGGAAACGTGCACCCCACACACACCCGCACCCACACGAACACAGGGTGCAGATAAAGGCGCGGAGGAAGCAGTGGGAGTCGATAGAGAAGAAATGCGTTACAATAGGAACAATAGAAAGGCGCCGAATACAAGCTTTTCAAAGTCAACACAATTCAGACCCGTGCACTCGCTGTTCGGAAGAAACGGCCCCCCGATCGACACATATCGCAAGTTGCTGCGGCGGATACAGCCTTGCCGTTTGTTTTGTTGCGTATTGGCTTAATCCTGCCTATTTCCAATGGCAGAGACACAGTGGTCCGCCCGCAGGAATGTTAATCTTCCCAAAGGGCTTCGGTCAAGAGTCCGGCGGCCCGGCCGGCGAGCGCCACGCAGCCGAGAGGGTCGATCCGAAGCACGTCCCCGGCGCAAGCTGGCTCACTGACGGAGACGCAGTTAATCTAAAGCCACAGGAAAGGGGAGAAGAAATACTATCCAGTCGCATTTTTTAGGCATCGCCTCATGGTGCGACCACACTAACAGACCAAAAAAAAAAAAAAAAGCGCCAGGGATTCCAGTGAAATGAAGCGAACTGTGAGGAAGGAAAGCAGAAAACGTGGGCTCTGGGGCGTAGGGGAATCTGATCCCGGTTTAGGGACCAGAGCAGGGTCTGGACTCTGAGATTCTGACGTGAAGCAAAAGAAGTTTCTTTTGGAAACTTTTGGCTTCTCATACTTATTTTTATTTGCCCTGCAAGTACAGTTTGAATTGGTATTTGAATTTGGTATATTCATGGTGCCCAGAAGGATGTATCCAAATTGCACCACGAGCTGACTCCTTGACTTTTCATCCCACCGCGAGTTTGACCTTTGTGACATGCCTCCACAAAATATAAGATGGATTGTCGTGAAACTCTGTGATGTAATTATGAGCACCGGGGGGTGCTCATCAGGCTGTATGTGCAGGTGTATCGCTTCCCTTCCGTCAGCCGAGACGGACGACTGAGGAATGCAGCCGTAGACACGTCGCAGGCCCGTTAGCTGTGTCGCACATGGACTGCGAGTGTGGAACGACGATAATTTCATGTTGCTGCACATTCATTTAGCTGAGCTTTTCTTTCCCCCCTTTCATGACGTGTCATTTAAACTGCAACTTTGCGAGCAAACCCTGTGACGGGACCGTCATTATCCTCTTCCACGGTGAAGGGGATTCCAAAAACTACAAAGTGGAAGATACAGTAGCTTGACAAAAAGATGTGCAGGAGAATGCCACGCTGTGCAAAAGTGAAATCGAACCTCGCTTGATCGGAAATGTGCAGCGGATCAGCTGCCGATACACCTGTCGATACCGCACACAAGCTCGTAACCCTCTTAAATTCCAGCTCCTAATTTCCCGCACGTGACTCTGGAAAATGTCCCGGATTAAATCTCGGGGAAGCTTTGGCTTCAAGAGGAGGAAGTCATTTAGCGGAGGAATTTTGGCTGACACTTAACAGGGCGTGACTGTGTCTATGTGTGCCTCTCCAGATTTAACTGCGCTCTCAAGATTTACAGTTGACAAAGGGGGGACGTGGCCCGATAATTTGTACACTTTCAACATGATCAACGCCATTCTTCCTCGGCGCCATTGACCGCTTCTTTCTTCTCACCCGCAGTCCGACTCGTCTTCCGCTGCCTCTGGTTCGTGTCACGCATCGCATGTTTTCGCGAGGCCTCTCATTCATTCTCGGCCTTATCGCTTCTGCTTTGCTGCTGCTGCTGCTGCCTGGCCGCCATCTCACGCCGACCGCAGTTCATTCGAGAGGGAGACGGGCCAAGTTGCAGCCGGCAGCTACACTTAATGAGCCAGAAGGGGAGAAGAGCCTCCCACCGCCAAACGAGAGGTCAGCACTCCCACAACTCCTCAATGTGCTTCTTACTTTTGCTTGGCGAGCATTTTTGATGCATTGTTTTACATGGACCCAAAAGGGTTCAGGGGTCGTGTCCAACAAATACTCGGACTCTTTTAACTGTCAACCACATAGCGATGATGGCAAATGTGCCACACGTTAACCTCTAAACAGCGCCATCCGTGTCTGTCGTTCACAGACGATGTGTTAAAGTCACGTCCTGGTTGGTACGGCTAATGCAGAATTAGATGGCTAAGTTACCAGCTGTCTGTTTTTCATCACGCGGCGGCCGCATGTTTCCATCACGGTCTCATTCTGCCCAGCGCGCCTGGCTACATGCTCCGAGCTGGGAGGGCCCAGTCTCATGAGAGGGTCGACGGGAGGAGAGGGGAGCCGGGCGTTCCTCCGTGGCAGGGGTGGACGGGATGCGCAGCTTTTTTCGAAATTAACAGATGGGGGGGCGGAAAGAGTCATCCACTTTTCTCCACTTTTGATCCACAGAGTTCAGCAAAAGTTTTTTTTTCTTTTTTTCACATCCACTGGAAAGGAGCTGGAATCACAATTGGAATTTAAACCCGACATTTGTTCCAGTGCAGTATCTCTGACTTGTGAACTGCTGAGGTTGCACAGGCCTATTTTTAACCTATTGGCACGAATGCTAAATTTGGACACAGATAATGATGGGAAAGGCAGTAAAAAAAAAAGAAGAAGAAGAATGAAGTGCAACGCAAAAAGAAGAAAAACGTGGCCAGGAGTCAAAACTGCCTCTTGGCTCCGGGAGAACAACGGCATCAATCACACACATCGAGAACAGCCACTTTATCCAGACGATAAGGAGTTGCTACCATGCGCTGCCTGCGTGCGTGTGTGCTTGCGCGTGTGCGTGCATGTGTGCGTGCGTGTGTGTGTGTGTGTGTGTGGGTGTGTGTGTGTGTGTGTGTGTGTGTGTAGGTCACTCCTTTGAGTCGGGCTGTTAGATGTCATCAGCTTTTGCTGATTGAAATCTGCCATGGTGATCAAAAGGCGAGCAGGGCAGAGACAGGCTGACTGCACTATAAGGTTGACTGTGATTGTGAAGAGGAGGGCAAAGGAATCTGCCATCCCCTATAGACACACACACACACACACACACACACATACACGTACACACATGTGCATATGGTGAACATAATGAAGCTGCAAAAGCAAAACTCCCACCCACTCTAAAATAAACCTCTATCATAACACGAGGGACATGAAAAACAGGAAAAAAGCGGCACCTGTTTTTGAACTTCATCATGCAGGAAGTGCATGTTTTGTGGAGCTTATGCTCCATTTTCTTGGATTGTTTTCATCAGCATTCTTTAGAGCTCCTCCATCCATGAAAAGTCAAATTAATAAATATATATATATATGTATAGATATATAATCTTATATACAGTATACCAGTAAACCTAGGCGAAACACTGTATATTATATTTTATTACATTATATTATATTACATGATATTACATGATATTATATTTTATTTCACTTTGGTATATATTGATGGGCATGGTAAAATATGTCTTACAGTAACAGTGAAGTGGGTTCACTTGAACCTAACTGAAGTGTGTGGAGCTGAACTGAGACTTAAAGAGAAACAGAAACAAGTGAGGGGTAGAGGGAGGGAGGGGAGGGGGTTACAGAGAGAGAGAGAGAGAGAGAGAGCTGGCATATGACGCGCCTCGCGGCTCCTGGACCTCTGGCAGTCGAACTTCTCCTCGCGTCGCTCCAGTCAGTCCGCTCCCCGCCCCCCCCCCCGCGACATGCACTTGACGGGACGTCCCGGCTGAAGTCATGGCTCAGTCTCCATCTCCCCGTCTGCGGACTGCGCGTCGCTGACGAGCAAGGAGGCGGAGGACTGCGCGCAGGAGGAGGAGGAGGAGGAGGACATTGGACGAGCTCTGTGGGGACTAAGTGACTGGTGCACTGGTTCCACTGTACAAGTCGCACCGGACTTGACGACGACGACGGCGAGGATGATGATGATGATGATGGGGACCTCGGTTTACCTGCTCGCCTTCGTGTTGGCTCGGGCGAGTTCGGCTCTCGGTTACGCGGAGTCGAGTGTTCAGGGCGGACAGAGGGCGGCGAGCAGACACAGGTATGGATCAACGCGATCACACACACACACACACACACACACACTCACGCACACACACACACACACTCACACACACACACTCACACACACACACACACACAGACACACTCACACACACACACACACACTCACACACACACACACACACACACACACTCACACACACACACACACACACACACGCTCACGTGCGTTTACTGTAAATGTCATTGACCTGTGGCTCGTTCAGTCTGACGTTGTTCTTCATTGGAAATTTTATTTTATTTTTATGTCTTCGATTATGGTGAGCTATCACTTTCCGTTTTGGAACTTCTGATTGGTCAACCAGCCCCCCCCCCCCCCCCCCCCCCCCCCCATATGAATTTAATCAATGAATTGATTAGTCGATTTATTGCTGTTTCCATGGTTCTCTTTTCACTTTGACTTCTGGAGATGTATGACCATTTTTCTGTCATTTTTATTTTAAACAATCAATGTATAAGAACCCAAAAAAAAATCAAGAGGTTAACTGAAAATAATAATAATAAAAAAATGTTAGTTGTAGACCCAAATTTACTTAATAGAGTCTTATTCCATTTAAGATTGACAAAGTTAGCTCCAACAAAACTTTTTCCCTGTGTGCCGCAATTAGACAAAAATCCATTTTGGGGGGTAGGGTCCCCGGTGTGCGTATCTGAATCCTGTTGAATCCATACTGTCAAAACACCTTCGCAGAAGTACACATGGAGTAAACTGTGATTTTCAGAGGAAATGTCTAATTTGAGAGTGGGTCCCTCGCTCAGCGGGGACTGGGTGAGTGATGGGTTGTGATGGTTCGGGGGGGCCTCACCCGGACAGGGTCTAAGGGGATTTATTGATATTTACTGTTTCTGGGACCCCGAGTAAAATGTTTTCAGGGGGCCCAGAGTCTCTGGCCGGGGGCCCCTCGGTGTCAGCCTTGTTGGAGGAGGATTTATCCTTCTGCCGAAACAGCATCTTGCAGTCAAGGAGAGGTGAAGGGGCTGCGGGACTTGCAGGGGAGAGTGAACCTTGAGTGATGCCGGGCCGCAAAGCGGACTTTTCCCACAGAATCTAAACTTCAGATTTTCCACCTGAGTCATTTCAGATTTACGACCGTCCTGCCCTCTGTAATTGGACAGTAAGGAAATCATTTAGATCTCATAGCAACTATTGATTAAAAGTCACTCGTAAATCTGCGACTGCTGTCGAGGTCCCCGCTTATGGCGCTGTTAATACTGTCAGTGGGCCAACACATGTATGTTTTTTTATTGTGCTCTCGCAGCCACATAGTGTGCTATTAGCATGTAATTGAACTTCAGCCTGCGGGGCCCATGCATTGAGGACCCCCGCACCTCTGCGGACAGATGTGTGTGTGTGTGTGTGTGTGTGTGTGTGTGTGTGTGTTTGTGTGTGTGGGGGGGGGGACTTGGGTGCTTGTAAATGAATGAATAGCTTGAGTTTTTTTGGGCAGTTTCAACGACTGATTACGTAAGTGTGTGCATGTGTATGAATAAAAGAGGTCACAACAGAACGGGCGAACGAAATGACGGAGCTTTCGCATGTGGCATGCGTCTGCCCGCATGCCTGCATGTGTTTGCACTTAGCGAGTGTGTGTACGGAAGGCAGGCCATGGCTTCTGGGCTTCTGGGCTTCTGGGAGTTGAGCTCCTGCAGTATGAGCTTCGATCAAGTTTCTGTCCACATCACAGCATAGTTTGCTGCTGCTGCTGCTGCTGCTGCCTGAGAAACAGATGATCAGGAGTGACGATAGAAAAAAACCCAAGTGGTTGTGACCAGTGTGGATGAAAGAGACTGGGAGATCAGACACAACAAGACAAAATACAGGATAACAAAGGGAAGAGAGGAGGACATGTGTCCTTAAATACCTTGCTGCTGCTGAGACCAATAAGCTATGGCGGAGTCAGCGAGGCTGGCCTGTGACATACGCACGTGTAGAAAACCACACACACGCGCGCACGCTCAAAGAAGCGCATCGGGGAAAAAGAATGCGCTGGCCCGTGGCAATGCGGTTTGCCCCCCTGACATCTGTTTGAACCCAAATGGTCTGTTTTGACAGATGTGTGAAGTATTCCATAAGTGGTAAAGGCAGCCCGAATGGACTAAAGACGTGCAGCAGGGGTCTTATGAGGGGCTCAGGAGGATCCAGCGCTGCCCGACACATCTTCTGCCAAGATAGCAGAGCCTCACACACCGTCCCGCTCGCTGCAGACAAACACGGGGGGAAGAGGTGACGGAGCAGCGCGTCGAGGCACCGACGCAGGCGGCCCACGTGCAGTTCAAAGGTCACCACTGGAGGGTGGCAAGGAGCTGAAGAACGTGCTTCATCGTCATCACCATCATCCTCATCTCTGTCCGTGATTCGTCATACTTACACTGCTCACTGCAGGGGCCATATTGGAAGACAAATGCACTCTATTCTCACGCAGTCTCTGGGTGCCCAGATGTTGTGTTGACATGCGTGAAGATGGCCAAATTATATTTGGAAAGAAATGGCCTCCTACAGGAGGCACAGCGGCTGTTGGGGGTCGTTCATCCACCTTTCGATCCCAGCTTCGACCAGTCCAACGAGCCGATGTGTCCTCGGGCAGGACACTTGGCCCTAAATTGCCTCTGACGGCTCTTCCGACTTTGTTTGAATGTTTGAGCGGTCTAGCAAAGCTCTCTATAAATACAGCCCATTTACCATTTACAGAGGTGATGATGAGTGCTGACAAACTTCATGGCCTGGGACATTTAGCCCCGGTAATGTAGGAACACTTCATGGCTAAAAGGGACAACCTACAAATATTTGGCAATGGAAATATGAGCTGGAGACACCAGTCCCTTCAGGATTAAATTAAAAGGAGAATCTCAATGAGGAAGTCACTGCAAGTAGTTTCTTGACTCTCAGTTATCACGCGAGACCCCATTGACCAAGATGTTTGCCTCTTTTGCTCTATACACTGACCCGTTCTCTTGATGGTCCTCTCTCCGCCTTCAAACAGCGCAGGGCCAATGGCACTTAATCCGTGCTCCCTCCGCCGTCAAAGGAAATCTTTGGGAAATGCAAAAACCTCGTAACAAAATTACCCCTGGAATACATCAAACATCAGCAATTCATATGCTTCAAGTGGTAATAGAATATCTGAGGACTGAGAGAGAAATTAAATACAAAAAGAAATCTGTTTGTATTTGGAGAGAGAACAACTTCTGTGCAGCAGACTGTGGTTGCACTGTCCTCATCTGTGGTTGCTCAGAATTTTGCTTTGCATGCGAAAATTTGCCTCGTACCCATCCAAATGAAAATAGTTGCGTTTAAACGTGAGCTTCAGACACAGATTGCCCAATGCCAGTTATAAGCTTGTGATTTATACATTTAATTCATTAGAGCCCGCTTCAAAGAACATCATGACTGTTGACAGAACATTCAATGAGTCTTGGGTGGATTTTTTCCTATATGGGACCACCGTGAAGTTGAAATGTGTGGCTCTGACTTGTTTGGATTTGTGGGTTTAACTTTGGCGAGCCCTTCATTTTTAACGTGTCAGGATGATCGTGTCAAAATTATAATTTGTCAGATTCTTGAGTTCATGACGCAGTTCCTCCCAGACAAATGGCCTCCTCATCAGACTCAGCTGTATGTGTTGGCATGCTACTTCCCGAACATCAGCATGTCACGATTGTCAATGTGAGCATGTTAGCGTGCTCACATGATCATTTAGGTCAAGTTGCTCAAGTAAGAGTATGAAACTTAAGACGCAGCTGCAGAACACCCTCAGAGAATTAGGCCTTTCCCACAATGCACTGTTGAATAATGGAGAATCCTGGTCCCTGTAGTTACAGCGTGTACCGAAACGCACCACTGTGTCTTTGAGCTTTAACGGGACAGTGCTCTCCTTGACCATCCCTTGGAAAGGGTCCAAATTCCCTTCATCTGAGTGATTTTCTGCTCTGCGCTAATTGGGCCAGTAAATAAATCTCCTTACATATGTTAATGCAAATGTGGGAAAAGGGATCCTTCCCGGTCCCGGCCATTGTACCCCAATTACCGCAGTTCCCAGCATGCATAGCATTTGAGAAGGACTTCTTTACCATGCTCGGACGGGGCAAAGTTACGCAACAGGGATACTCATCCCATTAACTCACATGGACAAGTGGAACTATAAAACTTCTGACAAGTCAAAGAATACACGGAACAACGTGACAAGACATTCAAGGACTGAACTTACTTTTTTTGCACTTTGGTTTATAGTCTGCTCCATTTTGGGCAACTGCAATTTCAAGGCTTTGAGGGGCCTTGTGTTTCAAATACACCTGCCTCCATAAATGGCTAAAATTCAAAAAAAAGAAAACCCCTGCAAACCTCTGCGCACGGGTCCACATATGTGAGCAATAATGTAAAAGCAAATAGTAGTATCATGAACATTCTCTGTATAATCTTCATGACCGCCAGGCTAAACAATCAGAGACAGAGTTTACACAGTCACGCCGTCCCTTGATGTTGGAACAGGTCCAAAAGGAAAATCGTGTGTGTGTGTGTGTGTGTGTGTGTGTGTGTGTGTGTGTGTGTGTGTGTGTGTGCGAGTAAGACGGCATTTTAAGAGAGAACAGACGGGCCCGGAAGAATGTGTGCGTCTGCCGTTATGTGTGTTTGTCTGTCGCCATGCGATCAATCAAGCCCGAGCGAGTGCGCTCAAGTGTGTGTACTGTCGCCCGTGACAGTCTGTGTGCGTTTCGGTGTGTGTACAGGGGGATACCTTTACGCCGCAGTTGGATGGGGTGCTTGACCCCTGGGTCACAGTTCAAACACCAAGACACTCCCCTTTTCATCCGCTCATTCAGGTGGCTGTCAAAGCCCTCCCTTGAAGCTAAATGAAAGATCCGGCAACAATAGGCGGCGCAGAGTGATTTCTTTGTTTAGGTATTATACCTCAGCTTCCTTTCTTTCTGTCTTTTCATTCCTTCTTCCTCCCACTTGTGTCACCAAATATCCCCCATTTACCCACAATTCCCCTCTGCGGGGCTCGTTCAAGGACCCCTTTCGATAAAATGAACCTGGTATGTGTGGGATGCGATGTCAGGCCGCGACTTCCTACTCGGCCCCTGAGTTGTCTGTCTGCTGTTTTATAAGAGTAATGAAATTTATTAGGGAATAAAGAAATGCTGAGACAGGTGCAAGAGTTCCACTCACGCTGTGTTATGGCTCCATAAATAAAACAGGATGTGTACAGTTGACGCTTCACTGCTCGAGGCCTGACAAAAGAAAGTAATGAAGATGTTTTGTCTGCGTGCGTCCGTCCGTCTGTTGGAAGACAAAGTGTGTTAAATAACATGCGTGTAAGTGGGTCGAGGTTTGTTTGTGAATCTGTGAAACCTTTTTGGTAAGTTGTTTGTATGGCAAAGACGCAGTTGCAAGTCTCTTTTGCTTGAGGGAACATGTTTCATCATGTACATCCATTGACATTTAACTGTGAATTGACAGTTCACAAAGCACCTAGACGCAGCAAGAAGGTTCTTGGTTCAAATCCCGGTTTCGGACCAAGCAACCACCTCAGGGCCTCTCTGTGTGGAGTTTGCATGATCCCTCCCGGGCACTCCGGCTTCCGCCCACAGTCCAAAGAGATTCTAAATTGCCCGTAGGTGTGAACGAGAGCTGTGAATGGTTATTTGTCTCCTCGTGTTTGGCCCGGTCAGGGCCGGGCGACCTGTCTCGGTGGACCCCCTCCTCTCGCCCAAGAACTAGCAACTAGTCACGTGAACATAGTGGAGCATTTAGCAGGTGAGGAGCCAGATACTTCCCACGTGAGTTTGTGGCGACTAAGAGGAGAATGAATTGAGGAATAACATTTGCCCGGTGGATGCAAACACAACTCCAAATGGATGCGAATGTTACTCAGTCGGTGAGTTACCATGCACAGCAGCAACCGGGTTATGCCAGTTCTCCCCGTGTACATGAGCGAGGAAGAACGGAAAGAATGACGGGAGTAACTCTACCGCCTTCAGTGGTTGGCCCTCTGCCAAAGTACAACTGGTCGGAAGAAGGCTTTTTATCCCCAATGGACCTTTGTCAAAATCACAACAACTTGCACGGCGGAGGAGAACACGGATGGGTTTTTTTTTACAGCGCCGTACATTTCGTGCATTCTCTACGCCTCAGTAAAGTCACTTGCCGTGGCGAAGTCCTCGGGTTAAAAGGTGAAGCTTTGTGTTGTTGCGGTTGTTTTTTGCGCCGTTGCCTCCTGCGAGTGGGGAGGGGCAGTTATGACCTGCGGAGCATGCGCGGACGCGTAACCCGAGCTTACCACCGGTTAAGGTGGACACATGCACGAATACCCCCGGTTACCAAAGGAGTTATCTTTGTCTGTTAAGCGGGATATGAGAACTCCGATTTTAGCCGGGGTAAGGTGTTTACCTTACCTCAATGTGTTTGAGAGACCGGGGTATTGCCTTAACTCGAATATAATCGGGTTATATTAGGAACTTTTTGCACCAACGCAGTAGCCATATCAATGTCAATTGTGATAATATGCCAGTGATGTGTCCATTGTCCTTGATACAGGTTTTAGGTAATGTGCATCTTACAGGCTCATTCATGCACTTCATTGAAGCTCTACAGGGTTAACAGTGAGTATCCAAATCCAAATTTCATGAATGGCTGCAGCATTCAGAGTGGATATTTTCGCAATCCGATATTTCTACCAAAAAGGAATATTCTGGAGGCCTTGTGCATCACTTCTGAGACATTACCCCGCCTCCAGCTGCATGTCATTACATTGAGCAGGTTAACGACGTGGGTTCGCCAAATCAGCCAGTCAGACCTCATCATTGAAGGTTTTTTCCACTTGTAAAACCGAAACATGGTGTTAGAAAACACTTCCAGGATAAATTCTTACACTACGGTAAGTACTCTAAAGCACAGGACGGTCCCGAATGGGGCTGAACGTTACCGCAAAACTAGCTTTAAATATTTGGCACCTTTGAAAACACTTTTTCACAAGAATTTCGGTCAAAGTTCTGTAGGATTTTAACAATGTTTGCCTGTGATGACCGCTCCACTAGATGCCATAGGAGTCTGAAGGCTTAAACAACTCGGAAGTTTAAATTCAAAGACAGCATTGTACTCTTGAGTTTTAGTCCTTATCTAAAATCTTTATTGACCCGAACGGACGGACATTGTGCGAATACATATTGTAGTCATAAAACAAACATTCATTTGTGCGGGAACTAGTGGACTGTTCATGCGCTTCCTGCGTTGCGGAGATTGTCAAAGGAAACGGGAAGCTCAGCTGCTGAATGTGCCGCTGAGGGGAGGCCAAGCGCACGCAGCCACACATACTCTGTGTCTCACTTTTTACGTTAAATATCGTGTTGACTGGCTCGGGTCACGGACCGGAATTTTAATCTTTCTACCTGCCGTGAAGGTATACAGAGACGTGTGGAGAAGTGGAAAAATAAAGAGTCCCACTGCCTGCGGGAGTGTCCTTGTCTGCCTGTGTGGGACTCTTGTGAATGCAGGTCTCCCTTTTGTGTGTGTGTGTGTGTGTGTGTGTGTGTGTGTGTGCCTGTAATTGTATTTTACACTAATGGAAAAGATGCCAAGTTTAGTTAGTGGACTTTCATCTGAGCGAGTTCTCTGCAGCCATTGGGATTAATGGGACTTTATTGGATTACTGTTTGGAATGCCTAACTTCACGCTAGTTAGAGAGAGAGAGAGAGAGAGAGAGAGAGAGGGGAAAGGCCAGTGCGTTTGGAGCTGAGCTGTTGTTTTGGAGGTGTTGCCCGTGCAACAGACAACCTCCTTGTAGGAACACAGGACATACACAAATTTACTACCCTTTCTTGTTATAGGACATATGTACGGGCACAAACAGACCCACCCACACACACACACACACACACACACACACACACACACACACACACACACACACAAACACACACACACACAGTCTCTCAGTGCTACACTAACACTTCGTCATCCTCCCACTAATATAAAGGCCCCTCTCATGACTGTGAATGTGGAGTGAAAAGTCGATGATGGAATGATGGAAAATGAACTGGTAGGGAGGGCGGTGTGTACAGTATACCGTAAGTGTGGGTGTTTGGAAGCTGCTGAGTTGACGGTTGTTGTGTGTGTGTGTGTGTGTGTGTGTGTGTGTGTGTGTGTGTATGTGTGTGTGTGTGTGTTGTATATGCATGCATAATGTTTGCGTGTGTGCACCACATGTGGGTCTGCTCTGTAGTGGGAAAGAAAAGAAGAGGGACGGTCAGGTTTATTTACGAGACCCAGCGCCTGTTCTCCATCAGGGCAGATAGGGTGCGAACGCTGCCAAAATATATGCTTTATCGGCTGCCCGTGGCCCTGAGCGTGAGTAAGTCGGGATAGCAGATCGGCAGGGCCGGTTCACTGCGTCTCAGTGACAGAGAACAACACCAATGGAACCACTGCAGCGAGAGACGGGGTTGTCTTTTATTTATCACCGCTGTCTGGTTTCGGAGGCTAACCTCTCCCATCTGCGCTGCTTCAACTCCTGATGGAGATGCTAGATACGCCATTCCTCAAAAACTTCTCGGGGTCTAACATGCAAAGTGTAACAAAACCACAGAACAAGATAACCCAGCGAAACCCAACATGGTGTAATGCAATAAGGATCACTGGGATGAGCCACAGCACTCTGGAGAAACATAAGTGGCGCAGCAGCTGTGTTTGGGGGCACAGAAGGATTTCGCCCATATTGTGGCTGACTTCTTGCTCCAGGCTCCGATGGACACAGAATATACTGCAGAATGGCAAAGCACAATGTAATTCAAAGGAATGCATAGCTTGAGGTGGTCAGGTGGATCATATATATACATAATCAATTACGTTGACAACTTACTTACAGCCCTTCAAAAGGCGCATTGGCAGGATCATTACCATACCAAAATTTACTTACATTGAAAAAAATAAGACACATTTAGGGCTCTCTTTTTATTTAATCAAATGGTCTAATGGGATGTTTATATATTTGTGATGATACGGTTTGATATGGGCTTTTAAAATCCCACTGAGACAATATATAATCCAGCAGACGAGAGTATACCAGTGGTGCTACTTGCGAAAAGAACCTCATAATTCTCCAGGGCCCACATTCATAATTTGAAATACTATTCAACTGCCACTACTATAACATGCCAGAAGAATTTGAATTGTTTAGCAGCTTGAGCTGGTGCAAATTTTAACTTTGTTTTGAATGAAAAATTTTGATCTGCAAAGTAACTTCACCTGATACGTGTTCTAGTTCAACCAAAACATTTAAACATATCTGGTGCAACAAATACTGGCTTGGTAAAACCAATCTGATATTGATATTGTACTGGGTCATTTTATTTCTTTTACTCATAAACACATAATATAAACGTTTTTGAACACTGTTATTTGAATTCAGTGTCACATGGACAAAGTATGTGATGGAGAAACTGTTTCATATTGGATCTCAAACTCCTTTCTTTGTGTTTTTGCACTGCAAATACCAGCCCAGCTGATTTATCAGTATGCTTTGAAAGCTTCGGTATGCAGATTGTGTTAGTTTTATTTGCCAAGGTTTTTATCTCTCAGATTTCTGCCTCCACCCCAATACAGTGAAGGTCAGTGGACTTTTATTTGTGATGCTCGAAGCGCTGAAAAGTTCCATTAGGAATATAATCAGCATCATATTTTTGTATTTCCATGAAAAATGTCATCATTATTGTGATAATCCACAAACAATTCTACAGTTCTTATTAACAGTAACATTTGTGAGTCAAAAGTATGGCTGCAAGTTAATATGTAGGAAAGACCTTACTGTATATAGACTCGCCAAGCATCTAATTATGAACTGGTACTATGTAGTTCCTCCACTTGCTCTCAAAACGGTCCTTAATTCTTCATGGCATGGATTCCACAACATGTTGGAAACTTTCTTCTGAGGTTCTGGCCCATGTTGACATGACTGCATCGCATCATTTCTGCAGACTTGTCAGCTGCACGTTCATGCTCCCAATCTCCTGCTCTACCACATCCCAACGGTTCGGCTGCATTCAAATCTGATGACTGGGGGAGGACACTTAACCCACTGGTTCTTGTAATTACCACGTTCATGAAACCGGTTTGTGACAGATTTTTGCTTTGTGGCATGTTTTCATGCTGGAAGTAGCCGTAAGCAGATGGTAAATTGTTATTGCAAAAAGGGATGTATATGGTGAGCAACAATATTCAGACAGGCTGCGACGTACAAACCATGGTGTGTATTAATGGGCCAATGTGTATCAAGAAAACATCCCCACACTATTACACCACCAGTTGACATAAGACAGGATTCGTCCGTGGATTCATGCCGTCGACTCCAAATTCTGACCCCACCATCTGCAGCCTCAGCAGAAAACCTGGATTCATCGGACCGGGCTACTTGAGAAAAGCCTTTGCATTAGAATCTGACAGCCAATTAGTCATCTTTACTTTCCCACGTACAAGAGCAACAGGAACCACAGGTCATGAGGGGAAGGGGAGGATGGTACCACGATAAACACTTTCAATCTCTGGAATGAAGGGGAGGATTGTGGTCTGGGGCGGGGGTGGACTGGGAAGAGGTGTATAGTCACTGAGGGACATAGATAGAAAGAAATAAACAGATGGACAAGGAGAGGCGCTGGTGGAGAGGGAAGAAATGGAACAAACGGCATTAGCGACAAAAGTGGAAGAAGTGTGGGAAGAGAGACACAGATCCATGCGCGGGCATTTATTAATTACACAGTGGAAGACATGTAGAGCAAGAGAGTAAGAGTGCCAGATATGAAGACAGATAGAGGAAAAGAGACATCGAGAGACTGCCTGACTGACAGGAAGACAGAGAGACGAAAGCTGCTGATTGACTCCCTGGCATGAAGGAACTCCTTGTGCGCTCCAACTTTTATCCGTAAAAACCCTCAGTTCTGTTGGGATGGATCTCGAGAGTGACACTAATTGGCCATAATAACCACCAGGGAAGTAGGAGTGGAATGGGGATTGGGAGTAATGTGAAAATGATGATGGAAAGCGACTGAAGGACGTCAGTGTCCTAAATCTATCTGCAGTTGTTATCCAGAGAGGTATTTTGGGGTCAAGGGAGGTCAGGGTGATGAGGACAAATTAAGTAGCATGCAAACTGGGGGGGGGGGGGGTTTAAGAACTACTGTTTGATTTGGGACTACAAAAAGGATTAAGTTTAGTCTTGAATCAACCTCAGAGCTGCCATATCAATATCTTTTATTGAGAAAAATAAATTGCAATGTTAAAAAGCTGGTTCGTGTGACAAACTCACACAAACCTGCGACCGGCTGGTGAACACATCTGGCCGTGACCTCAGTATTTGAAGTAGGCAGACGGTGAGAAAGTAATAATATATTCCACTCATTTCCTTCCAACTGATCAGAAAATGACATGAGTCATTGCTGCGCACATTGCTGCCACGTTCAAACTTATTCGGGCCACAAAATCAGTTGAATCCACGCCTCAGTAATAGAAGTAATTCCTATCTCAAGCTGTGTTTCCTCAGAGGTGTTGGGCGGTGTATTTTTGGACAGAGGTTTTATAGCCTGCTTCCAGTCTTTGTGCTGACTATACAAGTCTGCACTTCCTATTACTACTTGCAGTTGCTTTGGACATTGTTGACTTCAACACTGAACGCCGTAACTTGAGTTTACGTGCTTACCCTGCTCGTGCTTTGGTCGCTAACGCTATCAAAACCGATTTAAATCGCAATAGCTGCTCAGCTAGCGGATTATACGCCAACAGCTCTAGCCCCCATGTCAATTAGCTTAAGGTACACTTTAAAATACATTGTACAGAACAAGGTCAAAGGTCATTTCAAGGCTCAGGAGTTGTTCCAGAGACCAACGTTCCTCTGTCAATATGGGCAGTTGCGTGTTATATTAAGACCGAAAATCTATACGTTAACACACAAATCTCCTGGTGTCATTCTTGAAAGAAAAGCAAAAGTCTCCAAAACGTTGAACTATTCCTTTATCCCGGTGGCTAGTTCGGAATAGTCTTCATTTGATTTCCTGTCAAATATGTCAAATGGTGGCATGAAACCCTTTGGGCAGTACATTTCTGTAGGGGATGAACTCTTCTCCAAAAGTGAAGTGATGTGATTTGTGTTTTGTACAATTTTAGAGTGAAAGAAAAAGTTTTGGCACACCAAGGGGCCCTTTGCCAAGGTTAACCCCTAGGACTGTGGCTTGTTCACAATTGTCCTTAGAAAAAAAGGTCAAGTGTAGCAAATGTCAAAGCTCCACAAACACCCCGACTCCTCAAACCTCGTCCCAAATATCGTCAGACACAGGCTCCGTCTAAGCAGATGCCGAGAGCTCTGGAATTTGAAATAATTGATAAGCAGGAGTAGACCATGTGATGCTGTTTCCTTAGTTTGTGATGTAGCCAGGAGATGGCAGTTAACTGGAACTTCGGAGGTTGCGTTGAGGCATGACGGACCGAGAAAACATTCTGAGAGAACTACTCCAAAGAGGCAAATTATACCCCTATTTGACCGCAAATGACCTAGAGGAAGATTTAACAGACTGTGGATGGTTTGTGAACGTTTTACTGTGCAGCCACACTTGCACGAATATGACAATCATGGTAGAGTCATCAGAAAAGAAACTTTCCTGTGTCATCGGCACAAAATTCTGCATCAGAAGTTTACAAAGGAACATCGACAAAGGTCCTGTACTGTTGCATTCTGTCTTCTCTCTTTGTGCCTTGTAGAATATTAGGGTCGTCATTTAATGGCTTCACAGCGACAGACATTCTGACCAGGGTTGCCCAAACATTTTTCATTTCCTTCAAGGCATGCCATTTTATTATGAATATCATAGTAAGTGTCTGTGTAATGAAAGTAACCAATAGAAGTTTTCTCAAACTGTTCAACCGTTAAATGGTGGATACGTGTGCGAGTGTGTGTGTGTGTGTGTGTCTTTGTGTGGGATGGTTGATTCGGAGTGGGGGGAGGCGTACAATGTGAGCCATTGTTGAAATTGTGCTGTTATCCCTCAACTGATCTGACATCTGCACCAGAGGACAATTTCGTGTGAATGTTGCTCAGAAAAATAATCAGTGCGGGTTTTGAGATAGCGATCTCAAACGAGTGACGGGGTTTCTGTTTGTTTATTTTCCTATCCAAACCTTTCCTCTTTTTGTTTTTTTGCCTACAAACAAAGACCACAAGAAGCCACTGAGTGCATACTAATCGTGTGTGCGTGTAAGAGAACTGCTATGTTTGTGTCAACCCCTGCCTCTAAACTTTATGATGAAACTGCGAAGTCACTGCGCTGTTATTTATTTGTCATTTCCTCTCCCCTGCTTGTGTGTGTGTGTGATTTCATAGGAACTGGTGTGCTTACGTGGTGACACGCACGGTAAGCTGTGTGATGGAGGACGGGGTGGAGACGTATATCAAACCGGACTACCAGCGCTGCACCTGGGGACAGTGTCCACGAGTGGCGTGAGTATCTTTCACTCTTAGTATCTCCCTGCCACAGGAATCTCATCTGTATTCAGCCCGGCTTTTCCAGCTTCCCGTCGTCGGCTCCGCATAAGGTTCCTTGTGTCATTTCATCCGATCATCTCCCCCCCCCCTCTTTCCTCTCTGTGGATACGGATTTCACTCGGCTTTTTTGAAGTTTCTGTCCATGTTTCTCTCGGGGGGGGGGGGGAGAGTTCAGCAGGCCGGTCAGGAAAGAGTCAGATTGGAGCCGCGCTCGTGTGGAGCCCAGAGCATCACAGAGTTGCAGCCAATGTGTTTGGCTGGTTAATCTCAGCGATGAAGTATACTGGTCCCAAGCGAACACACATTGCTGTGGCGTAGCTCTGGTTTGCCTGGAACAGTCTCGGGGATGTCCAGCACTATGACCGATGGTGAGCAACTTTTTAGCATAGGTGTGATTGATTGAGTTATGTTTCCAGATGTGGATGGTATGTGGGAGGACAACATCAGTCAAGTGCTCCTGATGTTTTTCCCTCTTTTGAAGTTTTCCGGAAAAAGAGTTTGACCCCCGGCCTTGCTGCTTGATCCCCGCGTATGCCTAAACCCGGGCTATGCTAAGAATGAAGTCGACAGGGATTCCGGGCAGCGCAGTCTAGTATCCTTCCCTTTAAAAACATTCTCCTCCTCTTGCCCCATCTGTTTTTTCATTGCGCGACTTGGATTCCTGTTTCTCACGCTCTCAGAGCAAGGAGCTGGAATATGAAATCTTTTCAGTGGCACAGTGACCGCTCCGCAGTACCTATACGGTGGCGTTTGGGGGTCGGCACAAGGCAGAGCAACCTGCTGAAGTCTGAAAACTACACCGCGGGGAATCTTTATTGAGACTTCCGGCCCATTCTGGTCTATTTATTGGTTTGTGAGCGCAACGGGGGGTCTCGTCGGTGGCCGACTTCAATGTGGTGATAAAACTACTAGCATTCCAAATAAAACATTGATATTTCTTTACAGGGGGACTCGTCTGCGAGCAAGGGACTACGATTTAGGACTGTCAAGTTGATTCTTTTGGAAACTGGGACAGAAATAACATTTATAGTTAACAAAGCACACTCTCGACCTCATCCATCATCATTGGGTGATTTGTAGCTTCAACCAAATGTCGAATGGCTCACACATTAATAATACGAGATTACAGCCATTATATTCAGTGCAGGGTTCAGGGACCTTTTTGGTCCTTGACATGGTTCTTAATAGCACATTACAAATTTTAAATCTTCATGGCAATCCACCAGATTATGGAGATATTTTATTCTGGAACTAAAGTGATGAAGAGACCAACTGACTAATAGGCAAATACATTTTATTGTATTAATAGTTGTATTATTATTTTTTTTTAACAGATGTTGCAACTGCAGTGAGACCGAAAAAAAGAAATCTAAAGATTGATAATGATGTGAATTTTGATTCATGCTTAATTTTTGAAGCTTTTTAGTGGTATTTTTTTTTTTAAAGATTTTACATTTATCAAAAAATTCGCTGCTCATGTGATTTGGTTGCACTTGGCCTTTCTGTGATTGTGATAATATTTCAATTCATTGTTCAGTCTTATACCCCTGAATACATGTTTCTAGCAGGGATAACAAGCCAGCATCTAAATGTAGAATACAAAATTAAGTCCAGGTCGATTCAACGTCATAAGTGTTAAATCTTAAATCAAGTCTCAGTGATTAAGTGTAGAAAAGCAGGTCCCGTCAATTCAGAACAGATAAAAATCCACGTTACATTTATCAACTGTCTCATCCTCAGCTACCGGACGTACAGGAGGCCAAGGTACAAGGTGGCGTACAAGATGGTGACGGAAATGGAGTGGAAGTGCTGCCATGGTTACTCAGGGGATAATTGCCAAGATGGGCCACAGGTAACCACCAACACTCAGGTCAGCGCAGGGCGACCTCGTGTCACGCAAACGGGCTTCAACACAGGAGGCGGCCAGAGAGGAGAAGGTAGGGATGACAAGAGGACTAGAAGACTAAATAAATGAATGTGTTGAGGATCCACATGTACTAAACTGAAACATTCTCATGATGTGCATTATCTCTTTTTATCAGAGAGGGTGGGCAAAGAGGGAATTCATTTGTCTGACTGTTCAAGAAGTCATATGCAGAACGACAACTTTTAATGGTTCAATTGACTGTAACGTGATGCACTGTGAAGGACATCTGGAAAACCCCTTTCAGAAAAGACTGCAATTGAATCCAAACCTTTCTGATATATTGTTTAAAAGCCCTTGAAAACTTTTTCCCCATAAAAATCTTTTCTTCTATAATATTGAATATTAATGACTTAACGGGCGACAACGAAAGTTCAAGTTCAGGAAATGATTATTATAAATATTTTTCATGAAGAGTTCAAGCTAATCTGCTTCACCCAGATTGTCTGGGTGCGCTTTGATCAGATGTGACAGTGCCGGGAACATAAGCAACCGTGCCACCGCCTGTCATCACACGTTAGTTCAGATGTCGTTAAACTCTGATTGGTTCACAGAAATACATGACATCACCTTTTCCCCCAAGTAAGCCGCTCCCTACGAAAACAGGGAAATGGTCAGGTTGGCAGAACGTGTACCATGTGAGACCACATTGTTCATTTCAATAAGCCAGTTGAGGAAAAGAAAAAAAGTTTTCAGGGGCCTTTAGCAACTCCGTCTATTTATTGCAAAAGTTTCATGATTTGTTGCTTGTGCACGTTGCAAATTGATTTATCTTTAGAATCAAACTCCACATTTTCCTCTTTCACGAAACCCGCCATTCATTTCCATTGTCTCAAGGTGACACTGAGAAGATAAAACAGCTGGAGGAGACGATGCGTGGTCTGACCAAAGACCTCCACAACATGCAGACCACCATGCACGGCATGAACCAGAGACTGTACGTGAAAGTAGTTGTTTTTTTTTGATATGTCGCGTGCAATGTTTTATTTCATGGAGCGGAACTCCGGAATACGCTGATGTAGTGTCACCCAGAATGCTGAGGGATACACAGTGTGTATCTTTTCCTGTTTATTAATGTTTATTGCAGCGGGTCAGTTTATGGAGAGAGGATATGCTTGTTTATTAACGTATACCCCGAGATCGGAAATTAGTTTAGGAAGACGTAAATAACTAATCCTAAAAAGAGGTGTATACTTTGACAGTTATTGCGCTTGTCAAAGCAGAATCAGCAAAACTTCACACTTTTGTATCTGCCCATCCTCTCCACACACACACACCACGTTCTTAGTGGATGACACATTTTGCCACAAGTCTTTTTTCAGCCACCTTTTTTTGATGTCATGTTAATGTTTGCCAGAATTCGGGGTAACCTGCTCTGTTCCTCTCCGTAGGTCTGGTCTGAGTGGGGCGATCGTCCCCGCTGATTCCGCTCAGCCCCACATGAAAGAAACCATCAACAGCATCCAGAACAAGCTGGACCACCTGTATAACAGGACGCAGGTGAGCAACACCCGTTTTACTGCCTGCCTATAGGTAGCCACGATTTCAAGTGAGTAAATGTAAGGACAGAGCAAATTTATCCACGTGAATCTTTGGTTGGGTTTGTAGGTCCATGATCAGACCCTGCTCAACATCAACAACCACCTGGTGAACGGTGGGGGCAATGAGCTGGATGGAGTGTCCCGGGGGGGGGGGGGACCCGGGGGCCACCAGCTGAACACTCTGAAGGAGGAGATACTGACCGAGCTTGAGAGAAGGGTGTCTTTGTCCTGCTCCTCCTGCCAGGTGAACACTAATATGTAAAGGTCACAATCGACCTGGCAAAAAGATTTTTATAATGAGTACACCACGAATTGATACACTCATCGATTTTTTGAGAACAACAAAAACTCAAAAAACGTTTGTTTTACCCTTACATTTTCATGCATCTACTATGCCCCCTGTGGTGCTCTGTCGGAGATTTCTGCCGCCTGCCTAAAGCAATAAAAAATAATGGCCACATGCAGGCTGTAATGCGCGAAAGCGGCACTCCCACAAAAACCACTGCACAAACAAACAATAAAACTAAAACAGCACCGCAAAAACATCAATAGTCACGCGGTGAGAGAAAAGGAAAGAACGACCACTTTCCAGCCGTTTAGAATAATTGGTGGGCTGGGACTGTTCATAAAGCAATTATTTTTTGTATAAATTTAATTTTCATTTGACTTGTGTTCTAGTGCAACCATAGGCACCTCACCACTTCTATTATCTACCACAGCACCACTCATTCTGCTACTCACGGCTGCTCTGCACGTGTTTTTATTCTGGTGCTGGTTAACAGCTGCACCCCGAACCTCATAAAGGAGATGGAGAGAAATTGTGTATCTTTGCCAAACCTTGCACGTCAAAAATGCACCCCTCCACGAATATCATATTAAATAATTTAGCACGATAAACAAAGTTTTGCCTTTGTTGGTGGGAAAAGTTTCGATGCATTACTGCATTTGTGAACAAAAAGTTTTTAAAAGACTTTTGTAGCTTTATGGAATATGGTCATTTACCATGCATAAACTGGGGCTGAAGACTACAAGTTTGGAACTGAAAAAAAATGGGGGTATGGAGTTTACAGTAAAAAGAAGTGAGCTCATCAGACCCCTGTTGCCCACTCATCGTCTCTGGTTCAGGTTAGCAGCCCGAGGCTACATTAACCGCTACTAGTATGGCCTAGTCTGAATTCTTGAAACTAGCTGCTAGTGGTTAGGTTGCATTGTGGAAAGTGTAGATGGGCACTTTGCACCACTCAGGACTTAGGGGGGCACTTTTCGAAACTAATAAACTTACCCTTAAATCAGACATTTTGGAATGGAATAACATTTCTAAAAACCTTTACAAGAGAAATCTGACATTGTAAAAGGGAAAAAGGTAATCCGTACAAGCTATACACCAAGGAAAAACAATCACAGTTCTTGTGAAACCCGTTTCTTTCAGGCCGGTGTGGAGGACGTGAGGCGCCAGCAGCAAGAGGACAGGGAGAGGATCAGGGCCCTGGAGAAGCTGGTCAGCTCTCTGGACCAGAGCTTGAGACAGAGCTTGGAAATTTCACGCAGTGAGACCGAGCGCTCCCAGGCTTGCTGCAAGACCGTCACGGAGCTGGAAAAGAGGCTGTCGGACGTCGAGGTCAGAGTCACCTCCACTGCGAGCAAATGTGAAACCGTTAAGGGGCGTCTGGATAAGGAGCTTGCTGGGACAGGCGGAGGAAAGGGTCGAGTGTCGGAGGACCGCTTGAATGGCAGACTGAGAGAATTAGAGAAGAGGGTGAATAACACCGTGAGGAAGACCGAGCAGAGGTGTACTAATAGTGGGAACAACATGAAGGACACTGTCCAGAGAGATGTCACACAGCTGCGCAACATGGTGCTCAGTCAGCTGGATGACCACAGCTTCAAGATAGGGAAAATCGAGCTGGACGTGGCCGTTCTCGGGGACACAGTGAGGGATCACAGTCGACGTTTAGGTCAGTTGGAGAACGTTACGACCTTCTTGGACAGAAGGTTGACATCCACCGCGAACATGTGCAACGAGACCTGTGGGCCTAACGGGAAGAGCCACAAGACCGATGCCACTGTGAAAACCTTAGAGTGGAGAGTTGTGGCCAATCGAGACGAGATCCAGAAGTTCAACACCAGGTTGAACAATTTGTCCGTGTCAGGCGACTCCCTGAGTGACAAAGTCATCAACCTGACGGATGACGTCAAAAAGATTATTGCCCTGACGGGGACGAACGGGGAGCACTTCAACCGGCTCGTCACCGAGGTTGAAACGCTGGGCCGCAATCTCGAGGACTGCTCTATCTGCGGCACCGTAGAGGAGGACTTGCGCTCGCTCACCAACTCCACCGCCGGCGGTCTCAGCAGGTGCCAGACAGAGCTGACGGATCTGCGGAGAAAGGTGGACTCGGGAGAATCCGCCTGCTCTCAGGTGTGCTCCAACCTACAGGAGGAGGTGGGGCGGCTCAGAGAGGAAGTGGAGGAGTGTACGGGACAGTGTAAAACCACCATGAAGGACCTGGAGAAACGTCTGGATGGTCACACTGTCCACAGTGGAAGACTGGGAGGGGATCTGAAGTCCATCCAGGGAGAGCTGGCCGGCGTCATGTTCACGTTCAACTCCATTAATGACACTCTGAAGGGCCTGGGGAGGACTGCACAAACACATGGGGACATGCTGACTGACCTGACCAACAACAAGGACGACATCATTTCCGAGGTAAGACTCTGCCACTTGTACCGCCATTACAAGGACACTGTTGTGTAAGTTTTTACAGTTCACCCTCGGGGGAACATATATATGTGCGCGCCAAATTTCCCCCCCAAAAAATAAAGAAAAGTATGAAAAATAATCCCAATTTGTCTTGGAAAAGTTGTACGCCAAAGCTCCCCCTCGATTCTTATCTGCTAAACACTTGTGACCCCTCAGATATTTCTTGTGATCCTTTTTGCGGGTTCCAAGCAGTTTGGGAACCGTTATATTTTAATAAAGTTTAAACTTCTTTCCCAGAAAAACAAACAAACTACCATTATGATAAAGATTATGGTAATTCCCTGAGTATCTGTGTTGTTTTATTAAACCGTACACATGAAAGGATAAGTTTTTGTACCGTATGAACAATATTATATCAATCAAACATGCCCGAGTCATTATCCTGGTAACATTGTTTTCACGTAATATTATTGCAGTTATGAAAATATTTGAGCGCATGACAAATATTTGAGTCTCGTTGACAGACATGGTTTAGATAATATGCTTACATATATTTGTGTGTATAAGATACCATAGAACAATAAATGGAAAAAAATGTATATTTATAGTAGAACTCTGTCAAAGGGAACTCATCCAACACACACACATTAACAAGTATCTGCTTTCTCTACAAGGTGAACAACTTGCAGAAGGAGCTGACCGAGCACGTAGATGACTCGGGGATTCGATTCGACAGCCTGGGCAAAGAGATCCAAATAATAAGGAGCGACCATGTGACGGAGGTGGGGGAGTGCAGGCGGGCCAGCGACGGCCTGGACCGAAGGCTCTCCAAGCTGGAGGGAGTGTGCGGACGCTTAGACACGTTCTCAGACGGCCTGGAGAGGATCAAGGAGGGCCTGAGCCGACATGTGTCAGGGCTGTGGAGCTGCGTTAATGGACTCAACGTCACGGTAGCGTCTCACGGAGATCTTATCGACAATATCCAGAACGTACAGCTGGAGAACGTCCACACCGAGATACACAGGCTGAATTCCTCAGTGGTGGATTTGGCCGAGGAGTTTCACAGTTTCGTCGAACAGGACTTCATGGGTAAGTTCGAGAAGTTAGACATAGGGGGCATGGGATTTGACTTTTGGAAAGGAGACAGCACTCAGCTGAAAGGAGACAAGGTCAGGATGAGGGGGGGGGGAAATAGAACAAAGAAGGAATCCATCCTGTTATCTTCATCCTCAAGCATTTGCTTAAGAGCTCATAAAGTCTGCAATCTGTCGGAAAGAGTAGTTTTCGTAAACACCGGGGTGAAAAGCACATCCTGGGTCACGCCACGTTAAATGTCAGAGCTTTCCTGGCTTAGTCCACATGCTTTTTTAGCATTCTCCTTTGGGACACTATTCATGGCTAAAAAAAATTAAGATTTTCATTCAGCATTGCCACATTTGTTCTGTCACTAAAAAATGACGCTTCCTCCAGGTCCACCAGGTCGGCCAGGACCCCGTGGAGAGAGAGGTGAGCGCGGACTGCAGGGTCTTGTTGGACCCCAAGGGACGGTGGGACCCCCAGGGAGAGAAGGCAAGCAGGGGCCACTGGGACCCCCAGGTAAAGACCTATGAACAACATTCGTCTATACTTAGTTTGATTTAGTAACATTGCACTGAATCACAAGTTGAAACTGTGATCTGTTTTCGCTGCAAATATAAAGTCGATGCAGTTCTATAAGAATAAAAGATAATCGTCAAGAGTGATGACGTGTGATGATTAACCCGCCGTTTCTGTCTTTCATCTCACTCCTCAGGTCTCAGAGGCGAACAGGGTACGTGTTGTTCTTCCCAGACAGCTGATGAAAGCGCTCATTGCTCTTTGATCTTCATTTCCCTCTAACTCCCGCTCTCCATTTTTCTTCTCCCCGATTCAGGCCTTGCCGGCTCCGATGCCCAGGTGCCGCGCCTCTCTTTCTCTGCGGCGCTGACCCGTCCAGTGAGAAGCGCGGGGACCATCGTGTTTAACGAGATCCTCGTCAATGAGAATAATATCTACAATCCCAAAACAGGTCAGTTATAGTTTGACTGGAATATCTGACACACGGCACATTGAGACTACTGTGCATGTTAACCAGCGGTCTCTATCAAGCCATTTCCCAAAAAGCCCTGCTCTGCTCTGCTTGAATCCTGATTTCATAACCGCAAACACAATGTAACTAAAGTCCAACAAAAATCATCATGCACATACTTTCGGTTCAATGAGACGTATAGAGGGGGGGGCCGGACCTTTATGCCTAGCGGGCAATTTCTGGCGACTCTCTTCTCTTCGTAGCAAAGGTTTGTCCCACAAGTCACTAGATGTCAACACTGCCTGTGAACAGACAGACATGTATGTTTAAAGAACTAGCCCTTCTGTTGCAGTCCTGCCAAAAATTTTGTGAATTCAGAGGGTCGTTACTAAAACATCATATTTTTCTCACATATTTCACCACACAGATGTGGTTATTTTCCTAAATTACTGAAATAAATACCTTTTTTCAGTTTTTTCTTGATATTTCTCTAAGTGGACGTGCAAATCTACATACCCATGTCAATATAAGCCACATTTGTTGCCATATTTCTTTCACTATTTTTCTAGAATGTAGCTAGATAGATAATTGCAATGTGGTAAGGAAAAAACCATAGTCTTTGTCCTGCCTACAAAGCTCTAATTGGTAAGGTTTGTTTCGGGAAAAACCCCCATGAATGGACGTAAGTCCAGACCAACGGTATCTGGAGATACCGTTCCACTCCTGAGAGTAGTACAAACTAGGCTTACCTGCGCAGTGGAAGCACAAATCTAGTGTATGTATATCTTACAGCTGGTTAAAGTAAACTAACTGTATGAATGGCTAGATACAATTAGAGGTTGTATAGTAAAAAATAAGAATATTTACCAGAAGACCTTAGCCTTTAGAATAGTATCATCGCCCTTCATTGGCTTTTTAATATGCTCCGACAAGCTAGTAAAATTTTACAATATTGATTACTTGACCTCCGAGGTTTATGAAAGTTACTATTCGAGCAAACGTTCTTGCCATTGTGATATAAGAAGGTCCGAGCTCTTTGCCCAACGGCAAATGCACGACATTAACTCCCTCCTCGTTATTTTAGGTTATTTCACGGCTCCGGTGAGAGGGAAGTACTTCTTCAGTGGCATCCTGACGGGCCACAAGAACATGAAGATCGAGGCCGTGCTGTCCAAGTCCAACACCGGCGTGGCCCGGGTGGACTCAGCCGGGTATCAGCCCGAAGGCCTGGAGAAACCCATGGCAGAGGCCAAACACATCCCCGGGGCTCTGGCCGTCTTCAACATCGTCCTGCCCATGGAGGCCGGGGACACAGTCTGCATCGACCTGGTCAGCGGCAAGCTGGCCTACTCCTCTGAACCCCTGACCATCTTTAGCGGGATGCTGCTGTACGAGACCGTCTGATTGGGCGGGTGGTTTCCTCATAACCTGTCTTTGACCGGGTGAAACTTTCAGCGCGCAAAGCGTCTGGTTTGTCTGCTGAGCTCTAAGAGACAGAGCCGTTGACTGAGCAGTCAGTAAAGACTGAAATAACTGGACTGGATTTATTCAGCGAGAAAAAACAGAAAATATACTTAACACTTTACCTTATGTGCCAAGAAAGAAGAAAGAACTCATTTTCAACCACGGTGATTTGTTTTGTGCTTCACAGCTTCAAGAAAAAACTATTTGTTCAAAGTTTTTTTTGTTGCTATTTGACATGTTTTCTTCAGAAAAAGCCACTGCAGGGTTATCATATAATTCTTGTTGTGCGATAAACTTGAATTCTTTAAAGATTTCACAAAGATAACCTTCAGGTCTTACTGGTCTTAATGAAAGGAAGTTTTGCGAAACGATAAAAGATTTGGGAAGTGTGTTTTTTTATTTGGTGGGGGGGGGGGGGGGGGGGGGGGGGGGGAGTTTATCCACCCACAACATATCAAAAGTTCAGAGATTAATACACTTTCTTTGTTCTGTATCTAGTGTAATTTTGTTTTCCTTTCATTTTGCTCACAGTTTCATTTTGACCACAAGCGAATTCCCAGAAACGTGAGGCTGAATACCAATTGTCTTGGTAAACATTCGGCTTGATGTACTGTAGGCAGAGGCGGGCACAGTCCAAACCACTGAATCTTTGGAGGGAAAATCAAAAAATGAAGTCACTGACAGTTCAGACGGGAAACCACAGGATTTTATAAATCATGGAGCAGCGAGACAATAAGACCATTTTAGGACAGACACAAGGAGGTTGGCCGGGGGGAAGAGTGGGGATTTTTTTCTTTCTCTGCCCTAATAAGGCGCCATCTAATCTTGCTGGTGGATCATGTAGTTAAAGTTTGAGTCCATCTTATAATGGAATTTTCATGTAAAGCTAATAATAACAAATAATGAAGCTACTCACACTGTTATATCTATGCAAGTAATCCCAAACTCTTTCATGAACACACACTGGCCCTGCGTCTAATTAAAAATGCCTCCAGTGGAAAATGTGTGCATTATGTCACGTGTGTAGATATTCTTGAATGGAATTTTTTTAAAGGAAAGTTGCACATTTTTCTGCAGAGACAGATACAGCAGATTGGGCCATATACTGAAATATTTTTATGTAATGGTGGAGGAATACATGAGTTAATATAAGCATATCGGGGTTTGCTCACTGCATATTTTGACATTTTCTTCCTCAGTGTTTTTTTTTTTTTGTCTCTTGGCATTGCATAACCGTGAAGGAATGTAAATATTTTTCAGCTGTTTTTCGCTCTTATAAGGGTTTTTTTTAATGAATTACCACTTCACCTTGCCAGGTACTGTATATGTTTTGTATGGTTTTTTTGCCACGTGTGCCTCAAATACAGATTTACCCAGTTTTACACAGCTGATGTCAACAGTCTCACCATTATGTTTTTTTTGTGTTTGTTTGTTCCTTTGCTAAATGAGCAGGTATGTGCTAGATTTTTCACACTGTTTCGGGCCTTCGTGGGACTTCACTTATTTAATCTGGCACTTTTTTGGCTTTCACGAGTACACACAGCTGGGTTAACTTTTGTTCCTGGCTCCTACTTAAACCCCTCTCAATCTCTTTCTCATGACTTGAGCGGGTTATTTTTAGGCGAGGACCTTAGAGGTTGCAGAGCGTTTCATATGCTGCACTGCAGTGACACCCTGTGTTCAGTATTATTACCCACCCTCTATTCTAGCCAAAGGGTTCTGCTGCTGATCCTTGAAGACTTGGGACGGGTCGCTCAAAGGAAAGAGTATCACTCGTCCTCCTTGCTTTGCGCATTCATTACTTCTCAATTTAAATTTCAGGTATCTTTTTAAGCCTCTCTGCACTCAGTACCCATTCCACTGTCACTCACAGGAACAAAGTCATCCCCAAGACCATGTAGGATGATCAACGCAGTGGCGGTCAAGGGCAATGAACCTGTAATTCTACCTGCAACTACTTCAGGATGTAAGGATGCATAAAAGACATGGGCTGCAGATGTATTTATAGTAGTTTTACATGGATCAGGATCAGCTTCCGTTTAGAAATTTGCCCTGAGTTATTCAAGAGTTAGGCCGGCATTACAGAAGCACACTGCCCCTCCACATATAACAAACTACAGTTTGCATTCAACCTTTAACAATTACCAGTCAATAACACACACAGAGATATTGCACATTCCACACTATAAAAGCTATGATGTTAGATAATGTATAAAACAGGTCATTTTAAAACTACACTTTAATGCCATCTCCTCAAATATCCCCTGGAGAGAGGATATAGGCAGCATATATCATCTGGGTTTTTTTAAGGAGAGGTTATTGAACTATGCAGTGATGCCATAACGAATGACAGATTCATTCGCTGGCCAGCAGAACAATAAGAACTCTGCTTTTATCCACTCCATCGCCCCCCTTCGCCTTTGGAAAATGTGCAGACTCTCACTGATTGGTAATCAAAAAATATTCCACATAATGAGGCCCTACTGCAACTGATTCAATTAAGACAAGCAGCTACTTTATGGAAAATAACAAGGGGTCCAAATGAAGCCTCATTGTGTTGTCACCATGATCAGATATACAACACAATTGGCTCTTCTCCGACAGCTGAAATGTGATGTTCAATGGACAGTGTGGCAGGTGTTAAGTAACCCCTTTAAATGTGTCATCATTCAGTTGATTTTATATTATTTGTTTGGTTGTTTTGGGTGGTTTTTTGGTTTGTTTGTTTGTTTTTATTTCACACACTGTGTTATTCAGTTTTTCACATCTTCCCTGGCTCTCAGTCGTATTTGTCATCGTGATTGTCATATTACCGAGCTCATTGCCAAGCACCTGAAAGCAGCACCACACACCGCCATAAAAAGTCCTTCCCGGGTTTTTTTTTGTTGTTTTTTTTAAATCGGCGTTCCGTTGCCATGGAACTGACTTTGTTTCCTCGTTCCCGGTGTGGCCTCGTCCAAGAGTGAACGGTTGTGCTTTACTGATAAAGTCAAGACTCGGGAAATAACCGTGACCCGTCCTCGGCGTCCAGGGGGACGGGGGGCGCGGACGACGCGACGCGGTCGGGGTTCCTGAAGGTTTTCTCCCCAGCGCGGTAAGGAGCGCGTGAACAAACACGGAAACCCAAGTTGTGCTAGCTAACATTACACCCTTCAAGTGGAGCTGGTGATACCTGCAGGCTGTATCCGTCCACGGGGACTTTAGTAAAGCTAACACGTTCAGGTTTATTTGTCTTGTTTCAAAAAAAAAAAAAGGGGGGGAAAGTGACATTTTGTGTGTTTATGACTTGTCTACGTCCTTTGGAGACCACGTGACGCGACCAGGTAGAGCTAGCTTACTGTCCTCGAGTGGAGCAGGAGACTTAACGAATTTCGGTTTCGAGTTTGTGACACAGAGGTCAGGCGATCATTTTAGTAATAAGGATAGATCCAAAATGGTACGATTTAAGCAGAGTGGTCACAATAATAACTCATAATAAAAAATCAGAAACAAAAAATAATCACATTTTAATACGTAATACATCTCAGTTTTTTATTTGCATATGGCCTCAATAAAAGTGATCTACGAGTTATTTTTAGTACCTCATATGTTTTTCCCAAGAATGAACCCCCTTTAACAGATGGACATCTATTTTTTGTGTTTGTCCATAAACTTGTTTTCTTAAACTTACCAATTCACCAATTCCTTACTGACATGGATACGATTTTGCTATCAACCAGAAAAAGCCCATTTGTTTGAAGACACTGTGGCGCGAGTGCTGGCTGCTGAAAGAGCTGGACTGAATCTTGGATGAAGAAGCTGAAGGAGTAGGAAGAGCATAGGAAAAGTGGGAAATAATTGCTTGGAACGATTGTGGGGGGGGGGACTTTTCGGCAACTGTGAGAGTTGTGAAAAAGATGAATGCAAGCCGGATTCATGTCCAAATCGAGCTGAACGTTTTGATGTGCAGTAGTCAAAATGAGAAATCAAAACAAAAATCAAAATCCAAAACATTCCATTGTGATGCTAATGTGATGTCATCCCCATTCATGCAATGATCAAAAGCACGCACACTCCTCTGATCTGTGATGTCATCGCATAGGACAAGGGAATCCTTCTCAGAATCCCATTTGAATCGTAGCAGACTCGGACGCGAGGCGCTGAGCTACTCGACCACGTTTGAAAAAATGCGAGACCGGGCCGAGACCACCACCCGGAGAGACGAGCACAATTCCTTGAGGAAGTCTTGCTCTTAGGCACAATGGCAGACTCGAAAGATGAAGTCAGGGATCAGCTGCAACTTGACGTAAGGGAGAATTTTGGACTGTATGAATGAGACTGTAATAATTAAGTTTATAGTAGAAAGGAAGCTATATTTACATCCTGGCATAATACGGGCTTAGTCAGACACAAGCACTGGAGCAATGGAGTCTATAGCTGAAAGTATGAATGATTGGATAAGAATTGAAAATGCATCAAAAGTGTGAAAATGTGTACATTTTGAATGTTCCTCTTAATTCATTCCAACGATGCAAAAAAAATAGTTATTAAAAGTTGTATACAAGCCAGAGTGCCCTAATTGAGCTGAACGTTTTGATGTTTGAATGAAGTTTATAGATTGAAATATGTGGAAGGAGAAGAGGGCTGAATTATTATTTTTTATAGAATAACATATGTTGCACAATTGCTTCCGCCCTCGGTCACCGGGATACGTGCAAGTCAGGAAGTCCAAGCTCCCATTTGTCATCCTTTTCCACCAGCCTCGGTCGGGCCCCGCGATGAGGGGCAGAGAAGCAGAGGGCCGCCTGCAGGTCCTCCAGATCTACCGCCTGCTGCAGTGTGTCCACGAAGGGGACAGGGTGCAGATAGAGAAGCTGGTGAACCTCGGGGTAGAGAACCTCATCAACCTCACCAAACCAGAAGACGGCGCGGGGGTGCTCCACATGGCAGTTTCAGACAACAGGCATGGTGATGGGCCTCTTGTTTTCTCTGTCAAATTATACAGTATATGCGCACATACATGTATAGTCTGGTCAATTAGATTATCTGATCTGGCAAACAAGCGGGGTATCAATTTGACGCTTCTCAAATTCAGTCAAATTCGGTTGTGGTCAGTAACAAAGCAGTTGCTTTATACAATCACTATGTTTGCAGAACACAAACACTGTGATTGTCTATATGAAGTTATAATGTTATTCAGAGCTGCAACAGTTAATCGAATTAAATTAATCACCAATTATTTTGATAATCGATTAATTGGTGCAAGTAGTTTTTATGGGGGGGAAAAGTCAAAATTCTCTGATTTCAGCTTTCTTAAATGTGAATATTTTCTGGTTCCTTTGCTCCTCTATCATAGTAAACTAAATATCTTTAGTGTGTGGACAAAACAAAACATCATCTCGGGGTTTTGGGGAACACGATTGACATTTTTAGCCATTTTATGAACCAAACAACTAATCGATTAATCGAGTAAAATAATCGACTAATATAATCGATAATGAAAATAATCGTTAGTTGCAGCCATAATGTTATTAAATTAATTGAGGAGTTTACCCCCCCCCCCCCCCCCCCCCCCCCCCCAGATGTGTTACAGATGTGAAGCAAATGTGATAGTAAAATAAAAGGATTTCCTTCCATTTTTTGAATACTGTATCTCGATACAAGTTCTACTTATGCGTCTGGTGTTGATGGGTGATGAGACTACAGTGCATTAGATCTTAAAGGGATGTAGCTAAACAAAATCCAATAAAGTCAACCCTGCCAAGTGTCATTGCATTTAAATTTAGTCTAAAGACTCAAGCGGTTCATAGAATGTCCTGTAAACCAAAGTGTGGTGTGTTCAAGTCCCTTCATTGTCATGACCATACGTCCACTCTCCCTGACTCCCCACAGACCTGGTCAGCTACCTCCTGTCTCGGGGAGCGGACCCAAACATCCAGGACAAGAAGGGCCGCACTCCCGTCATGTTGGCCGCCGAGCTGGGCAATGAAGCCATCTTGGTGCTGTTGGCGGAAAACAATGCCGACCTGAGGCTCCAAGATGCTCAGGGGAAAGGTGAGCAGCGGGAGGCCTCGTCATTTGCCGTGTATGCATGTGCCGATGGAGATACTCGGGGAGAGCAGACTACTATAGTCTCGTTAAGCCTGAGATACTGGGATACACTCATGACAAGAGGAATAAATAGGACATTGCTTAGATAATGGAAAAGGATGGGAGTGAAAGAAATTAAACTATATGTTAGTTGATATGTACAGAAAACAGCAGTTACATGACGAGGTACAGCAGAAGTAGTAGAGAAGAGTTTTTGGCTAGATAAATATACGGTTCAAGTATACAGTCTGCCTTTTATTGGAGTAATGGGTTAACTTGCTGTTACCCAGCTTTTTTAGGCACAAGGGACACAACATGAAAACAGATGTTTTATGGACAAATACAATAATTAATTTTTTAAGGAACTTGAAAAATATCATCTGGAAGCAGGAACGAGGTTTGATCACAGTCCAATCACTCTCCACACGTCCTGCTCGGCGTGTACACAAAAAGCACTACATGAAAGGTCGGACACACGGTACAGGGGGCTTCGCCTCTGGCTGTAACAACTCCAAACAAAGAGGAAGTTTGCGTTTAGAGAGCAATTCATCTTTAGTTGACAGCTCACCAGTTGGCATAAAGTAGAGCAGGAAGATCATTACATGGAGCTGAATGCTCCGAGTTGAGATTTGTTGTACTTTCACTTCTGTACGCAGCGTCAAAAGTTAATTCCCCGGCTCCGCTGGCATAAGATTTAAGATTAAGACAATTTTAATAATCAGAGTTTGTGGTTGTCATATAAAAAAAAATTACAAGTATATTGGTCCAACGTCCTCAAATTTCCTTAAAAATATATTTTTATTTGAAAGGTAATTTATAGACTACCTGATGACTGAGAGGCGTGTAACCTGGCCACCTCTGTGTGCGGGGCAGCCATATCTCTACCTTCTATAGCTGTCAAATTGAACCTGAAGATTCTGATTCACATTAGACAACTGACCCTTATTTATATTTTTTATTATTATTTGATCTTTGTTCTTGCAATGTGTGTGCTTAGTAAGCTATATGGCAGTAATCATGAAAGGTATTAGAACAGCTCTGCCACTAATGTATTCTCATGTGAGCTTGTCGAGTGTCGATTTCTCAAATAGAGGCGTTTGACCGTCGGGTTTCGGCCTGATTGCACATCCTTGTCTCACAGCTCATGAAAATGCATGGTGCACCTGTTTTAAGATATTGATGAGGAGGCGGTTTCCCAGACAACTCCAATCGGAGAGCCGTAAAGAGCCCTCTTCTTCAGGACCCTTTTAAACCAATTATGATAATTACCCCCAATTACAGTGTGTCCGGGCACTCGATCACCGCCAAATGGCACTCCTGTGAAGGAGCGAGCGAATGAGAGTGTGAGAAAGAGGAAGAGAGAGCAGCAGAAAAGTATTTGCGTGTGTGCTTATGTGCCCAAATGCATGTTTTTATATAATGCACCTCATGCTGTATGTGTGTAAATGGTTGTTTCTGCATGTGTGTGTGTGTGTGTGTGTGTGTGTGTGTGTGTGTGTGTGTGTGTGTGTGTGTGTGTGTGTGTGTGTGTGTGTGTGTGTGTGTGTGTGTGTGTGTGTGTGTGTGTGTGTGTGTGTGTGTGTGTGTGTGTGTGTGTGTGTGTGTGTGTGTGTGTGTGTGTGTGTGTGTGTGTGTGTGTGTGTGTGTGTGTGTGTGTGTGTGTGTGTGTGCGTGCGTGTGCGTGTGGGCGTGTGTGTGCCAGCCAGGGCGTGTGGGTATATATAATTACAGATTAACCCCCTCATGGTGATCCTCTCCTGTGTAACATGCTGAGTAACCTGATATCCTCCTGCTCTCTCAGAGGACCGCCTTGGGTCCAGTCTCAACACTCCGAGCCGTCTCCCCTGTCGGTGTCAGAAGTCACACTCTAGCTTTAGTGTTATCCCTTGTGTGCGCTTGAACATCGGAGTGACACTTCTGACACCAATTTGATTTACACAACACAATTTACTGCGGGTCGGTGGGCAAACAGGGAAAAAAAAGCATTACTTGTCCCTTCCTCGGTGCCACAGAGTAACCCCCTAATAGTCGTGCGCGGTTGAAAGATCAGAACGCTGTTGTGGTGGGTGGCTTCAGAGTGAATTATATGTGTAACTGTGTGAGCAGGAAACTCCTGGCCGTGAAACTTAGCCGCATAATTAAAGATTTAAAAGAACCAGCCGCAGATTCCCCGACATGAACACACATGGGCTTATTGTTGTGTTCAACTCTGGCACTTCAGCCCCAGAACCAGACTGTCCAATGCCAGTGAGATGATTCACGAGATCAGTGCCAATGGGGGTTCATTGGCACAGTCATTGCCTGTATACTAATCGCGCATTCAGTATGCTGGTCCGCAAATGACACACGTAGACGCGCCTACATATATACACACACCGAAGACAAGGGTCAGATATTAACGGCTAACCTGCTCCGGAGGACGTTAAGGTGGAGATAACAGATCAAAACCTGCCAAGGCCCAACCGCTGACCAATCAGATCACTGCAAAACCAGAGTCATCATTCTACAGGATCCTGACCGTTTACAGTAAATGGACTATATTTATATAGCACTTTTCTCGTCTTATTGATCACTCAAAGCGCTTTACAGGACAAGTCACACTTCACCCATCAACACACCGCTGCTATTTACAGAGTTTCTGTCACATTCGGCTGTCAGAGGCAATTAGGGTTAAGTGTCTTGCCCGGGGAAACAGCGGCATGCGGACTGGGGGAAGCTGGGATCCAACCGCAAACCTTTGGGTTAGTGGATGGCCGACTACCTCCTGAGCCATGGCCATAAATAACTGAAGTTAAAGATATTTATAGATGGGTGGAATAAGTATTGCAGACTTTTAATGTGTCCACTCTTCTAATCTTCTCACTTTTCTTATCACACTTAATATTTACATTATAGCTTTGTTTGAATTCAACAAAGATTACTTTATTCTGACTGAATTTAAATATCAAAACTTATGTTTGAGGGATTTTTATTTATGGTATTTCATGGTAGTCACATGATTCAATGTCACTTATGTAGTAACCAAATTCACCTGCAAGTATCAGCAGTTACTCTCATGTTAAGAACTTTATTCATTTATCTGACGATGTTGCTTTTAATTAGGAGTCTGCCACATTATAGCCTTTAGTCTACAGTATAGGCTCGTAGCCTGGTAGGTAAACCCAGGGTTAACTGAGACGGACCAATGTTCTGTGAAGCCAGAAAATGAAGACACATCCTGTGTTTATTGAATTTGCTTGGTACGACAGGTACCTGGTGACAGTGAGACCTGCAACAGCATGCAGCATAAAAACTGATCGCCTGCCTCCTCTTGTCTTCCATCTTTATTCTGGTCTGACCCAAATTATTATTAGAATCATCATGTCTAAAGTAGATATTGTTTTGTGGCATTTTGCGTTTATTTAACAGTAGATAGCTCCGACAAACAGGAAACAAGGGAAGAAACACAATGGTATGACCGAGAATATGAACTGTGCAAATGCATTCATAGTATTTAGTCACTCTGTTTCATCAACTCTCATTTTAGGTGTTCTGTTCTACCTGATTTACCCCACCAAGTGCCACACCCGCTGCCTGCAGCTGGCGCTGGAGTGCCGGGCGGAAGTCAACAACGTGTCGGCGCAGGGGACGCATGTCTTCCAGATCATGTGTGAAAGAGCTCACGACTGCACCCACCTCTGCCTCATCATGCTGAATGCTGGGACAGACCCCAACGCAACGAACCAGGTTGTTGGTTAGATAGTGGTGATAAGAATGTGGAATTATGGGAACTGTATTCTGAAGACATGTAAGAAACTGAAATCTTACCGTTTGAGTACACAACGTGCTGCGATATGTTTTTGAGACTAAAATAAGACGAAGACGGACTCCCTCTCCTCTACTCTTAATTCCTCACCTCATCTTTCCTCTCCTCTCCTCAGGAGACAGGCATCACAGCGTTGATGGAGGCAGCCAAGGCGGGCTCCCTGCAGCTTGTGAGAGCCATTCTCAAGGAAGGGGGAGACCCCAACGCCCTGGACCGGAAACGCTTCAGTGCAGTGCACTATGCCGCAATCGGGGGCGTTTTTGAGGTGCTATGTCTGCTTCGATTGCTGACCTCACTTTGCTTTTTTTATTTTTTATTAATGAACTGCTATTGTAAAGAACAGTCTAGTAAGAAACGTTTGGATATGAAGACACAAAAATGTCTTGTATATTCCACCTTTAAATATCCAATATTTCCAAATGATCCAGTTTTTCTTTGAATGTCTTACTTTGTAAATTCAGTTACGTTCGGTGCAGATTAAGTATTTTGTCGTCTGTCTCTCTGTGGTGTTCTCTGCCTCCCAGGTGATTAAAGTGCTGTCTGCATACTCAGCAAACATGGACGCGATTAACATGGACGACTGCACACCCCTACACTACGCTGCTGCCATAGGCAACGTCAACTTCTGCAAGTTCCTGGCACAGCGAGGTGATGTCAATGAATGAATCTCAGCTCTTTTTCTTTTTTTTTTCAAAGATAAGGCAAAGCATAGCTCTATGATCACCACTTCTAATGCCCAAAGGATTGGCATCACGGCATCAACTCAGTCCAAATAATGGTCTCTTTATGTATTTGTATGTTGTCGGCTTATAGATCTGTTGTGATACAAGTAGAGCCGGTGAATTAGGTTCAATGAAATTGCACAATATGCCACTGCAAGCACATTCACCGAATAAGACAAGGTCATTCAACCTTGTGTTTATATGTTTCATGAAACGGTGCTCTGTGTCCAGGTTGTAACCCAAAGTACAAGAACCTGGAAGGTTTTCTGCCACGTCAGATCGCCAAAGACGCTGGTCACAAGGCAGCAGCCAAGGAGCTGAGGAAATCTGAGAAGCAACATGGGAAAGGCAAATCTGCCGACTTCGGTCACATGTCAGTTCCCTGGGCCCTGGCCCTCCACGACTGGTCTGACGAGTATCAGACTGAGCTACGGAAAGCCTTTGGGAGCGAATCAGAGACTGTCACCACAGAGGTGTTTATTTCGGTGTTGGAGTATCTAAAAGCTCCGGCAGATGTGGACAAACTCGCAAAAGTCATTTTAGCACATGACAGGGAAAAATTGGGGTGCATCAACATTAATGAGTTCATCAAAGGGGTCAAGTACATCAAGAAACCATACCTCCTCTCCGCTTATTTGCCTAAAATCAAAAAGGAGAAGGGGGGTAAGGGAAAGAAGAAGGGTAAATTTGTCCTCCCAATGCCCATTTGCACCCTCACACCGGACCTCATGCCCCGGCGACAGGACGGAGGCCCGCCTCACCTAATGATCGAGACGTACAACAACTGCACAGACATCCGCCGATTCGACCGCGACCATCCACCGGAACATCCCATAATGAATGACACTGGGTGGTACATCGAGAAGCCAGAGAAGGTCTTCGCGAATGTCAACTACCTCGTGAAAAGCGGAGATCTGGAGTCTTTGGACCTGGCCTTCAGTCAGGGGGTTTCTGTGGATGTTCGAGATCGCTTTTATAAAACCCCGCTGATGGCGGCATCCTCCGGTGGCAACTATGAGGTGGCTCAATACCTCCTCAGCCGAGGGTGAGAAAAAAACTCATTTCACACTTTTTTTGCAATTCAGACACACTTTTTATTTGCATTCGTGTGAAACTGTTGAACAACAATGTGAATGTGAAGTTATGAGTCGTGATAGTAAGTTTGGTTTGATACCAGCGCTTCCAGACCGCTGTTACTGTATGCGTTGATATCACTGAGCATTGTTTTCCCATGAATCCCAGGTGCATGGGTAGGAACTTTAAATCCCACTAAACTTATAAAAAACTGCTGCATGGACATGTAACATTTTTATGAAACAAAAAAGGTTGAATATATATAAAAAGATGAATCTTTAAATCACACCGTGTGGTGACCTGTTCCCAACAGGGCAGATGTAAACGAATGTGACCAGTTCTTCTGGACGCCGCTCCACCACGCGGCCCACGCTGGCCAAGTGGAGCTTGTTGAACTTCTTTTGGAGGCTGGGGCCGCCATCGATGCTCCAACGCTCAGCGGAGGCACGCCCCTGATGAGGGCCATCCAGAGCTCTCAACTCCCCTGTGTGGACTTCCTCATTAAGGCTGGAGCCAATGTTAATGCGGAGAACAAGAAAGGTCTGACCTTACATCTGAAATATATCACAGTTCATTTGAAAAACAATGATGCTGAAATCAATTTCAAACATGTGTTATTGCTGGTAACAGATTAATACAAATACAGATATACAGCATTTATCATAGCAAATTGTTCATCTTTCATGGATAGCACTGTGGCTTCTGCTGTTTGACTGACTGCACTTCAATTTTTTTTTCCAGAACAACATTGCCTCGACATTGCGATCGCTTTTGCAGACCCCAGGGTACTGGAGTCAGTCCAAATCAAGATGGATTCTCAGCCTAAACCAAGGGGGGAGACATCGAAGGGAAAGGGGGGCAAAACACAAAAACCTAAATCCGCTAAAGAGAAGGTACCCTAGAAACTCCCTTAAAACCTCTTTACCAGCCGGCTACAAGCATATTAAAATCATGTGACTTCAAACTCTTCCAGTTTTCTCTGTTTGTGCATTGTACGTACGAAAAATGGAAGTTGCCTTGTGTTTTTTTTTTATTCACTGTCCACATTTCATGTACACTGATCAGCCATAACGTTACGACCACTCACAGGTGAAGGAATTAACATTGATAATGTCGTTACATGGCACCTATCAGTGGGTGGGATCTGTTAGGTAGCGAGTTTTGCAAACTGCCATTTTGAATCCTCGGGTTTAGCATCTTGACCAGCGCCATTTTTGGTCTTGGAAACCGGACGTAGGAGCAGGAGGTGGGTCTGACTGAGTGCTTGTCCACTGCGCGCCCACCTACCCCTGCAACCGTGCACCCATTGGATGGAGCTAACGGTCAGTCATGCTGTATGGGCTACTTGCACAACCATGTCCGGGTTCTACTTAGTACTGCTCAATTGTTTCCGGTCCGGTTCAATAATGGCACTGTTTCGTTAGCTGATCGGTAACGAAGTGTCTGCTGCAGACATTCGTGTGAGAGGTGACGAAGAAATGATTTACCCCCAAAAAGTGACTATATCAGGCCAGATTATGTATTGAAAAATGTGTCATTAGGTTCTAGTTACATTACTTGATTACATCTTTCTTCGTCTTTAAAATATGGCAGTTTTATGATGTTTAAAAAAAAAAAATGATAATGCTATTGACATAGATGTGGAGGGAATCCAGCCAGCTCTGTCTGTCCGATTTAGAGGTCACTACTCATTTTCCTGTAGACGTTAATAACAGCATCTGTTTGTAATTTAATGTCTACTGCATGTTCTACAGTATAACAAATATATATTACTGTAACCCCTAACCCTTTTTAATTTTGAGATTTAACCCAGATGTTTTCAGATGAGATTACATTATTTTTGTAATCCAATGGATTATGTTATTTTACTGATTACAAAAATTGCCATGCAATTTGAATCCAGTAACCGGTTACATTTCAAAGTAATCTGACAACCTTGACTACTCAATATTAGGCAGGTGGTCTTGATGATGATGATGATGTTATGGCCGATCGGTGTATGTCGATTTTTCTAGCTACACACTTTTAGTCCACCCCCCTGTGAACTGTGGCCTCCTTTTTTTCCAGCAAGAGAAACTCAAGCCTGTAAAGAGATCTGGTGACTGTAAGACACCAACTTGTAAGCAAATCAGACCAGATGTGTTGTGTTACAACTAGACCACGCTGGAGCTTGTATTTTGCATTTTCTATAGCCAGGCCACCATCTGACAAAAAACGTATTGATTTTGCCATTATGGCTCTGAAGGTAGCAGGTGGTGCTGTGGCACAAATTCATCGGGGACGTTCATAGCTCAATATCGTTCGCAAGCAGCAGTTTTAGGGGGCAAGAAAGAGTCAACCCAGCAGAATAAATTGCACATAGCTATAAAATGGAGCCGTCTAGCCTCCAGGCATTTATAGAAAGCACAGGGAGGAGAGTGCCCCTGTTTACTGCTAATCCCAAACTGGTTGCAATAAATGACAATATTCCACCACAGAACTACAGGGATTCGCTCATTGATATAAGAAAGTAATATGCCCGTCAAACGTCCATCCACTCGGACTCATTAGCCACCCTCAAGTCAAAGTACACGCTTCTCATTGAACGTGAGACCGACTCATGACTTTGAACCTGTTACCCTGAGATAATAAAGACACAAAAACAAGCAGGGGATCTCCGTAAGATCTGTCTCATAAAAATCCAACTTGGTGTTTGTAGAAATTACTGGTATTGATCACATTCGCTTAACTTGTAAGCAATAGACTTTAGAATAACAAAAAGAAGTTTATTAATGCATGGAAAGGTTTAAGTTTATATTATATGGAAAAATGTGACTTGGACTTGCAAATTGTCTGGAGTTTTGTGATTGACACCGTATTAAATGTGATCAAGAAATCAATCAGTTCGATGTTCTACAGCGTTAAGACCTCCTCACTGGAAACATAATAGAGCAACACGGAGTAAGTATATACCTGTACTGTTTCTGAAACGAAACTGGATCTATATATAATATCAATATCCGATAATGTTATGCTAATTCCAGAGACACAACACAGGACTTAGCCCATATACAAGAGGGAGTCACAGCTTCTGCAATTTAAAATGCAGACGCAAACATCTGGATATTTACAGCATCTACCGACAAAAAGTATCAGCGGTTGACAGATAAACTCCTGTGTAGCTGCTTCATATCTGGAATTTGAAACATTCCAAGTGTAATTGGTTAGTACTGTGACCCAACTTCATCTCATTTCTTTTTTTTAGAGAAGGAATAGGGGGGTCCTAACAAGATTCAGCTTGTCTCCAAAGTAAAAAAAGAACGCACCACATTTCTGTTTCTTAGTGACTGTTTCTGCAGACTATTGGCATTTACAGTAGCCCTACGTGTCTGATGGTCCAGTGTCTCAGACAGATTAATGTTTTTTTCCCCCGTTCATTTATTTTACCTTCAGCACTATCCTCCAAGCTTCTTGATTTGAATGTCGATGCTTCTACACTTGTGATCTTTACATTCTTGATGTCCCTTGAGATGAATGCAGGTAAACTCCTCCATCCATATTGAGTAACCCCCACCATCTCTCTCTCTGTGACTGACCTGAGTCTGACACTCACAGTGACATTTGCCCTTGTAGCAACTGCACAAAGCACTTGGATAAAACCCCGACATGTTGTCCCCTACAGGGCTTTGCAGCAGGAGGTGTGGTGCACGCGGAGTCGTCAACTGCAACAGCAGGGAGGACGTCTCAGAGGGATTCAAAGAGCGTCATCCTGCTTAACACCAGCATCACTACAGGGAAAACAAACAAGACGGATATCACCTTCGCGCCCAAATCGGTAGGCCTCACCACCATCAGAGTAGCATCCACCTACATGACACAATTTATTAAGTCTAACTGTAGTTGTCAATGTTTTGCTGATGTCATGAGAGTCACAGTCTAGTCCAAGCAAATGTGTTTTGGCCTTATTATTAACATTTATTACACAGCAAAGTCAAGTTTGCAAAGCTTATTTCCAATCCAGAAGAAAATGTGTGGATGTGGTAAATTCAGGTACAAATTTGCAGTTTTGCCTCATCGACAAATGTGCAGTGTATAAGAAAAGCAGTGGACAGTATTCCCACCAGTGCACGTGAGCTCAGTGCTGTATCCAACTCGCTGAGTAATTGCACAGAATTCTCTCTCATGCGACTTGTCCGTCCGCCTCAGGTTTGGGGGAAGCCGCCCACCACCAGCCAGCTGATGTCAAAGATAGAGAGACGGAAGAGGCTCCTCCTCTCCCCCGAGGTGGACTTCGACGACTTTGTGATGCCTTTCGGCCAGAACCTCCATCCAGAGGACGACGCAGCTGGAGCGCAAGGAAACCACAGACTAGACAGGAAGTAGGTTAGACGGAGAGAGACACCCAGACGTCTTGGACTCACACACTGTTACCTAAGCCAGTTGGCCAGTACCTGCAACCAACATGGACATTCGATCTAGTTTGGATTCATCGCAGTTTTTCACTACAGCTGCTTCAATCGACACAGTTGGACTTCATATGTTACCAAACCTCTCGTCATTTAGTATCAGTAATTTGAATACTTACAGTACATGTATAGTTTTATCAAGCTAACTTGGAGTCTTGGTGGAGTCAGCTTTTATTATGATGATCATATGATAAAGTCATCCAAATAATACAAATGTGAATAATCAATTGAAATTATTCATATTTCTTAGGTACACATCATACCTCACATGTATATCTACAATGCTCAGTAGGGACTGTTTTGTGTCTCTTGGCAACCGTCAAACACAGTAAAAACCCTATATATATATATTTATTAACAGACTGGAACACTGGTACTGAATATAAATATTGTATGCGTGAATACATAATCGGCGACCACTGTGTTTACGCTGCTTTCAGCCTGGTTCAAAGCCAGAACCCTTTTTTCTGTCTAAAATGATACGTCGGACATAAATCAATTTACACTTCTGTAAGAGAGTTTTAGTGTCACAGGTTGTGGGTGAAGCCGTGCACAGAGGTGAAACTACTGTAAGTTCACACTGCAGACAGGAAGTCGCTTACGATCCTGACTCTGCAGTGTCTGGGGCTGACATGAGACACATGAAGACTGTGGTAGAAGAGGCAGGAAGCTTTACCTGTCTACTTTCTGTCTGTCTTTTTTCTTTCCTCCTAGTGTATGAAACAAATGATCGACCACCCCTTTGTACACCGCTGAGACTCTATGACACAGCATGCTTTCCTTAATGCTTTGGTATTTCATTTCACCAGTGGTGGCCCCTCCATGTTTGAATATATATCAGTCTCTGCTCATCCAGCCAGACGCAGCTCCACATTGGAACCAGCACGTGGCGCTGTTTGGCCATCTTAGCAATGCAGGGGTTCAGTTGTTTACTAATGTGGGAGGACAGAAAATTTGGTCCCCCTGTTATCAAAATGGCAGCCGCGCATGTTTACCGCTCGCATATTAGTCACTCTTGCGGCTTTCAATCTTGCATTAGTGATTGACGCTAACCTGCCTGTTCTATCTTCTGGAGTGATGGTGAAGCATGCTTGTGCATGTTCTAGTTGTTGCATGTGCATATGAGGCAATTATCTGAGAACAGCATTGCTTTCTGTGTTTAATGTTTCACTGATGCACACTCCCATCATCACCACCACCATGGCCAGATAAAATTAGATTGCAGTGTCCTCAAGGTCCATGGGGACTCGGTTATATAATAAGATATATCGGCAGGCGGGGTGTAGCATCTTCGAGGTCCTTGATACAGGGCCTATGTTTAAATATACATACTGTACTCACAATAGCATTGATGACAAGGATGTGAGAGGAGAAAGAGATTGTGGATGAGAGCGATGACAGCGAGGCAGAGGACGAGGAGAGGGGAATGACAGCAGAGAGAGGAGAGACAGGAACAGGGAGCCAGAGACTTTGTGTGATGATACACAAGAAGAGAAGCGGAGACAGTAAGCGAATAACAGCCCTGAGAGCCCCGGCAGAGCCATTCGGGGGGGGGGGGGGGGCGTCGACTTACAGCAAGGGGAAAGGGAAGGCGAAGGGACATGATGATAGGAGGGAAGAGGTGGAGACTGGGGGGTGGTGGGGTTGGAGGATGAGTAGAGGATGGGGAGGGGGCACGACAGAGGAATGAGAGGGGGATGCTGTGGGAGTGGGCGGGAGGAGAAGACAAGGGCTTTTCTCGCACAATCAGTGGGCGCACAGGTTAGAGGGAGTAAACAGAGGCTGCTGGCTCTGACTGTTGGCCGTGACGCAGTGTGTCTGTCAGGGCGTGGGCTCGGGCTTATATGGTCATGCAGTATGTGTGTGTGCGTGTGTGTGTCTGTGTGTGGGGTTTGGTGTAAAAGATGATGAGGAGATATCTGTGGCTGCTTTTACATATTGGAATCCTGGTTTTATTCAGGATGTGTCATTTAATGATCTACAACAAATTAGATTTCCCTGTGTGAATACAATGTTTGTGAATGTGTGTGTGTGTGTGTATGTTATATCTCTCTGCATGTGTATGAATTTTTTGTTATTCCAGCTCTACTTGGAATGAGAAATTAGGAAAACATTTCTGTTCTTGTAATATTTGTTTGTGGGAGTGCAGGTGTGTTGTTGTTTTCTCCTCTTCCTCTCCAACCCCCCCTCCCCTCTGCTGAGTATCAGTCTGAGCTCAGATCAGTGTGTGTTGCTGCCAGCAGCACTGCAGTCTTCCAACTCTGGACCTGCACCGCTTACTCAGCACTCGGGCCTCCAACCCTTGACTTCCCGAAAAACAACCCACTGGGACAGACACACGCACACACACACACACACACACACACACACACACACACAAGCACATGCGGATTATATTATCTCTGTATACCACATTATGGTTTGGTATTATTACTATCTGTTATGCCATTACTCGCATTTAATATGCATGCACAGTAACAGATGTGCTCACACATGCGTGTAATCCAATAATTGCGCACTTTATGCGAGCAAACATACACAGAGTGACACTGTAGACTTTGGTTGAGATACACACAGATGCACTGTCGCTACTGACAAATTTTGCCTGAAGCAAAGAGAGAAAAACACATGATGTACACGGTTGATCAATGAACTTAGTAGCTTAAACTCTAATGTGGGTCGACATAATGCAAACATATGTATGTATGCATACAGTACAATGGCCATAATTAAAAATTTCGAAACTACAATATGTTTCCCAGGTGACCTAATTCTAAATACTACTGTGGGTTAATTGTGATTTATCACCTGGTCAGCTTTTTGCACTATTTGATTAGATACATTTAATTCAAGATATTAAAGGGGCAGCAAGCGATTTTTCTTAAGCAAGACATGTTTTGTAAAAAATCTGCAAATATTTCCTCACGTCCGTGAGCTGCGCCTAAAAAAATATCTGGGTTTTGGGCTCAGCCCTGGCTCTTTAAATCGAAAACAAAAAAGGTTTTGGCCTAGTGGTTAGCGCGCCGGACTCCCACACCCAAGGTCGCAGGTTAGCGGCCCGGCCAGAGCAGTGAAATCACAACAACAACAACAAAGAGTTCAAGCGTTCTCCAAAATAGCTTGCTGACCCTTTTAAATTACAAAATATGTCCATATCCTAAAAGGTGAAATGGCACAAACATTCAGAAAATCAGGTTTAAAGAAAATATCTTTGCTGTGATTTCTTGCTGAGACGGATTCAGCGCATCTCCGTTACCCGAAGAACCGATAACTGTAAACACAGTAGCAGCGGTGAAGAAACGCTGTGTCTAGTGAAACAATGGCCACTTTGTACAGATGCTTTGTAAATCCATTATTGATGAGGGAGTTGAGTTTCACACCAGCCTGACTGTACAGTATGTGAGACAAAAGGGCTGCATCATGTGTATGCATAGTTTAGTATGTGTGTGTAGGCATTTTTTTGTGTGTGTTTGTCTTTGAATGTTTATTACCTGTGCAGGATTACTCTGTGTGCGTGCGTGCGTGCGTGCGCGTGTGTGTTGCAGTGATTCATCATTCATTAGCGCTGCCTTGGCAGTGCCATAGATCTCTTTAGCTTTCCAAGCTATAGATTCCAATTTGCTGCAAGCCTGGGACTTTTATTGTGGAGGATATTGATTTGAATTTCATAGTGAGACCAATAATGCTGGGTGGTAAACAGAGGATCAGGTCTTGGCGCAGATAAACAGACTGGTTCCTGGGAAGGAGACCCGCAGCAGACACTATAAATATCCCGCTCGACGGATTACAGCTGCAGCTTTTTACTGACTGTACTTCCGCAATTTCAAAAGAGGAATTGTAAAAGATCAGTAAATGCGCCTGATGTGCACATTATCAAGTATGGAGTCACTAAATGTTCTGTGACAGAAAGGGAGTCAAACACAACAGTTTTGAGGATGTCAGGATCACCACAATCCATAATGTGACTTTAAAAGCATCATGAAAAATCTTAGGATACTGGACCTTTTCATGTTGTTATCCATTCTGGGTTTTATTCTACAGTAGGTTACATAAACTCCACTGTGCGTTTCTCAATCTGCCCACCTCTAACTATAGAAACAGGAGGTTCTCATGGGTGTTGCTGGCAGTGCCACTAGCCTGAAACCACAGTCTCAGTTTTACTTTGGCATTCAATGATATGATAATATGTGGAGAAACACAACTTGGATGGAAGCCCAGCTAACACAAACAGGGCTTTATGGAAGAGAACAACAAGTGTAACTTAATCGTTTTAAAATGTAGACAGTTCTAGACTTTATTTTTACCAAAGGAACAATAACTGGTGTCAGTTGTGAAGAATGCTCTCTTCCTCTCACCTAATAAGTGTTCGCTGGTTGTATTTACTTATCTATCTCATTTAAAAGACGCACTAAACAAGTTAAGTTTACATTCGCCACAATGCATCGCGTGTTTCCCCGAGGTCTGACAATTTGTTAAATGCATTTCCTCCCCGAGATTACGTTTGCAAAGCTGATGGAGAATCAGAATGGTGGACCCATTCTAGAAAACATATGTAGAGTTCAGCGACTCTATGTTTTGTTTTTGTGTCGTCTGTTTCATCAGTCTTATTCCAACACAAGTACGTCATTACGCCGCTGGAGTAACGAGAGAGTGAATATTTCCGCTTTCTTTTTCATGTGTCATTTGCTATAAACAAATCTAGAGAAAGATTTCTCAAATCTCATATAAAATTATTAGCAAGGATCAGTGACTGACAATGTTTTGAGACGCTCCTACAGGCCGCAGCGTGTCCACCCGTTGGAGAAAAGTTGAAAAGCGTCTCGTCCTGTGTCTTTGCATTTGGCTCCGTTCTATACTGCAGTATCATCTGCAGCCTCCCCAAACTGCCTCCTCAGTCCCTCAGAAAAAAAAGGAAAAGGGAGATGGGCTCTGTCTCTTTTTCCCCTCTCTCTCACTCACACACGCACACACACACACTCCCCATTGATTAAGGCCTCCTCAGTGGCCAATCGCTCAGCAGCGGTTGGACGCCCGTGCAAGGGGGACGTTTTAATCAAACTTCAACAAGCAAACACACTCATAAAATATGAATGTTATATAAGGAATTGTCAGCAGGGATTTCTGATAAGCACATAAATAATACAAATGCACATTATGTAAACGGACAGGGTGACGAGAGGAGAGAGCACGTTTTTAGAAATCCCCCTGCCAATCATGCATCTTCAGCACATGACTGAATGATCTTATTCAAATCTGTATCTTTCTCTCATATCAGCATTTATTTTTTTAATATAACAGCAAGTAGAGCTTGTTATAATGAATGCATTGTTTTAGAGAATATCCCTACATCCTTTTTCTCTCTGTGATGCATCTATCTCAGATATCAAGGGGCCTAATGAGGTTTTTTTTTGTCACTTGTGATTATGCTTCTCATTAACATTATTTCCCTCAAAGCGCTGCACATCACATTTACCATTCTCACTGTTTTCTCTCACTGCGTTCCCCTCGCCGCAAGGTAACAATGCCGCATCCAGTTCACGGCAGCCGGAAGGCGGGAAAAAATGCCAAGAGAAAAACAATTAAGCAGAGTTTTCATATACGTTCCCGATCGCGTACGCCTGTAAAGATGGAAAAGTGCTGCAGGGTATAGAGGAGAGTCGCAGTGGGTGAGGGTGTGTTCCCGGGCAGCCTGTGAAGGATAAAGAAGGAGGTAAAGTGAGCAGCATAGGAGACAGAGGAGGAGGGTGACTAAAAACGAGGACCTGCATGGGGGGTTATTGTAGGTCAAGAGACATGCTTCGTCTGGCCAAGTCAGACACAATAGAAGTGGCTCTGTACATGGGCGTGTGCAACAGAGAGGGAAGGAGAAGTGGCAAAGTGGTTTCATGTGAACAATTGGCCTGTTGTAGCAGGAAAAGAGGAGTCGGGCAGGGGAACCAGCTTTTTTGAAATGTACGTAGGATGGTTGGAAAAGTAAGAGGTGGCGGTGGTTTGGATGGGGGGCGTGCATCAGGAGGAAGGAGGAGTGGATGCAGAGCAGGGTGTTTTCCCAAAGCTGGGCAGCCACTGCAGAGCCTGTAGCTGAGATGGGGGTTTTTTTTGGTCAGAGTTTTGTTATGCTGCTGCTGCTGCACCACCGAATCGATGAGGGGAGAGGGGAGGAGAGGGGAGGGGGGAGGAGGGTCAGCCTGAGCACGGTTGTTTCACTGCAGTGGAAGATCTTTGTCCTCCCCCCACCCGCCTCACATTGATAGACTCCATCTCTCCCCCTTTCTCTGTCCCTCTCTTTCTCTCACACCGGAGTCTCATCTGTCAGTCTCTGCTTGACTCCCTGTCTCTCTCTGTCCTCGTCCTCCTTTGCCTCCGGGCGGGACTCTGCTTTCTGATACCTGGCGCCCCTCTGTCCAGAGCTAATCTGGCAACCTCTGGGTGAAGTTGTCCCAGAGTAGTCTTGTTGTTCGCGGGCGACGCACCCATACTTCACCTTATTAGCTGCGTCAGCGTCTGCCCCCCAGTAACTTAGCACAGTTGCACCAAACTTCTTCTGGAGTTTGTCTGCGAGGCGAGCGAACGTTCTCGTTGGTGTGTGTGTGTGTGTGTGTGTGTGTGTGTGTGTGTGTGTGTGTGTGTGTGTGTGTGTGTGTGTGTGTGTGTGTGTGTGTGTGTGTGTGTGTGTGTGTGTGTGTGTGTGTGTGTGTGTGTGTGTGTGTGTGTGTGTGTGTGTGTGTGTGTGTGTGTGTGTGTGTGTGTGTGTGTGTGTGTGTCAGGGGTGGCAGTCTTTCAGCAGGAAGACACTGATTCCAGTCTGTTGGAATGGAATCAGGCACATATACTGATGTGACTTAAAATACAGCTTTCTGATCTGCTGCTGTACGACCAGGAGAAACAACAGCATCAGTTATTTCAGTACACTGTCCCAAAACAACTGGCTTGTGTTCACGTGATAGCGCCCTCCAGTGGATGTTGTAATTATGACAGGAGCACAAGAGGAAGTCCGTGACAAGGTCATGGGTGAATTGATGGATCTAACAAACATTGCACTTTGACACAGAGGACTGCTTTTTGTTTCCCCTTTCCTTCTGGCATGGCCATCCTCCCCTAATCTTAACTACATGGTTATTATTGTAACCATGACAACGATGGTCCCCTAATCCTGACAAAGTAACTTACACAAACCACAACCTAACCAGGCGTTTTTGTGCACGTACCAAACCTGAAAAGAAGCCTATGAAGATATATATATATTTTTTATGAGTGATTTGCAAGGCCTAGGAAAGTACAAGTATTGTCGTCATGGCGATAGAGGCCTCAAACCCATAAAGGCTAATTCTGAAGGACATTGCACAAAACACAAACAGATAAGAAATTAAAGAAAAGATATGTTGTTGTTCAATTTGGAGGATTTGCTGTGATGTTGATACTACACATGCATTTCAAAGCAAAGGGAGAGGTAGACCTTTTAGACCAAGTTTTAACATTAAAAACAAATTCTATTACATGATGAGTTTAAATTGACGAAGGAGATAAGTTGTTTTTTTACACTGACATTATATGTATTGTAGTGATTGTACTGAACGCAGTTGGTTGTGGTTGTATGAAAGATTATCTACCTTCAGTCAGAGCCAGACAGAAACCCTTGTTTCCTGTGTTCATGCTAAGCTAAGCTAACAGACTGGTGGCTATAGCTTCATATTTACTGTACAGACATGAGTGTCTATCAGCGATAAAGATAGAGAGTAAATGTATCTTCCAAATCGTTGAACTAATAATCCTGAAATTGATGCACATTAGAAGAATGGTCTTTGGCAGTTCCTCAGAAAGACGTCTACACATTTTTCAAATGTGGGGGGGAAAGGACACTGATATGAGATCAATATTCAGTGTCGACTGATACCCTGAGCTTAGAATCAGTTATGTTATTAGAGTCAAAACTTTTCAGAGCTTTACAATCCCAGTGAGGGTCTGCAGCAGGTCAGACCCCCTGCTCATGTGGGTCGCTATCTGCAGCCCCGCAAACGATGAATAATCACTATGCTTTTAGTGTGAGCCGCAGGTTCTCATTGCTGATTCATGAAGAATGACACATCCGTTTGAGTCATACAGTAACCGACCGCTCATCGGAGCTCGTTCTGCTGAAGAACATCACAGACTGACGAGTTTAGTTTTCTTTCACAATACGATCCATGTGTTTCCTAGTCTGTGTTAATGGGATGTGTATGATGTGTTTTAATTGTGTGCGTGTGTACAGGTACAGCTTGAATAGGGCTTTGTGTAGTGGTAATTAATTAATTTGGTATACAGACGGCTTAATAGTTGTGGTGTGTGTGTGTGTGTGTGTGTGTGTGTGTGTGTGTGTGTGTGTGTGTGTGTGTGTGTGTGTGTGTGTGTGTGTGTGTGTGTGTGTGTGTGTGTGTGTGTGTGTGTGTGTGTGTGTGTGTGTGTGTGTGTGTGTGTGTGTGTGTGTGTGTGTGTGTGTGTGTGTGTGTGTGTGTGCGAGTGCGAGTGCGTGCGTGCGTGTGCATCTCCGTGTGTGCTTCTGTTTCAGTGTGCGTGGTTCGGACTACAGAGGAGAGGGAGAGAGACAACGAGAGTAAATTAGGGCAAAAGAGAGCGAGAGGGAAGCTGCTGGAAGGGAGCAGGAAACCAGACCAAACATGGGCACAGGTGACGCACAGAGGATACCCAGTTTCCATAGCAACAGGCAGGTGCAAGACACTGGGAGCTAATCTAGCTTTTAGATCTGCCGAGGTGAAACATTTGCATGCACATCGCAGAGTGAGTATCCCAGAGACGCACACACGCGCACACTAAATTTACGCTAACACAAAGACAGAGCATTGTGTGTGTTTCTTTAAGGAAATATACACACAACGCACACATTATAACCATTCTGAGAGAGAAAAAAATTATGAAAATAATGCAGAAAACCCAAACCAAGACTGGAGCAGAGCGTGTAGCACATGTGAACATGGTACCAGCACTTGAGAAGATGGTGACTGGCCAACCGGGACCCTGACCTTGAAGACCCCGCACACAGGAGCTACAGAGGGAGGAGGATGAAAGAGGATGGCTGACAAGAAGGGGGGAGAAGAGGAGAAGCATGAGCCAGCAGAGCGAGATTAAAGGAGTAGAGGAGCTCGGGGAGAGGAGTGTTGATCCGTCCCCGGGGGGGTGGGATACATGATGAAGAGGAGGAGACAAGCAGGGGGTGTTATTGCATGTTGAGAAGGAACTGAAAAGTGATGGAGAGTCGTAAGGAGAGAGAATAGTTGAGTGAAGTGAAGGCAGACTATCTGAACCAGAAGCGTTGTCAAGGTTTTTTGGGGGGGTTTTTAAACATGTTTTTGGATAAAAACAAAGAGCTGTTTTCTGACTTCTGAAGCATCATCTACTAGGTTGAGCGAGACGTTATTCTTACCAGTCCCCATTCCGTCAATGTTCCCCCTTTCTCATAGCCACTATATGCACAAGGATTACAGCATTTTTCACGTTACTCCGATGCCATAATGTTTTAGTGTAAAATAAGACTACGGCCTCGGGAATTCTTTAAAAGGACATGTTTTTTTTAACAACGTAATGGCCTATGTTAATATAGAGCTGTTCTAGTCTTATCTAAAACCCACATGCTTTTACAGTACAAGTCATCCACACGCACATTCATACTACACTTCTATGTGCACACATCTTTCATACACTGACTGGCACAGCTGTCAAGCGCAGATTTAGGGTTAAGTGTCTTGCCCAGGGAAACGGGCACGCGCACTGGAAGACCCGGGGATCGAACAATCATTCTTCTGGTTAGTTGACGACACGCTCATACCTCCTGAGCCACAGTCGTCCTTTAACCTTTTGTGAATTTTTAGCTCACTCAAATGCGGGGGTGAAAAACCGGCCATCAGCCGGACACGGTAACTTTAAATATCAGGGTAAAGGTACACACTTGAGGAAAGTAACCCATGAACTTATTTTGACTTTGTTTACAGAATCACCTGTCATGTCCTTTGTGGTCTCTAATTTCTACTTCGTGGCATGGGGGTTATTGTAGGTCATAATGGCATTATTTATTATGTTTATTTACACTAGCAAAAGGGACAGTGGAGGGAAAAATTAAGGAGCGAATAATGGAGGGGCGTTAAGGAGATGAGATAGGGAATAAAGCAAGAATAGATTCATTTATTTTAAATTTTGAATACATTTATTTTTCACAATGTGCATTAGCCTCTAGTTCCTATATAAACAAAGAGAAATGTCTAATTTTTCCCCTACCATGATACTGTAGCTCATTGAATTTCTCTACTCGCTGGGCATTTCAACCCAAGTCATGAAGCAGGACAATCTCAGCTGTTCAAACATTCTCACACACACAAACACACAGACACACACACACATGGTTAATGTGCAATTTTATATATGCCCATATGCACATATGGGAGATTGAGACAACACACAATTTGGAGCTCAGTCCGCAGCAGTGTGCCACTTCCTGTGAGCTCGCCAGGAGGGACGTTAGATTCTGGGCCAGTGCACCCTCGCAACTTTTTTCCTGTTTGTACCCTCTTCCTCTGCTGTATCGTAACATTGTCCCGTGCCACATTGCGTTACGTTACCTTGCCATGTGTTACTTCATGGGACACTACCTTGGGGTTTGCATTCGCTTAATTGTATAAGATTAAGATACTTGCTACCTTACATAACTGCACCTCGCATCATGTGATGCTCTGTTTCTCTGGCCTGTCCAGCTGCTCCACCATCCTCTGCCCCTGTCCCGCTCTGTGCTCCGCTCTGTGCTCTGCTCTGTTTACATGCAAACCTCATAACTCTGGCTTTTGCTGTCTGCCGTTGACTCACAGATATTACATCCCACCTGAAATCTGTTCTGCGCGCTACACAGTAGCAAGAGGAGAGTAGAGAAGAGGAGAGAGGTGCACGATGAGCCAAAATGGAGACGAAAAACATAGTGAGGTGAGTGAGTAAGGGTGAGGCCAACAAAAGAAAGAAAAATAGAAAAGCCAAAGATAGAAAAGACAGAGGAAGAAATAGGACAGTGAGGTGTAGAGCTGCAGGTCGATGTGGATCGATTCTCCCCCTGACAACCATCCGATACAAGACCTTCAGTCCCACACTTATCAATGTCGCCACTCACTCCCGATCTATCAATACCTCAATTATCAGATTGCGTGTCGCCCTCCCGAGTGGGCTGGATGAGACCGAAATCTATTCTTCATGCACGTCTCTGTTGATGTGCTTTTGCTCACAGTTCGGTGCATCTGTGAAGACGAAATGAAAACAACTGGCCTGCAGGTTAATGTGATGTGAAATAAAACATAATTGAAAGGGGAGGCTGCAAAAAATAGTCAGTCACGTTGAGGCTTTAAATTGCTGTAGCGTTTGAATGCAAAAATAGATGCCAACAAAAATCGCTGTTAAGTACAATTACTCATGTACCTTTTGATGAAATTTTGTGCTCATGCCTGTAGATAAGCTTCCATGTATGTTTGCATGAGACAAACAACACAGGCACATTTAAAAACAGCCCTCTATACTGCGACTAGTGGTCAAAAAATGTGCAGGGTACCAATAAAAATTCAGTTATCATAAACATTTCAACAATATAATAAACAATAATATAAAATGACAGGGACCATTCTTCCTCCATTGAGTAGTTAACCTCAACATTTTCTGACTCATGCACTCCGTCTTGTATTAATATTTATAATGTATATCGCGTTTATCGTGAGTTTACCCTAACTCGTGTGTTTACATTGTAGGATTGCTACATATAGTATCTTCATATATCAACACATATATACATATGCATACATTTATTCCATTTAGTGATGTGAGTAAACACAATGCGTACACAGTTTTGTATTTTTTAATTTTTGTGGCAGGGAAATATAGAATCTAAAATGTAATTAGAATCATAAATGAAGTAAACAGAATTATACTAAAATACAAAAGTAGTCGTTCATTTATAGCAACAAATCATATTTGTAATGGCGGATTTTGAGTTGTCAAATCAATAACAGGAGGAGTAAATTGATCTGTTTCATATAGTGCGGTACAAAGCAAAACAAAATTTCCATCTGAATCATTGATAAGTCGGAGCATAGAAAAGCATAAAATAGAAATACTCAAGCTGAGTGAAGCTATACCTGAAACACTGTGATGTATACAAATACATGCACAAGCCCGATCAGATGGAGCATTTCGACTGTCGTGACCGGCTCTCCACAGACAGATAAAGCAGCAGTCTAATGGTATGCTTGGGTACAATGACTAAGGACTGATATTTGAGGGAGGGGAGAGAGAGAGAGAGATTTTAGTGCTGACTCACAGCAAGGCTGCCACTGCTGCTGCAGCACCCTCCCCCACGCTGAGGCACACAGCCTGGCTGACTGGCTTCATCTCTCCTCCTGCCCTCTTTCTCTTCACACACACACACATATATATAATATACAAACACAATTCCCTCTCTGTACATCCCATGGAGTGTGTTCCTTCTCTCTAATCTCACACCCCTCCTCTTTCTCAGTCCTTTCTGGATCTTTCTTTTTTTTTCGCCATGTCACTCTTTCAGAAATCACACCCGGTCCTCTTCTCCTCCCCCGGGCCTCCAGCCTCCCACCTTGTGCCGTGAAGTTTAATTAAGAATGAAATCAGTCCGAGTGGAGGAGAGAGACTTTGGGGGGATGGGGGGGCGGGGGGGTTCACACTTGTCTGCTACAAGGCTGATAATGCTGCAGCTAATCTTCTCCCCCACTTGCTGTGTTTTTTCTCTTTGACCGTGAGACGGAGCACCGCTAAAGCCAGGCTCTCCATCCACTGACCTCCCCAGACACTTCACACACACGCACACACACACACACACACACACACACACACACACACACACACACACACACACACCCTCCCTGCAAATACCACTCTGACTTCAAAGGCCTCCTCTGAAAAGTTTGCCAGTCTCGTTAATCTCTGCACAAAGCAAAGATACATAAAGCTCTAATGGCGACGGGAGGAAGGTTGAGTTGTTGAGTTGTTGAGTTTCAGTCTCTCAGTTGGCAGTGCTCGGTTCATTCTCACTATTTTTGAATAATCAGCCTCACCACCGTAAGCATATTGTGCTCAAATGCAGAATGACCGTGACGGACTACCTCGCAGCGCAAACCACCGAAGAACTGAGCACCTGCAGTACTAAAGTCTTCATCACACCATTCAATCTTGAGCTGCTATGTGAAGGATAAAATGTGAAAGATAAGCAGCTGAAGTGCCGGGGGGATGTTTCCGGCAATGGGCTGACGATGCCCGGTTCACGAGGCTGATGACCTTGTCAGGCAAAAAAAAAATATTATATATTGATTTGAGTTTCTCATTGTCAGTAGATTAACATTTAAAATGGGATTAGCCTGAATCAAGTCCAAGTAATATTTGGTTGAATGTGCTGAGTCATTGGGAGAAGACGTGTTTAGAAGTATTTCTAATGCAGTGTTTCCGTAACGACGCATCGAGCAGCTTTTTCCTCAGGAGCTGGTGGAGATGAAAACAGGAAGAGAATACTAGACATTTTATATTCAGGTGGCCGGAGACACGACTCCAAATGGTTTGATCATTTTGCTCTGTATCTGCTTGATGTGTAAATTAGCAGCTGTTCGCTAACAAGTCTGCTTCATCATGCCCCCCCCCCCCCCCCCCCCCCAGGCAACACAGTAAGGTCCTACATTACTGTTTACTCTTACTATTTAAGACCTCTGTTTGGCTATTTTAGTTTAGGTGTGTTAATAGTTTAACCACAAAGTAACTGACCCTTCAAAAACCTTGAGGCTAGTCAGTATCCCTGTAGCGGCTCATTTTGTGCCCCATTGACCTCTAATGGATATTGACACGCGCTGCATATATTTGTGATGCACTCATTGAGCGTAAGTCCCAACAAATTTGTATTTTAACGCTAAAATGTATTTATTGATTTACCTTCTCAGTTGTCTTTTCGTTGACTTTCGTAAAAACTCCTCATAGAATGTATTCAGTGTCACGTGGAGTTTTCTTGCATCATCTAACAGCTGTTAAGTGCGGAATGATTCATTAGTCTGGGTTTGAGGGAAGAGTTTAGTGTCGCTTAATGAGCCAAGGGCTCTCTCGAAGACAAAGCAGCTCCTCATCAACAAGTTGTTTCTGTATGTAGATGTTTTTTTTAGTTTTTTTTTAAATGCATGAGTAAACTCTTGATAAGCATCCTCATATATTCAGATCAGTATGGTCAATTCTTGCCCATTTTGATGTTTGACGTGAACATTAACTGAAGCTCCTGACCTGTATCTGCAGGATTTCAAGCACTGCACCGCTCTCACGCGATTGTCCGACTCGATGGCGGCTGCGTGAATGAGCTGGCGTGTTCCTGGCAAAGCGCTGGGTGAGTGTACATGCAAGCTGTTTCTCCCATTTGTTGCCTTGTCAAGCATAATGAAGATGGTTACATATTGCTCAGATTTGACTCAAGTTGATGAATATTTGCATTTAAAAATAACCCATTTCAGTACATTTTTGCTCTTGGTTGTAACTTATTTTTCAAAGTTCAGAAAAAAAATCTGCCCTGTGATCACAACAGTCATGCTACTGTAGCGCATGTTCTTATTAGTTCATTTTTTCCATTCAATATGTAATAGAAGAATAAAATGATTGCATATTGTATAGTGCGCAGATGCCCCCGGTAGCTGGCTCTGGACCTCACTGTGGAGACCCCTCCTCCTCCAGTGCAATCATGCACGGTGTCTCTTGTGTCCTCTTAAAAAGAACCACAATTCTCCACTTCCATCTATTTCTAATTTGGTTTGTTGTACTCCCGTAATGTTGTTTTAGAGGAGAGTGAATGAATGAGTGACCTGTAGATTCATTCTCCTCACTTTACACACACTCACACACACGGAGCCACACCACTCCCGTCTCTTCTCCCCCGGCTTTCCTCTCCAAATGGATTTTTCATGCAGAGTTATCATTATCATTAATTTAGCAGACAGGTTCGCTTCAGAGCAATTGAAGACACATTTGTTACAGCGAGAGCAGAGGCAGCTGCTGGAGGAGAAGGGGGGGTGGGGGGTTCCCATGCTGCCGAGTCCACAGACAATCCAGTGTGGACGTGATGAGAAAACATCAATCACTCTCATTCTATGTAAAAAACAGTCAACATTATTGGCTCCCCGTGGTACTGGGGGAAAGCGCTTTTTTATTGGTGTCAATGTTTTACTGGTTTTGGTCTTTAAATAATAAGAAATAAATATCACCAATCCGAATTGTTTGGAACCTTTTTGGTGAAGCATCCCCCCATGGAAGAGTCTTTGCTTCGCAAACAGGCCTGTACATATATTTTCATCTTTGTCTTGGACCCTTACAGTCATTCGGGGAAAAAAATACTGCATGCCATCTACTTTTCCCCAAGTTACTGTTAAATTATTGTGCCTATTTGAAAAAGCAAGAATCACCAACTAGCTCCATAGCTACCACAATGGCCAGATTTATCTCTTCAAAACTGAAAGAGTCGAAGCTTTTTCATTCCCTTCTGTGAGCACCAGTGGGCACACCTTCTCGTTGTGAGGTAATAAAACACATACACTTTAGGAATATGCACCATTTCAGCAAAAAATATCAACAGTAATAATGAAGGGCAATGTTAAAGAGATTCTTCTATAAGACGGGCCCTGACGATGAGGACGGGTCCACCACGCCAATATGCCGATGCCTTAGTGGGGCATATTCCCAAACACTCAAATTTTCCAAAATCCATTACCACCGGGGATTTGGGAGTCCAACGGGAGGGTCTGATTAGTAATCCATACTGGGTTGCCACACATCGGGGACGTGTGATTATTCCGATTCAGTGGTGGAAAAACATCTAGGACATGTCAGATCGCATTCATTTACATTTTTATAGAGAAGATATTGATACTGAACAGAAGGCCAACTTTGTGAACGGTAACTTTTTCCCTGAGCATCCAGCTCAGGGAAAAAGTTACCGTTACATTATGAACTCATAATAATAATAATAATAATAATAAATTTCATTTACAGAGCACTTTTCATTGCTAAAAGCAATCTCATGCCTATATGAAACTTGAATAACGATCCTGTGTTGCATAGAACCAGACGCCTCAAATGGAGATGGTCCTGCTCCAATTAGCCTGTATTACTGTATAAAGAGAGTAATAGAGTATACGTCTCTACATATATGTCTCTACTGCATATCCAGCATGTGAAACACACAACAGCAGCAATGTTCAAGACAATCTCAAATATTCAGTTGTGGTGTTGCTCTCCATGCAGCATTACACAGACTTTTTTTTAAGAGCCCCTCTCTCTCTCCCTCTCTCTCTCTCTCTCTCTTTGGCAAATATCTATTAAAAGCTGCTGCTGACGTCAAAAGCGTCCGCCATCTTTGACGAGAGCTGCACTGCCCCCCCTCCCCATTGAAGAAGCAACGAGGAGGAATCGGCCGACGCGCAGTGCCTTTGCAGCATCCCAGTCCCTTACAGAGCGCGCGCCAGAGAGAGAGAGAGAGAGAGAGAGAGAGAGGGCTGCCGTCGGTTATCTGTTGATATACGCAGACATTTCCTCCCATACTGACTGCAGGGCACCGACAACAGGCGCAGGTAAGACTGAAGTGGAGCTTGTTCTACTCCATCCTCATCATCTCTGTCTCCCGCGGCGGGCCGCTGCCTTCTCTTTCGCGCGTTTTGGATGTTTGGCGTTTGTGAAACGTTGAGCGGTTGTTCCGGTCGGAATCGTCTCTCGACGCGTTGCGGCCATGTGTGCTCCCGGGTTTCTCATCGCGTCTTGCGGAAATGTGTTTGTTATAGCGTGAAGAGAAGGGGTAGTGGAAGGATGGGCGGCAGGCAACGGCGACCCCGGGGGATCAATCTGGATCGCCGAGGGGATGGATGCGGTGCGCTAGAATGCGCATATCCGATGTGGGCGTTTTCGGCGTTTCAGCACCGTGGACAGCGGAGAGAGAGAGAGAGAGGGAGAGAGGGAGGGAGAGAGAGAGAGAGAGAGAGCAAACACGAGCGGTCCCGACAGCTCCGATCTGTTTCTGATCGGACACCCGCGCTGTACTGTTTCACCACGTTCCTCTCAGCCATTTAGTCCGGGGGTTGTTCTCAACAACAGCAAAAAACAAAAAAGGAAAGATGATCAAAACCCGTGTCGTGGCTGACCGGGAGAGCTGCAGCCAGCAGCCCACCACACCGCTGGGGTTGCAGTCTCCCACACGTCACCAACAGCTAATCAGATGTGATCGGACCGAGAGAATGATAGTAAACTGCGCCATGGTGAGGTCGGTGGGAGGGGGGTTAGCCGATATAAACGGGGGGGAGGGGGGCATGAAGCGTGATGCAGCTCCCTTTATTTATTTCTTCTTCTTCTTTTTTTTTACGCAGTGTCTTAGCCTGTGAGGATTCGGTCGTGGAGCGGAGATCAAGCAGATCTCGGTGGTCTAACGGTGGGGAGACGGGGGCTGGGTGGGGGGTTGTTAGACGGGGGAAGAGCGCCGGGGAGGACCGCGGTGAAACCCGCACTATGACACCCCCCTTCCCCCGTTCTTCCCCTCCCCTAAGAATCTCATTCATCCATCCATCCCGCCGTCTCCGTGGCGACGCGCATTAACATGTCGATGATCCCTGGCGCGCGCTGTCTTGTCAAATCGCGCATGGCGCACGATGGCATGGTGCCCAAAGTGTGCGTTGCTGCATTTTACGATGCGGGGCATTAAGCTACACGTATCTACACGCTTCACTTGAAGCTGCTGTGAGAGCATCATCCTTTCTTCCAAATGCGACCCTTCTAAGTAATGAGGCCCAAAGGTACGCAGGAGACTGGGTTTCCCCCTGGTGTGCGTCTGTGTTGTCTTGCTGTTCCAAATCCCTTGTCATGAGCCAAACTGAAATGATCTTTCGACTGGAGAACGTGGTCGATATTGTTCAGGATGACCCATCGAGGTCCTGGTGACCAAGATGCGGTGGACCCCTGTGTGATGAATTGACGCGCCATGTGCTGCCTGTTATAGACGCTCGTGGCTGCTGTGACTGAGAGGTATTGTCCTATATACCCGAGCCCGGTGATGCAGAAACAGGGACATGATCGTTGATGAAACCTTGAGGTTTGACAATGCGGCAGATCCGATGCTGGAGTCGCATTGATCTCGGGCGCATCATGAATTATTTTACAGTTATTAGCACATTGGGCGGTGGGGCTTGCTGGCAGATGGGGTCGCTGAAAAAAATGCCAGGGGTCGACTGAACCATTGTCACATCACTTGGAAATCTTGAAACACGAGTAAGCCCGTTTCTTTAGTGAGTCTGAAGACCGAAGCAAACATATAAAGGCTCCTATGAGCTCCTATACAAAGGATGCATGTGAACTCTGATAGCTATGCTATTCATGACGATGGCAGATTATAGCCTACGGTATATAGAGAACACTGTTAAACCCCCCCAGGGATGCTCTACTTGCCACGACCGCTATATCCCATATCATGTTTATGCGGCTTGCACTGTTTGGACTGCAGAGAGGGAGGGAGAGAGAAAGAGAGACTGAAACGGGGGGGGGGGGGGGGGGGGGGGGGCAGGCCTGTAATGCACGCACTGTGAAGGGACTGCTCTGTGGATAAATGGGTGACTCACAACAACCGTCACCTCCGTTTCTCAGAAACTCCCTGGCCGTTGTTCATCTCACTTTTTATGCACGGCCGTGTTGCGCTGCTCTGAAATGGAGCTGTGATCGATGCCGGTGAATACTGAATAACGGCTGCGCATTGCGTGTTTTGGTGCAGGTACAGGACTTGCTCGTTCCTCTCTCTCCAGCAGCTCTCTTTCTCACAGAAGCCCACAGAGTTTTTACGGTTCGGAGGCCTTGAACAGGCCCAGCCATTAAAACCTCACGTCGGCTCATGTAAGAGTCAATGTAGATATTAACCTCATGCTACAGCCACATAAACCCTCTCAGCGTGATCTCAAATTAAGTGAGTCATATTTGAGATAAGGGATCTTTGGCATTACTCCAACTGTTTCTCTATAATGGAAGGGAGAAAAGTTTTTTCTGTCCGTCTGAAATGTTGACTTATCAGACACCTTTAGTGTTGTTTTGTGTTTCACACAGTTGCTATTATACCTTGTGGGCTTGAAATTCCAGGGTAAACATCACATTCCACTCCACAAATGGCTGACAACCCAGGAGGGACAGGTGCAGCATCACATAAAGGAGCTCAGGTTAGGACCCCAACTAGAGACGGACAAAATGACTGTATCTCGAGGTACAGATGGAGAAGTGTTCATGATTCAAGGGCATTTATAAAGTGTCCTTGTGCAAAGAAGCCTGCGTGTTCTCTCTCTCTCTCTCTTTTGTGAAGTGTTCTGGATTGGGAGTGTGACTTAAAATGTATATACCGTGGTCGCTTCTCGCCGTCACTGTGCGGTGCAGGATTTAGCTGCGTGACAGACAAAATCGCCATCGTGGATTCAGTAGAACTCGTTCTGCAGCCGTCGCATTAGAAACTCCGAGACATCCCGAACGAGACGGTCAGACGTGCTGTTCTTCCGAATAATGACGCCAATTCTTGGGTCAGCGTCTAGAGCCAGAGGAGACACGGCTATCCTGTCAGAAGGATTATATATCTATCTGACACCATGAAAGGGGTTACATCTTCAGTGGGCAATGATTGTCAGGCTCAGATATAACACTTAAGACAATATTTGACAAAGGTCAAAAGATTACAAGGGGGAAGAGCAAAAACAAATCAGATGACAGAGAGATTATATTAATTTTAAAGTTGATTAACATTGCATTTTTTGAAAGTGAAGGTCAAACATTTTGTCTTGTCAAACGTTAGATGAGAAGATTGATACCGTTATCATACGTCTGTTTGTAAAAAGTGTAAGCTTGGTAAGCTAAACTATGTGTCACCAGCCAGTTAGCTCATCCATCACAACAAAATCTATCGACCAGCATCTCCAACGTTCACTAATCGACATGTTGTTTAACATTTAAGTGTAAAAACATCATTTCATGGAGGTTACATGAACTGTGATATAGCATAGGCTTACACATGTACAGCTGTTGGCTGTAGCCTCATATTTAACGTACAAACACGTGAGTGGTGTCATTTTCCATATATTGTTCTTCAAAATAAACAGGAAAGAAGAAAAACAATGAAGAAACTGTTTTTTGCACGTGAGTGTGAGCTCTAGCTACGTAACAGCAAAAAATGGCAGGTCAGGTTCAAAGTCTCCTTTCACTGTAAACAAAAACAGAGGAACAAAATGGCCGCCCCCGAGGCCCCGGGGCTGTGGCGATTAATGGAGAGAAGACGCAGTTTCACCATGACACTGAACCAATTTGTCATTTTATTACTTCATATTGGACAGGGATTGTTATTGGTTGTGTTTTCATTCAGCTTGTGCTATCTCTCCAGAGTCTGGGATGTTGTCTGTGTTTTTCTAAAAACTAGGCCTGGATGATTAATTGTCTACTTGCATTATTTAGGGTAGTTAAATGATTACAAATGGAGATAAGTAACAGATATGAGCGGCGTACTTGTTTTGAATCGTTTCAAGCTCGCACAAAAGCGCAGCTCCTCTAAATTTAGTTTGATTTATCTCACATCAGTCGTCCCTTCTCACGGACGTGAAGTTCTTAATATTATCTCCCAAGTGATGCGCTCGCTTTTGAAGCTTTCCTGGATCAGGAAATCAAAAAAAAAAAAATCCTCCACGACTTTACCTTTTTAAAGGCACATTTATGGGAACGGCGCCGTCAGGCACTGTCATCATTCTGCCATCTGTCCTCTTTCCCGCTCTCTCAGGGTTAGATAGTTGTTCTTTTGATTGATGAACTGAGTTTAGGGAGAGAAAATGAACGTGATTAAAGAGGCAGAAAAAAGAGTGGAGAGACGGAAAATGGAAATACGAAGAGCATCAATATGAGAGAAGTGAATGTTTGCCATGTTGGGTCGTTTGAAGAAATTGTGTGCAGACTCTCTATGTGGAAAAAAATTGCAGAAATGTCTCATATTAGATCAGATCTTTGCTGCTATTAAAGTGATCCAGAATATATATTGAATTCCAGATGAGAGCCATCTGGAATTCAATAAATAAACCTCGGGTGTCAGATTTTGCTGTGGCCAGCTGATACAGTGAAACCACATGTGTGTGTTCAGGGTATGATGCGGCCTGCTTTGGTTTCCCATTGATCCGCAGCTTCAAACATATCGTTTTCACCAGCAGCATAAGCCTCTGCTTCAGAAGCATTGTATCGTAACGCTTCCCTGCATGACCAAAGCTTCCATTTCCAGAATAAAAGGCGCGTGTGTGTAGACATCTTATCCCTGCATCGGTGAAGCACAATGTCGCCAATTAATCTGCCCGGGTCAACATGAATACACCCTCTGCTGCGCTGCACCGCAGGGCTGGGGTTTGTGTGCTTAGGTGCAGGGATGATACGACTGTATCAGTCTACTGCAAACATGACACTGTGTGGGGAGCGTAGGCGCTTTTCATTCAAGGATCAGCGGAGTGTTTTGTGGCTTTGTCTTTCTTCTTTTTTTGGTGCTGATGTTGTTGCTGTAGGTCTGTCAGCTGGGCCTGGGTAATTTATGATGCTGCAGTGCAGCTGACCGGGGCCGTCGCTGCAGGTTAGGGCCTCTGCATTGCTTTGATATAAACCTTTAACAGTCTGATATGTCTATGATAGTTCACAGTCATTTTAATTTCTTTTTTTACTTCATCAAACAGCACACACTATCGCATTGTAAAGGCCGCATGCATTACAGGGCATAATGGGACGCGAGGTGTGATGTATTATGTATCATGCATCTGGTTTGACTTTGTAATGAGTTTTTAGCTACACAGTCGTCACATTGGTTATCAAACCTGTCAGCTTTGTGCATGTTTTACAGTCGATTTCACCGTATTTTTCCGGCGCTGGTTTGAATATATACATAATGTGTTGGCATTAATGTCCGTCTACCCCCCAGTGAGCAGTATCTGTATTAGTGATTCTTTCAGACTGACCTGCGCTGGAGGTCATCATTGTAGCATTTGCTCTAGGAATTGAACTTTTATATTATATAATTTTTATTGACAGTTCTTCGCCGACATGGACTAGTACTTTTATTTATACTTTTTTAAAACAGATTTTTAGCAGTATTATCCCTGAAATCACAAATCTGAATCACAGTTCTACAGTAGCCCTAGATAAAAAAAGGCAGCGGAGGTTTAATTTGATGTTTTTATGCGTTTCCTGTCAGAAGGTATTTCTCATCCCGCTGGGTGCACGTAATCACTTGTGTGTTTATGACTTCACAAATATTTAAGTGGCTCGTAATGTGACACTGAAGTGGCCTGGCTACTAAAATCCATGACCGTGGCTGAAGTAGAGAATCATTTTGTAAGAATTGGATGTATCCTGTAGATCTGCGAACTTAACCTCTGGAGATTACAGATTGGATTTTTTTCTCTTTCTTTTGCTGGAAACTCGTATTCACAATCCCCGAGTGTACAAAGGTGTTCCATGCCAAAAAGCTGTGGCCGAAGGGGTAGTGAAAGTCATGAATATAGATTATGTAATAACAGTTTGTTGGCCTCTTAGTGCTGCGTCGCTGAAAACGTCGGGAATTCTTCCTTTTCACTCTGCGGTTCACTTGAACAGATTATTCCATCTAACTCGCAGATATGAAAAGAACATCTGCTGCATTTTTCACCCACGGAGCCTTCACACCTCCCTCCCCTGACATTTATTACGCTGTAAAACACGAGAGGTTGTGCTTCTAATTCAAAACCAACAACCTCCTGACACCCCGACACCCCGTCTGAACCTATCCCACTCTGTGTCGCCCGTCCACTTCACTGCCAACATCAGCCCGTGAGCAGCCTTCCCTGTCATCTTTTGCTTGCCAAATGCCATATCTCCATGTGACTCTGGGTATCTCCCTCGAGTATGAGGGCAGAATGATGAAGCCAGAACCCCTTTCACGCACAGAAACCACACCGGAGACTGTGAGCGCACGGGCTGAAGGGCGTGGTGAGCTGCGCATACTAAAATATGGCCTCGTTTTGTTCGGTTTCTCATCCCTGTTCATGTGCACTCTCTGTCTCTCTCGTCTTCCTACCTTCACTTAAAAGTAAACGCGTCAGTCTGCGCCGCTGAGATTGTCCTTGTCTTGTCCATCCATCTACTGCCCCTTCTATTCTGCTCTCCACTTGTTTCCAAGCAGCAGGGATCTGTCTGATAAGGAGCCGTGCAGCTCGGCAACAGTGAGCAGAAGGGGAATGGCGGGAAATTCGCCAGGCTTGCCCTTGTCTAGCACCCCTCAGACTATCTGGTCTCTATTAGCAAACGCGGCCGCAACACCACCTTCGAGAGAGACAGTAAATAGGATGATGACAGTGTTGTTTTTACTTCGGCGCTGAATGATAATTTATGAGGCAGTTTTACATTAACATACGCACAGGCCATTTTGTGGCTATCCCTCAAGCTTTGTAAAGTGAGTGGTTACTCCGGAAAAAGATAGAGTTGATGATGAGAGGAGAGGATATGACTGGAATACTATGAATGTCGCTTCGTGTAATTATGGTTCCGACACTTCCGGAAAGCTGTAAAACTTCCAGCATCCCAGATTCACACCTGCTCTCAGGGACCAACTTGACTGTCAGCGGCACCTTAAATGCCTTAGTAACCACAATATGCAATTCCCAACAGTTGTTTCCTATTGTAAAATCTGCTTTGCCCTGACCCTCTTACTGTAAATACCTTAGTAAACTGCCATGGGCATTGGTACGATGTGTCCTGTAGGATCTGCTTATGTGTTGTACAACATGCCTTGTAGGAAATTGTGAATAGATTGGGTGAGTGTTTGTATCTCTGCTTATAGAGAACACAGCATGTTGGTTCTTCACCAACCCAGTCGCTCTGCCTTTTATGGTGATCACATCAAGTCATTTCTTGGAGACTTTAATACATTCTTCTATTTCTGGTCTCTCCTGCTTCGTTGCACCGAAACATCACTAATGAAAAAATAACGTTTCAGGCAAATTCGTATTCTTTATGCAACCTGTCCTTTATGCAACCTACGGCTGATTTAGACACTATAGAACACTTTTCTCACTCATTGGAACTCAATGATACCGTTTGCGAGACTCATTTTAGGTTAATATACAGATATACACATGTTTTGTCCAACTGACCGTCCACAATCCAAAGATATTTAGTTTAATATTGTTTAGTTTAAGAGTCTTTTTTGGGGCATTTTTTTTTTAAACTGTTGTCTAAGTCAGTGAGTGTAAGTTAATACTAGCCATCATTTGACCAGTCGACAGAATGCTCCCATTCCCATGTAGCCATGTTGGCAGAATGTTTAAAAAGATCAAATGGTCAAATCATTTCTGAACAGTTTTGGTGATGAGAAAGTAGTAGACAAATAGTTTCCCCTTCTTTAAATCTGGCTCTGATTGCAAATTTGAAACAGATTGTTTACAGTGGGGCCGGATGAATAAGTGATGGGGTCTTGGACTCCTCAGGTCAATAATTCATGACATTCTTTTCTGGAGCGGACCACTGGGAACGTCGCTTCAGCACTTAAGGCTAAATCCTCTGTGCAGAGAGCGCTGCTGCTGTGGTGACACTCGGGCTTGGATGATGAGTAACATAACAGCACTGCTGTCATTGTTCAGACTCGCTGTGGTTTCCTGGAAGGACAGCGTTGTCTTTCTGCCATGTTGTAATGTGTTGGAACTTGCTAACGAGGATAGGAGAAAACATTTTAGCGTACGTAGTTATTCATCTTTCCTTTGAGCCGCAAAATGGCTGCTGGAATTTTTATAGCACTAGATATCATTTTAAATTTACAATGTCATCTTGTGGCCAAATGACAAATCAGCTATGGCCACTCAACCTATTTTAGCTTAGTACTTTTGTTACTTCAGTCCTCTGTAAGGAGAGATAACAGTCATATAAGTGAGGCACTATGGGAACCCCCACAATTTTTTGCGTAACAAGATTTTTTTTTATAGGTGCAATTCATATCAATCTTTCAACTGTCTCTGTGCTAACTGTAGCCATTAGATTAGTTCTATATACTGCCAGGCCTGAAGATGACCTTTATTTCCAGTTATTGTCATTTGAACTCAGTGTTGATCCGGCTCTGAATATCACAAGCTGGTTAAGTAGAGCAGAATTAAAATATGCAAAAAAACAAATCTAACAGCAGAGGGATCAGGGAGGGAAATTTTTTTGAATTGCTTAACTGTATCAATCACGCTCGACTGATGTTTCACAATTATTTATGACTTGAGAAGCCCACAACAAGATGCTCAGCCGTTTCCATCAAGGATCTGACACTAAAAAAAAGATTAAACAAAAAAGAGATGAGAGACGACAGAGACGGAGCGTCTGAAACGAAAAACTGGAAAGCAAACAAAATGGCAGCCAACAAGCGGACACACACACGCACACACACACACACACACACACACACACACATTAATACATGTGTGGAGCCACAGAAGAAAGAGACACATCTATCTCTGCGTGCATGAAACATTAGAAAAATCTACTGTCTGCTCTTGCCGCAAGGCACAACAGAGCTCGACACATCTTACCACCGCGGCAATATTCTGCCTCATATCAATATGTCTGTCTCTGTCAGGCAAAGATGTACTACAATACTGTATTTGGCCATCTTAGTGCTGAGTTTCAGCTGAATATGGATTGATTCATGGTGGTTACAAGTTTGGTCCAATCAAAGTTTTACAGAGGTCGAAAGTAGAGAGAGAGAGAAAAAAAGACAGTCTGAGGAGATGAGAGATATTACAGGCAAGAAGAGGAAGAGAAACGGGAAGGTGTTGAGGCGGAGCAGCTGGTGGGGGCTGGTAATCTTCTCCAGGTAGAATGTGATTGGACTGAGAATGAAATATGCCGTCCTCCAGGAGGGGATGCGTGTGAGGAATGGAAATAAGGGTGTATATATATTTTTTTTTATTGTTCCCATGGTTATTACAATGAAGTGTCACTCCTGAGGTAGTAAACAAGGGGGGGATGGATGGATGGACGGATGGATGCATGGATGGAGAGTAAGATGGATATTCGATCAAAAATTCATGGATGTTTTTTATGACTGCAGAGATTGTAGTGTGGTGCCATGTTTTATTGCTCAGACAGTTGTTTCCAAATACCGTTCATGAATGTGCAGTGTTCATCTTCATCCCAGTTACTGCCTGATACTCCATGATAATTGACATATACATCACAGCACCTTTTCCAGTGCCATAAATGAAATCATGCTGCTAATCAGCAAACGTCATGCTGCCACACTCCTTGGGGCAACGTGGATGTAATAGTGTGTGTGTATGCCTGCATATACATCACTGTACCCGCTTTGTTAGTGCAACGTGCTCCTGTGTAGTTTTTTTCCCTATGAGTTTTCCTGCTCTTGTTCTTTATTTCCTTCCTGTCTAATTCAGGACAAAGGGTCACAGTGCTCACCATTTCCTGTCATAAATGTCAGCGTCGGAGTAACACACGACGACAAGGTGACAGAAGCCCAGGGGCAGAGTTTGCTGTGGGCGTGTGTCAACACACAGCAGCGGGCACAGAGGTGGATTTCATATATGCAGGCAGTGGGCGGGGGCTGCGGACTTCCTTCGTACTTCCCCTCCCAATCCCTTTGTGTTAACAAAAGGCCTTCTCTAACCACCTGTGTGGCAACTGTCGGGCGATGCCACTGTGTTCGTTACACAAAGGATTCAGTCCGTTTCTACAGCGTTCCCTATACACCCGACGAATGCAAAGCAATGTGCAATACATTAGTCTGTTTAGGATTACACATAACTGGATTACTGCCGTCTGATTTCAAAGTAAAACGATTATGGTTGCTGATAAAATTGAGGTAATGTTGTTTCATAAGCGAAGCAGTTAGTCATTTGAGTGGGCAGTGGAGCGGTTCCCTATTACCACTGGTTTGTAGCACATTTCAGTAGCATGATTCTAAAAACTTGAATCTGTCGCCTCTTCAGTGTACATTTTTTATGTATACCGTACGGGAAGAAGTCCTGATTTTTCCTGAAAGAAGTTTATTATCCTCATTCCAAAGTGACGACAAAGGCCTTTGTGTGAGGGATTAAAAAATTAACTATCTGTCAGCTGGTGCCGCCCAACGTTTAATCAGACGGGAATCTCCAGACAGTTTCCTTCATGAGTCCTTTGAGAGGGCAAGCCTGCTGGCTAAAGATTCTGTGACTCAAAGGTCACCAGTTTAATTCTAGTAATGGTATCTCTCAGTGGCATTTTAACTCCTCCATGTGGCCTCTACCTGCTCGATGTCTGCATCAGCGTATGAATACCTTTTCGTTGCTGGACGGGAACAGCGATAAACTATTTTGCACAAGTTGGACTGGAGTAAAAGTCAGAATTGGTACAACCCCTTTGTTTTCTTACCTTTTGGTTGCTGATCCGCCAGAATGAATTTGCTCAGACGCCTGTTGAAATATTTCTTTTGTTTATTCTTATTGACTCTACAGTTTGCACGTAAGAGGTTCTTCTGGGTAGTGGACCTAGTAGCAGAACACCGTATGAAATGAAAATGGTTAAATGAACAAATTGACGGAAATTGTCAAGTTGTAGACATCTGGAGTTTGAATCTATGGCCATTTACTGCATGTCTATTTACCTCCCTCTCCACTGTGTCTGTCAAACAAAGCAGAAATGCCAGGGAAGAGATACACTTGAAATATATTTCTAGCGTTGGCAATATTGACCAATACTTTTCCTACAGAAGTAGCAACAATAGAGACAGACATTTAAGAGATTACAGAGAAAAAGACATTTTATCTGTAAACATTGCCGGATCTGAGAAATCATATCACATCACACGACTCTCTTGGCTTAAAGATGTCCACTGACAAACCAAAAACACCGTAGCTTTTCCGGTAGCTTTTGAGCGTATCCCATGGTCTTCTTCACTAAAGGGAACCGGCTCAAGTGTCCTCAGTCATTCACTGAAGATGGCTCAAGGATACAGTCAAAAGCACCAGGAATGGTTGAATTCTTAAAAATGTATATTACCTCTCATTTCCGTAATCATAAATGACTGCACTGACTAGATCTCAGATAATTACTGTAAATGCTTCAATGTGTAATAACGTTGCTGTTTGATATAATCCTCACCCATTATGAATCCAAGGCTCTTCCTCTAGGATCACTTTTGCAGTCTAAATGCAAATGAACGTTAACATAAATTCGTCATTTTAGGTGTAGTAAATTCTGACCCCCAAAACATGCACTGAGATGAATGCACTGATTATAAAAGCCTGTGCTTTCATAACACGTACTCCACCAGCATTTCGTATCTGTTCTGAGGATGAACCTGCTCCGGTGCTGAAGCAGGCGGCGTTTAGGGCAGCCAAGATTCAAAATGTGGCGCCCGTAATTGAGTGGTGAAGTAAAAGGTCAGCGTGGCCTGGCAAGACTGAATTGCCAGAATTCAGTTGCATAACTGCGCGGGCAGGCGATGATGCCCTCGCTTCCTTCAGCGAGTCGTCCTGAAGAGTGTTTTTTTTGTTGACTCGATTCAGACACTAAGCACTGCACTGCACAGTCCGGTCGGCGGTTTATGTAACCCAACATGGCCGCTGCTGTTGTGAGGCGATGCAGGAGAGCGAGAGGACAAGGGAAAAGGGGGAGCAGGGATGTGAGAGGGATGGAATATACGTGATTCACCAATATAATTGTTTCCGACTGTGCTACTGCAGATAGTGGAAAGATCTATATAAACTGTAAACTGTAATAAAAGACTGCTGTACACGGTGCTAGAGCTGTCATATACACGTCTGAATCCATCCTCAGAGGTGAATGATGGATCCATACTCCAACCCAGGGAGTTTTTTAATGAATCAGACCTGTGTGATATTCCCGCAGCTGTAAAAAAAAAAAAAAAAAAAAAGACTTCATATCCTGTGTGCCGCAGTGGCGTGTGGCCAGCAGATGTTGTTGTTTGGTCACATCTCTGGGCACACAGGTGGATGAGGCAAACACGTAGGGTACATGGGGACGTCCGAGGCAGAATATCAACCAGAATGTTTCGCTCAGTCGCCAGGATGAGGCATGTCCCGGTGGGTGAATCCGTCTGTCCTAAAACGCAGACCCTCGCCATGTACCTGATCAGTGTTCACCTGACATCTTGCTTTGGATTTAGACTGTATTGTTACTGTACATTTCGTTTAGCAGACGCTTTTGTCCAAAGTGCAGTCAACCATGAAGATATTACCCAAAAAGTGCAAGAGTCAGAGAACATAAACATTTATCAAATAGGCAAAAAATTTCATTTCATAATAGTTTTTTGGGGGGGGAAAGAAATACTAGATTTTTTTCTTGACAAAAAAATGCATTTACCGTTCCTCTAATAAGCTTGATCATTGCATACACAAATATGAATAGCAGAAAAAAGGCTTGTCACTGTAGCACCTATGAAAGTACATTAAGACTAATGTTTGCGAGAAGACTTTGTATATTTGTTTCCTCAGATTTGTTCCCCACCTTCACACCCACTAGCGTTAGATCATTTTAGGGGAGGCAGAAACAGACACTGTAGATACGACACAGACATATTGTCACTTTATAAGTTTGATAAAACAAACACTGTTCACACACTGCGGGTACAGAGCAGCGGCTGGAATATCTGGCTCGCCGTAGCCGCTACGCGTCTTAACCAGATATTTGCCAACTTTGTCCATCTGCTTCTTGGTGACATTGGACTCAGATGATGCTTTTCTGAGCATGTTGTGACAAGTGACAGCTTGTGATTCATTGTTAACGTAAAAAATATTGACACACTTGACAACAAGAAATCTTGCCACTTGTGGTGGTCATTTTTGCACAAAGCTCGACAAAACTCGGTCAACGTCAAGCACCACAAACGATATGATTTTTTTCGAGAGAGATGAATTAGGCCATTATAGGGTAGATATAAAATTACGGAAAAACGAACCCTGAAATGCAGTTTGCTCATCAAGCTGCCAATGGATAAAATATTGTGTTTCAATGTTCCTGATCATTTTAAATCCAATAATGTCTCTTCGTGGAACTCCAGAGAAAAATATCGGAGTCTTGTCCGATGGTTGATGTACTTTACCAGCAGTGATGCTGTTCGGTGCTCAGAGGATAGGATTTACTCAACTAGTCTGATATTTGAAGTATAGGCTTTATAGGTTTTATAAGAAGAGACGAGAAACCCTTGTAGGGCTTTAGTTTGTGGTGGATTCTCATTGGGATTGGCACTACTAGTGGCCCAGAGTGGACCCAGACATTTGATTCAGTTTATATTCTATTGTATCTCTCTGAGAATGTGAATAAAAATATGTGTCGCTCCCTCTCTTCAAGCCATCAGCCAGTCTTTCATTGTTGTTTTCCTGTGTGCTAGACTCCATTATTGTCGGGGGATTACCTCACAGCCACAGAATTGGGGAAAGGAATTATATTTGATTCTTCTAATTTAATTTGTCACGCTAAACTTGGTTGCCAGTTTGTGAGGATGTCTCGTAGACATTGCCATCGGTAATATCTCTGACTCATCTGACACGTGACAAGATGTTTTAAGATCATCTCTCCAGTCATCCTTCATCCGCAGGGCTGGTGATACTTGCCTCTCATGACCCGCGGAGGGTAGGAACGGATGGATCACGGCTACAGGGTTAAACATGCTGTTTGTGTGACTTCTGTGGCTAATCCCGCAGAATCCCAGTCAATCCCGCCTGTCTGAGACTGGCACGCCTCTGCAAACATCACTTGCCTTTTTTCCCTCTCCATTCACGATCCCATAAGCAAACACTGCTTCCGCAATCTTCTTAATCCTCCATTATATCGCCTGCAACAGCAAACAGAGACTCGGGACACGGCAGCTCCCTACTGGCCCCCCACCAATGGTTTTATTTGTTCGATTGTATGACTTTTATTAGTATTATCCACTTTCATTCGGCCCATTTTGTTGCATGCAACATTTTTGTTTTTTCTCTCTGATTTTTTCCTCATCCCCCATGAAATACATGACACATTTTTGTACCTTTGGCTTTTAGCTGCTGTTGTTGTTGTTATCCAGAGCAGCCTGATGCCAGCGGGTATTAAATAGGTGCTCAAGGACGTCTCAATAGGACACGTTCCCCGATGACGGACTGTATATAACCCACAAGTCTGTCTTGAATAAGCCGCGGAACAATTAGCAACCCCGAGTAAACCTTTGTCGCTGTTACATTGCGTCTTTTAAATGATCGGTCACCACCGGGCTGTCTCAGCCTCCAGTCAAACGCTGCCTCTGCTCGTGTCTAATCCTCCTCCTCGGAGACCTTCAAAGAGAAGAGTGTGATGCTGTGTTGACGTTGATCCTGCATGTGATTACTGGTACATTTTCGTTCTTTGATAAAACAGCAGTCGCACATCAAATTACCCAAGATGTCCAAAAGCCTGAAGTCGGTTTGCGCCTCGGTGGACCGTTTCCACCGCAGCAATCCAACTCTCCATCCTAAAGGCTTTCCCTCATCATATTCTTGCCTCTCTTCCAGCCCTCCCCAGATTCCCACTAGGATCTTCTCTTCCCTGTTGGAGACCTTCTCCACCCCCCACTTCCAGCAGCCATGGCAGATGACGCGGACATGCGCAATGAGCTGTCGGACATGCAGCAACGCGCCGACCAGCTCGCCGACGAGGTGAGAACAGCACGCTCGCCGCATCACGGTGGCGTACAGACATGACACACGTTTAAGCACATGCTGACTAACAGAGACCTGACTCGGGCACAGTCAGACAAAATTTAAAATGCGTAAATAGACAAACATGCTATAACTACACAACTACATGCTCATAATATGAATATGAATATTTGTACCATAATATTAACATGGTTTTAAAGCAGGATTTTAAAGAAGGATTCCTTCATTGCTTGAATGCATAATAATAGAAATTATACAGCACCATGTCATTGTCTGCCCTGGGCTGTGTGTGTGTGTGTGTGTGTGTGTGTGTGTGTGTGTGTGTGTGTGTGTGTGTGTGTGTGTGTGTGTGTGTGTGTGTGTGTGTGTGTGTGTGTGTGTGTGTGTGTGTGTGTGTGTGTGTGTGTGTGTGTGTGTGTGTGTGTGTGTGTGTGTGTGTGTGTGTGTGTGTGTGTGTGTGTGTGTGTGTGTGTGAGTGTACCAGACACAAATGTGTGTGAATATGCGATTGTGTCTGCGTTCATGTGAAGGAATGTGCTACAGCCTCCCAGTGTGTGTGTGTGTGTGAGTGTGAGAGAGAGAGAGAGAGAGAGAGCGAGACAGAGAGTGACGTCTCAGTCATGGCCCAGAGCAGATCAGCCCACACCCCTCCAGCTTCACATACGACTCACACTGGCACAGCTGAGCAGAATATTAAACACAGAGACACACACACACACAGGCATGAACGTAGGGCATGCACAAAATGGCGGCGTCGGAATAACGCTTTTTTCCTCTGTTGCACGGACTCACACACGAGCTCTCAGATCCACAGAGAGGACAGCGGGTCATGTAATGCCCATTTCAGATCAAAGAACATGAGGTCAAGCTCTAATTTACCAGCGCAGATGACAATGGGTGAAAGGGAAAGATGAACGAATGAGGAAAGAGACAGATGAGCTGGAAAACAAGAAGAACGAAAAATAGACTAACTATCAAAAACAAATGGCCGCTCAAATAAAGGCCGTGTCCCATTCCACTCCTTACCCAACCCCCCCTTTTCCTCAACCCCCACTGCTGTGGGAGATCAGCCGCGCTCGCAGCGAGGCGAAGCTGTGTCATTGTGAGAAGGACTAGATATCGCAGCGCGCCGTCCCTGCCGACCGGCTCCGGCAAGCAAAGCTGTGCTCTGCAGCCCCACGCGTGTTAGAGAGGGAACTGGAACGTGCAGCTTCATATCTGTCACCGCACAGGCTGATGATGATAAACACCCAGCAGTCAGGGGGGAAAGGACAGAGAGGGAGGGATCCAAGAACGCTTCTTCTCGATGCATTCGTGTTTAGGCTGCATTCCCGAGTAAATCATTGGTGAGATACTAGATCTGAAACGAGTCGATTCAATTGATTGCTAGTGTGAAAATAAACTTCCTCAAAATCAGCCAGCGTTACTGCTACTACCAGCTTTCCCATCATAGGGTCGGAGACAGTCCGTCTCTGTGGGTTCATGTTGAGTTTGTGTCGATAAACATCAGACATCGATTCTCTCTGTGTCCTGCTGATTGTTCACATTGACTCCACTTTGTTGTGATGCATGCCCGCTTACGCACAATTCAGCGAGCGCACACAGGCACACGATGAAGCGTTTCGCTTCCATGTGCTACGCACACACACCCGACGTAACAGCACTCATGAAAAACAGTCTTGCAACGACGTCTGAACGTGCCCCGCCATTTCGGATGGAAACTAATCATATCTCCTATCTGTCCACAGTCACTGGAGAGCACTCGTCGCATGCTGCAGCTGGTGGAAGAGGTAAGAAAAACCCATTAACCATCATGCGCCGGTGTTGGTGTTAAAGTTTAATTTACAGTTTATCAGTAGAAACTAAGACAAAATATATACAGACTGCAGGAAGATTAAATAAATTCAGTGACACAGGAAGTCTGTCATTTCTGATATACTTTGGGTAAAGCTCTTCTGCACGGAAAAGATTGATAAATCATATTCAACCTGCAGAAGAAAGAATCTATTTCAGTCCATGGGTGTTTGATCACAGAACCCTATTACATATTTCTGTTCCAGTAGTTTGAATATAACGTCTATGAGGCTATTTTATTTTGTTCCTGTATTATAATATTTTCTACGGAATTTTCCCTTTCAGCACTTTGGTATGGGAGGAATGACTCCAACACGAAAAGAATTATAGTATGTTCATCATTTGAGCACACGTGGTATTTTGAGTCCTTGATTGAGAAATAATTACACTTTTATGGATTATTTGCAAATTCTAGTAAATTCCTTACCCTTGCTTTAATTGTAAATTTGCATGAGCCGGCATCACCGAGACAGTGTCACACAGGGTCCACATTATTCTCTTACAGGTTTCTTATTGACACATGAGGCATAGGAGCAGAGCTGACTGTGTCCTGGCACAGTGAGGACGGTTAGAGTCTCCCTGTTGTCTCTGGAGAAACTCTTTTAAATATGCCAAATATTATTTGGCAAGGAATGAGACCTTATTTGGCCTTCGGACAAGGCTGAACAAACTGAATACGATTTAAGTTTTGGTCCCACACTGATTCGGGACAATGACAAGTCTCAGTGACGAGAAATGACACGTCCCTGCTAACACGCAATTCACTATTTTAATGTTGAGCTGGGTGATTCCACTCCACTTGCAGGACTGTGCCTTAAATAACTAAATCATTAGCTTAGCTTAACAGACTGGTGTCTGTCTAAATATTTAAAAAAAGAACCAACTATCAGCACATTTTAAATATTGTGTCGCATTGATTTAATCTGCTCAAGTGTAAAAGTGCTTTTACAGGAGTTATGCACTATACTTCTGTTTCTTGGCAGGTCAAAGTTTGAGCTAACCATCTCCCGGCTCTTGCGTCATATATAATGGATATTGATAAGAGTCGTATTGACTTTTATTTTTATTTAACTCTCGGCTAGCTTTCATAGGGTAACCCGACAGCTGATTTGTTTATGTGAATGGAACATGACATGGGCATAAACACCCTGCGTACCTGGTTTGACTCTGTGTGCGACTACTGTTGCTATCAAAAAAAAAAATGAAGTGCCGGCCACTTTACTGATTTCTGACACTAGCGAATCCAAATTTCGGTGTTAGCTCTAAATCACACATCATTGCTCCGTTCTAATTGCCTGAATCCATTAGCCCTCTGGACCGTGACTGAGCAAACCGTGAGTCAACTGAGTGATGGCGTGAATAGCGCATTATAGGAAATGAACTCAGCGGTGAGAGACAGAGAGAGGGGGGTGGCAACCCAAATTTTTATTGGCTCATGTAACATTCAGGCCAATAAATAACAGTGTAATAAACTGAGGGTGAAAGATGAGGAGAAAACGGAAGGGGCTGGGAGTGACAAGCTGACGGAGGGAGGGAGGCAGGAAAAGGATGAGAGCGAAGGATGCGAGGAGAGAAAAGGCACGGACAGCTGGGGGGGGGGGCGGGGGCGTCTGACAAGCTCCCGGTGCACATCTCAAGGTCATGTTGATCATCAGTCGACATATTTTCACCACACCGCTCCGCCGCTATATGACCGTAGTGCAGGGTGGGGAGGTGATGAAGGAGGGAGGCACAGTTGAAAGCTCCTTCTGTTTAATAGGTAGAAAAAGGAAAGAAAGAAAAATCAAGGAATGACAGAAATGAGCCTGAAGGGACTGAAAGATGTACAGCATTCATTTTCATTTCTGCAGGAGGAACGGTTCCATTACCAAAATTCGCTCTGGATGTTGATTGGTCATCACCACACAAATAGCTGACGGGAAGCTGGAACTCCCCACCTTGTAGATCACATTCAGTCCCATTCATGATGTCATTAAGGATCTCTGTTATCAAAATGTAGACGTATGTGACGCGTGGTAATATGATGGTTTACCAAAAACTAATACCAGCATATAGAAACAATATCACTACACCCAAAAAATGTTTTTAATAATATGCGTCTTATGAAGGTGTCTTTCTTATTTGTCTAAATTTGCAGCATCCTCTGCCAATATGTATTAATCTGTCCGCTGGATTTGAATGAAGTAGCTTCATTGAACCGTCGACAGCCCTGTGCGGGATCATGGGTGTTTCCCCCGGGGGACACATTTCCAATCCTTTGGAATTTCTCTCGGACAGAGGCCGCCTGGATTACAGAATAACTGCTCCCCTCTCGCCTCTCGAACATCAATGAGCAGCTTTGCTCCCAAACTGCTGAGACGGCAGGGGGATGTGTGTGTAATGGTGTGTGTGTTTGTGTGTGTGTGTGTGCGACACACCATATAATCTTATTCATGGCTATCTAGCCGAGCCAGGTGCTACATCTCAGTGTGGCGGTGCGGCATTTTCTAAGAAGCACAGAGGGAAGAGTAGTATTTAGTGTCGCTAGCCATTCCTCCTCCTCCTCACCCTTTCTCTAGCAAGGGCCGACCGTCTGTGGCCGACCCGGCCTATCAGTGACTAATAGCTCCGCTGTTGACTCCTCATGCAGGGCCGCTGCTCAGACGTTTTCACAGTCAGGGAGGAATTCAAACGAACCTCTTGTGAGCTGGAGGAAAACCGTCAACCTCCATTTTGGCTTTGGAGGAAAAAAAGATGGTCTAAAGGCCCAGTCCACAGGTCTGACAGCCGCTGACTCTTGGACCGATGGGGTGTTGGGATCCCGCGTTATTAATTGCGTCGTTTGTACAAGGAAATTCAATTGCAGGGCCCTCTCCTCTGCTGTCCGCATTATTATTGCTAACCCCCTGGGAGCTGTTTCCATGTTTCCTGGTCAGGCGGAGTAGAGCAATGACCTTAGCTCCTTCCAATCAATACAAGCTCAGAATGCTGTTGTTTGGGGAGCAACATATTCTAATGTGCTCTTCCACAAGGACAGGGATGTAGACACAGGGATCACAGGGCATCAGGACGGAAAAATTGAATGCAATTTGGCCTTTTTGGGGAACAGGGTAGACCTACATCATATAGTGATTATGCGCAAAGAGATTTTCATTAGACATCGAAGGTACTAACATTTTCGGGTGGGTTTTAATGCTGCATAATTCTCTGTATTCACTCTGAAGCGGCTGGAATCTTCTCATCCAACTCTCAGCAAGAAAGCAAATAAGAATTCCACCAAGAAAAAAAAGGAAATGAATGATGTTATCTGTGCATTTCTTCGAAAACTGTGAAAGAACAATATGACTGAATCTTCAGCTGCCCTCCCGCTGTTCAATTTTTTCAATCAATTGCTGCTTTATTGCATCGGGGGAAATTCAATTTCACAGAATTTAAAACGGGAATACGGGTTTTCCAAACGCTGGGCACAAGTTGTCTTTGGTGAAAAGCGTTTATGACAGCACATATTATTAGATTCCCTAAGCGGTCGTGGCCTCATTACTGACCTCTCCTTCATTTTGTTTTTTCTCCTCCCTCCCTTCGGCCCTCCTCCCAACCTGCCCGCCTGTCCTCGGGGAGTAGAGCAAAGATGCCGGCATCAGGACTTTGGTTATGCTGGATGAGCAGGGAGGTAAGTCGGCCAGAGGGGAAGATGGCGAGTTCAGCTACAACACAGCTTTCATAACTAAGCCAGTCACGCTGAACGAAGCCGGTGTAATGATTCTGTGTGTACCCAAAGCATTGACCTATAGTCATATACCAGCAGCACCACCAGTGGCAATTTTACTCATAGATAGCGATGTTGCAAAGTATATGGTATCAAATCACCTTGTGAATGAATGAATTGCTTCACATGCAGTTGCTTTGTTTTCATTTAAATGCATATCCAAACTAATTAAATTTTTTTTTCTCCCTGTTTTGTTTTCAAAGTAACAATTTCTGATTTGTGTTTTGATGTATCACATGGCTCATTTGATTAGTCCAGCGAGCCAATTTAACTTTGGGAATTTTTCTTCCTTTTGGCTTCTGTTAACCGTTGTTTCCTTTGGCTAACATTTTTTTTTTTCTTACCTTTTTGATTTGCCCTAACTGCATTTGATTTGCCAGCAGCTTGTTTTTTTATTTTTCATTAGCTAACAAAGACAGCAAAAAAAGGAAATCTTGAAAGTGCCAAATCGTCAACAGATCCAGAGAGGAATATTTAATGCCAGCCACGTGCAGTGCCAAAACCCTACAGCTCAACAGCAAGATGAATAATTTCTCTTTCATGATCCAGTTGGGTCATTGTGTCTGCGCCTGTGGGCAGCCCGTGGCAGGGGATGACTTCTGGGCCTTTCTCAGATCTGCTTGTGCTATAACCTTCTCCCACATAACTAAGGAATGTTGCTAAGATTTTTTAAAAAATGACTAAGTTGCAGTCACAGATTTAGCAACCTTGAATTAAGTGACAACAGATTTTGATATTTTACCACAGCACTTGAAGCAAGTGAGCCTCAATACCGAAATGAGTGGCAGCAAGAGTAACACCTCCCCATAAATAGACCCCCATTATATGGCAAAGGTCTTTTCTGAAATTACTACAATTTGGAAAAACAGGTTTCAAACAGGCCAGAGAACAGCTGAACAGACCCTTCTACACCGCCGACAGGCCAGAGGTGTACAAATATGAGAGGTGAACGATCGATTTAGCTGGTAAAGACAAACATTTTCACTCCTATCAGCTCATATACTGCTTTGTACAATCCCTGGTTACATGCAGTTTGTTAATGTTAAAACCAACAGCCTGCATTAAATTATGTGGTTTACAGTGTGAAACAGACTGTTAATACTATTAAAGTGGGTAATGAAATGGTACCTTGAGCTTTGCATGGCTCTAGGAGGGGGGGGGCGACACGGACCCTCAGCTCTCCCATTGGCTGGAGGTCACGTAAACCGATCCACCAATCCTGTAAGAGGGAACCTTAATTGTACCATCATGGTTGTTCACTCGCGGGGATGAAACCTCTACCCTCCTCCTGACCGTCCTTTTCATCCCCTCATCTTAAGTAAAGGGTCTCCGGCACTATTCTGCATGCAGAGGATCACTTCTCAAAAACCAATTGCAACAGCTGACTTGACACGCAGACAGCTAAAAGCCCGAGCTGACCTCTGACCCTGTGTTGTCGACTCGTGCGCAGGCTGAAAAACCCGTAGCTGCGCAGCGCTTGATGCTGGACACGTTTGCTTCAGCTGAAATAAAAATGGAAACTTTCATCCACCGACCGTATCTTGTTAATAAGGAGTGCAGCACTCTGAGTGCTGTTACCCCACTTCCCTCTTAATAACACCGACTCGTCGTGGATCCTTTCTTAGTTGAATACATTTACATAAATGCATGCCAATCAGGGATTTTACAAACCTGAAAAAAGTCAATGAACTAGTCTTTCAATCCATATTTATCTGTGCCTCACCCTTTCACACTCTGCCTGCACCATATTTCCTTCAATCGGGATGGAAATCCATTGTACTGTGGAACCGTCACCAACCCACCATCCGCCACATCAGCTTAACAAAGGCCCCCGACGCTCATGAACCAGAATCCAGTCATATTTAAAATTCCTTTCCATTACTTTGACCATATGCAAAAAACAGACTAGGCAAGACGGACATTTTTCAGTTAAACAAGCCAGTTTTATTCTCTCCACTGTGGCAGCAAAACTTGACAATGTAAATCCCCACAACTGGTATGGGCTGGAATCTAAAGGAGAAAAAAAACGTATACGTCCACCATGCTCAAAAGGGTTAAAAGCAGATGTACTGTAATATTACTCAACGATGTAAAGCTGCTCATAAATTTGTCTTTGTTTTCACATTAGCTAACCAGGTCAAATTGTATTTGCCTTGAATTTGTTTGTAAAATAATAATAATATTATATATTATAATAATAATAAATAATGAATTATTACAATATGATTGTAGATCAGGAAATAGTGAGAAAAAAAAGACCTGTCAGCTAATGCACGGAGTAAGTAAACAGCTCTCGAGGAAGTTCGCTTTGCTTCGGTCAGGTCCACGATCAGGAATAGTAAAGGCACTTTAAGAAAATTAGCTTATTTCCTTTTTTCCCTAGTGTTAGAGATGAGAAGAGTGATTCCACTCTCATCTCTTCATGCTAAATATGAAGATAGAGACATGATTCAATTAGCTGAGCTGAGCATGAAGACTGGAGATTGGGAGTAACAGCTACCGTACCTTGGGTCTGCCCCAAGGTAACAAAATAAATAAAAAATAGTACCTTTGGGAAGATGTACCTTTGGGCAACTTTAAATTAGTTATTATTTAACCAATAAATACGAAATACAAAAACGATATGTTTTTGATTTTGGTTGTGCACAGCGGTTTCTCTCCCCAACTCCCAGATTGTGAGCTGGTGCAGGACCACGGGGCTGTTTATCCGTTTGCAGTTTTATGTTACGCTAAGCCAACCAGCAGCTGTCTCTTGCTTCATATTAAGCGTACAGAAATAGTGATATTTTTATCTAACTTTTTTGCCAGGAAGCCAGGATAAGTATATTCCCAAAACGTCAAACTGTTCCTTGACACGAAATGTTGAAAGATTTTAACTCAAAGTTCACCAGTTACTCTGAGAATATATCATATTCACTATCATTATTTGATTTGTTGTCCTTTTTACACCATTGTCTGGCCCAAAGGTTTAGTGAATGCACATAACTGTATTTGATCCCACCAAATCAACATAGTTCAGTCTTAATCTCTCACCATGACACACGCATCCAGAAGACACACCAGGATGCACACACACACACACGCACACACACACACACACACACACACGACTCAGTTACTGCTCACAATAACTCATATTTCTGTCAATCAGTCAATGAAATTCATTCCACTACTGTCATCCCTTTGTCCTGACCAGAGCAACTCGATCGTGTTGAAGATGGCATGAACCATATCAACCAAGACATGAAGGAAGCCGAGAAAAATTTAAAAGATTTAGGGAAATGCTGTGGGCTTTTCATATGTCCATGTAACAAGTAGGTACTGACAACGTGCCTCCAAGGTTCTACATATGTGGTGGCGTCCAGTTTTCCTCTTTTTTTTCTTCTTTTTTTTGTTTTTGTTTTAATTTCTTTTGTCACAGTGAGTGTCTGAAGTTGTTGTCTTCTCTCCTTTGTCCTCTCTCTCTCTCTTCCTCTCCTCTTCCTCCCTCCCTCTCTCTTCTCGTGCTTCGTTCTGTGGGGGATAAATGACTTGTGTTTAATCAGAGCAACTGGAGCGCATCGAGGAGGGAATGGACCAAATCAATAAGGACATGAAGGATGCAGAAAAGAATTTGAACGATCTAGGGAAATTCTGTGGTCTTTGCTCCTGTCCATGTAACAAGTAGGTGCTGCTTGCCTGCCTGCCTGCCTGCCATTCCAAAAACAAAAAGAAAAAAGAATGAGAATAAATATCTAAGAAATCAAATAATGACCGAGGTAGAAGTGACATCACGATGGCCATCAGCCAATAGTCCGCTCTGCTCCAGGCACAAATAGACACTGACTCCCTTTCACAGCTGTGTGAGGTGGACACAGGAGGATATGATGCTCTTTCGAATACTTTCTAATACACACACACACACAAGCACACGCATGCACGCACACACACGCACAGTATACTTTAAAGTCAAACTGAAGTTTAAATTCTCTCTACTTTCCCTGAAAGTAAAAGCACCACGAGACAAGAAAGGAAGGCTAAAATAGAAGAAACAAACGAGGAAATTTGAGGAGAAAATGACTCGATACAAGTGATATTATCTGACCACGCAAGCGAGGTCATTTTACTTGACAGGAAACCTTGAAATAAGTTGGTTAATTCTAGAAATAAGATGGATCTGATAAGTTCAAAGATGAAGATGATGAAGTAAATAACTTTTAAAACAAGATAATTCCTCTCACTTTTCCAAATCTTAGATTTTAAATCTTGGCAAGTGCAGAACCAATTTGCAGTGTATGTAAAGGAAGCTTTCTAGCTACAGCAGTATTAGAGGTTTCACTTTCATGGGTGCAAATCTCTACTCTGTAATTTCGAAAACAAAATGGAGGAATTTATGGAGTAATGTACCGAGTTAAGTACAGTAACTTACAGTGTCACTGAGTCAGGTACAGTACGGAGTGCTCAATTCACAGATGTGGGTGGGATATATTTACTGATTACTCAAGCAAAACACATTTTTGTAATTTCAGTTTGACTTTAAAGCAACGTCCAACATCCTATGCAGACACACGTCTCGGATATCTGCGGGCACATGCAGCGGCCCTTGGGTCCTCACAGAGATTCTCCACTGGATTGGCCTCCAGAGATACAGTGTCTGCACAGTTCATAGCTCCACAGCTGGCGAGCGTCCCATAGTGCCGTCGCTCTGAGCCGTCGCTACCCGAACGGCCTCTGAGGAGTAGCGCTGATGCTTCCAAATTGCAGACTGTATCGATCAACCGGCACTCTTTTCCAAACTTGTATATCTCTTTCCCGCTGCCTTTTGTGCAGTGGAACCAGACATGTGCATGTGGACCAAAATTCCCATAAATCCAAGCTCAAAAAGTCCAGTCCTCCACATAAGCTCTCCTCCACTCAGCCAAGGCCACAGTTCATCAATAAGTGCCTCTCTTAACACCCTCCTACCAAGTGCCCTTCTCCAAAAGTGCCCCATTCTCTAAGCTTCCACTCCTCCAAACGCCGCCTTTATAATGGGAGTCCTATACGTGCTGGTGAAGCCATTGCAGAAGTCCCTCTTGTTCCATTTGTACGGATTTCCTCCTGAAGGGTGTAAATGCGAAGCGATGGGACAAAGGGTACTTCTACAGTGATATCACACCAGCTGTTGGCTAGTTCCCAGCTGTGCAATTCCGCTTAGATTCATCCAAAAGAGCAGGGCTGGGGCTCCCCAAGCATCTTGGCACTCAGATCATTTTATGTGTCGACCCAGCCTGCGAAATTCAGTGATCTTGGTTCCAAAATGCCTTTTGGTCAGCCTGGTCCGGGACTGTTTGACACTTCTCCTCATCTGCATGATCTCTGCCACCACCGCACCGCTCTAACATCCAGTAGTATCCTCACCTTTTTTCGCAGGCGACAAGACCGTTTTCTTTCCCTCTGAGCACCCCCCCCCCTCCCCCCACCGCCACCATTTTTGAACCACCGAGCGCCAATGACATGGAATGACTGGCGAGCATGACCCTTTGAATGCTCATGCATGCTTGACAATGCAACTCATAACAGCAATGCTACACATGAAGACGCTATAGGATGCCGATATTAACAATGGAATGATGTTGATGATGTTGATGATGAACAAATGTTTTATTTACCATTAGCAGTAGAGAGCCAAGAGGGTCGATGGTTCGATCTCCGGCACCTCCAGCCCGCGTGCCGATGTGTCCTTGGGCAAGACACTTAACTCTAAATTGCCCCCGACACTGTATGAATGAACTATGATAGAATCAGCGCTGTTTATAGAGGCGTGTGTTTGAATGGGTGAGTGTAAAGCGATTTGAGTGGTTGATAAGATTAGAAAAGTGCTACCTGAATACAGTCCGTTTCCAAAAAAGGATCTAGTTTAAAACGGATAAATAAAAAAATCATAGAAGGTAAATAAAAGGCAATATTGTAGTTATATACAGCAGAATTCTTAGTGTCTTAAACTGCCAAATTATCCAAACAATAAAAAACAATCCAAGCACTTTCAGGCTGTTAACCCAGCCATGAATTGGTCATTTTATAAATCTGGACAAAAAAAATCGATGACAGTGCTTGCGTGAGAATGAAACAAAGGACGAGAAGAGGAGAACGCTACGTGAGATCGCCAAATGCGAGAAGGAAGGATGTGAACACATCACACGGAGAGGGAAAAAATGACAGTGTGACACATTCAGAGGAGAAACAGGAGTGATCCGTGTTGTTCCTCGTAGGCGCTGGAAACTGGGCGAGGACACGTGCGCCGTGAGATACTTTCAGGGACGTGGTCCTATGGGCGCTGCGCGGGGCGCCCTCGTCTGCACATGGCTCCGCGTGGCGCGGCGGTGCAGCCCACCGCGGCCCTCGTTCTTTTTCCTCCCTCTGGTTCCGCTGCAGTGTCTCTGCGGTGCCACCTCTCCCGCAGAGCGCTCTGCCGACTCAGCCCCCGGCCTGCACTGGCCGGCCAGCGCTCTCGTCCGCTGAGACCCCTCTCCTGGACCGCGTGCATGTATGGTCAGCGCGTCGGAAAGTGGCATGATAGCCTGCTGGGACATCGGAGAAAAAACCGAACGCATACGCGGAGGGACGCTAGAATCCGAAAGTTATTCCGTCATACGTGCTCACATATTTCTTTAAACCCTTCAGTGTGCAGACTGTCTTTCACAATTAGCTGACTCTAGTTGTTTTTTCGGGGGCGCTTAACGCCTATCAGATTCGGGCTGTCTGCGTGCCACTGTGAGTGGACTTTGATTGGTGGACGGCTCGACTCGCAGGTCCCTCGGGGAATGGATTAGATAGGGGGAGTTTTACGACGGGATCTGCAGTTCTCGTAGGATCTAATCAGATCATCTCGGTTCAAACGCCGCAAAACTGATTAGGGCAGTGCATTATATCCATTCGGAGGCTGTAGGCAAGCGAACTGCAAAGGAGAACTCACTGGATATCGGAGGGGAAGTGAGAGAGACCACCGCACGTCCACTAACGGAAAATGTGAACGAGAAGAGCAAAAAACACAAAACAAAGAAAAACAAAGTGGGCAGACACAGAAAAAATGGACTCAGGCAAGGGTAGCATGTGTGTTTACCACACTGGCGTGCGTCAGCAGGGAACGGGGAGCTCGGCGAAGCCTTCGCCTCAGTCCATTTCTATTAATAAAAGCCGTGTGGGAGGCCGAGCCATCGCCATTCCCGGTGCAGCTGGAGCACATCCACCCAGCGCCTCCAAGGTTACGCAAAAAACTCAGCCACTGGCGCTGCAACACGGGCAAAGGAAATATTGTCGAAAATCAATCGAATGTGTCATGATATCAGAGTTAGGGTGCGTCCGTTCGTCCCCCGCTTGGCCCTACCCCTCAGTTTTGCGCGTTCCCACCTCGGGGTAGGGTGTCCCATTTCTTTTGAAGATCAAGGGGTAGGGGGATATCTGCCCCTTCCAACGTAGGGTGGTCAGATGCTGACTGCGGACCCTGCTCGCAAGGGGAAGGATGTGTGGCTGCCCTGCCTCCAGAAGTGTGTTCCAAAAGAAAAAACTAAAAGAGCATATTAAGAGTATGAAAAATGTATCTCTAACTGATATCTACCCCCTCCGTCCCGACTCTGTGCCGGAGCCGTGCAGCCGAGCTGCGATTGCATGTGGCGCTGGCACAGCTGTGTATTGTCGGGACACTTTTCTGCTCTCGACGCAGAAGCAGACGGGGCCTTCGGTTCGCTCTTTTTCACTCCTCTGCCACCTGACATCCCTGCTTCATCCAGAGACACGAACCTGGAAGAGCAGTGATGTAAAAAAACAAAACAAATCCAGGGTGGGAGGGGGGGATCACTAGATCTGGGAATAGTTAACCAAGCTGTAACTCTCTGTTGACTCCCTCCAGTTCCTTGTTTTATTTTGTTTCCTCAAGTCTTTTTCGCAGTTTGTTCTCCACATTGATCGTCGTCCTCCCCCCCCGTCCCCCACCCCAACAATGTGACAGTCCTGTACACTCTGTGTGTTGTGTGTCTGCCAAAAGCTCACGTCTTCTCTGTTTTCTGTCACACTGGGGCATTCGACTGTGGGAGTGGAGTGGGCTTTATCATTGCAACAATACTGACGTGTCAGTAGGATGGTTACATGTTCTTAAAAAAAGAAAGGATCGTTGATGTCGAAGCTATTTGAATGCATGCTTTGATTGTACAGAACACACAGATGTGACTCAGCATATTAGGCTTGCCTGATTCTGAACTGTATGTTATATACCTAAACGATATAACATCACACACATTATGATTGTGTAACAACAGAACGAGCCTGCACCAACCAGTCCACGCCTGCTACGCTTTGCTTGACGTAGTCTAGTCCCCACCATGTATTTATGTGCCGAATGCATGAAGCCAAATGACAACTTTGTGTCAGCCGACCACACCACACACTGACGTGCTTGTTGCAGTACCTCAAACCCAAAGGCCCGTCTTTGTAGACTTTGACGAGATGGTCAGGTCGGCCGGGTCGAGGTAAATGACAAGCAGCCGCCGGTTCCGACGGTCGAGTAACTGTCCCTCCTCGTCCTCCCTATCGCTGCCGGCGGCCAGGATGAAGAGCGGAGCCAGCAAGGCCTGGGGGAACAACCAGGACGGGGTGGTGGCCAGCCAGCCCGCCCGCGTGGTGGACGAGCGCGAACAGATGGCCATCAGCGGAGGCTTCATCCGCAGGTGAGGGGGGGGGGGTTTGGGTGAAGGGTAGACGTTAGATTCCAGGGCTCAGAGTAGGTCACATCATGTCACGTGACCGGCCAGCGCCGTACGTCGTGAACGTACAAGCCAGTCCGCATCGACTCCACGATTTGCTGTGTTTCTCTTGTTCTACCTCCTGTCGTTTATGTGGATCTTAGGGTTACCAAGAGTAAGACAATGTCACTTCTCGGCACTATGTAAATCACAGTGCAACTGTCGTGTTTTGCGTTAAGCAACAGGCCTCAGCGGGTCAGAACAGAAGGTGCGCGTCAGTCGAGGACAGTGGAGAAAACTGGAGTTGAGTGGAAATGAGGAGAGGCACAGAGGAGGTGAAGAGATTAATTACTTCTTCCTGTCAGCCCACTTGCGGTGAAAAGTGGATTGCCTCATTTGCTGGAGACAGACTAGAGAATGTTCAGTGAACACTATCAACAAGCTGCTCAAACGTCCTGTTCTGTTAACCATCACCAAAGTGATTGTATTACATTGGTCTGTCGAGTCAAACTGAGTTTGATTTTCCTATTCAGTCACGAGATATATATAATCCAGATACATACCCAGATCAGCCACAGCATTTATAGAAATAACTGTTTTTTTTATGTTGTGGCTGAAATTTTGTAAATTGACATACTGGGCATGATGCTTGTTGTAAAAATACATTTTAAAGCTTCATGAGAGAACACGGCATGTAGAGCAGAATATAAACTTCCGCGCAGAGGATTCTCCTTCCGTCCAGATGCCTGGTCTGAGGTCAGACTCTGTACCTCAGAGATGTAAAAAGAGTAAGAAGGATCAGAGGTAAAATATGGATGAGAATGTCACAGGGCGAGTGGGCAAGGCCTTTCTAAACCCTGTCAACGTGGCAATATGTGGTGTTCGTGGCCTGGTGTTTATACAGACACGACCTCTAACCTTGACTGTGTGTGTGTGTGTGTTTAGGGTAACAGAGGATGCCCGGGAAAATGAGATGGACGAGAACCTCGAGCAGGTGGGTGGCATCATCGGCAACCTGCGCCACATGGCCCTGGACATGGGCAACGAGATCGACACCCAGAATCGCCAGATCGACAGGATCATGGAGAAGGTACACACTCGGCAAGATCCCAGATTCAACGGCTTTAACACGATCAAATGTTTGGATCAGGTGAAACTGATATTCTTTCTCCCCCCTCTCTCCTTTTCCCCTCGCCCAGGCTGACTCCAACAAGACCAGGATTGACGAGGCCAACCAGCGCGCCACAAAGATGCTGGGCAGTGGCTAAACGCCCCGGAGCCCAGAGCGTCGGCGGTCCCCGCGGCGTCCCGCGCCGCACATCGACAGGCGCTGACATGCTTTCATCTCGGTATTGACCTTCTAGGTTTGCACACATGCACATATCACCTCCCCTCCCCATTGTAAATGTTGTTCTGTGTGTCGTCTGTCAAGCTTTTTCAAGATGATTGTCCTCGTAAAAACAATGATTTCTTATACTCCGTATATCATTCTTTCCAAAGGTTGTATATAGTGCTGACTTGATGGCTCTCTAGCTCACCTGTGAAGTTTTTATTCTCTTTATCAATATATATATATATATATATATGTATATCATATATTATTATATATCATATATAATATATATATATATATATATATATATATATAAGAACACTGCTCTGGATGACAAGTATATAATAGGAATGCTATACAAGCTGTTTGTTTTTTATTTCCCTTCCGTTTCAGTATCTCAGTATCGTCCTAGTAAAACTGTGTCATTCCATTTAGGCTACTGTCATGCTCCTTATTTTGGTGTTGTCACAAAAAAAGGGGAGAGGGCCAATGGGAAGTCAAAACTTGCTGAGTGACGGTACAGACGAATACGGAGAGATTGCAAAGAGCACTTACAATCAAAAGGCAGTCGTTGGGTACGTTTTCCCTCATCGCAATCATACTGTTCATACTGAGTTCCTGTTTTAGACAATGTGCAACTAGACTCTCTGTAGCTGTATTAGACATTGCATTCCAAGTGGTGTGAATTGTGCGTTCTCTGCATGACAAATGGTAGATTTTAGTCTTATAAATAAAACCTGTCTGAAAAAATATATATAAAAAATGACAACACGGCAGTAGCAAATTGACAAAACGCATGCTCAGTATTAGGACACAGTTGATCGTTCCATACCCCTGCAAGTTTGCAATAGTGCCACTCTTTCTGTCTCGATATATTTACCGACTGTGACCATCTCGTTGTACAATAATGCAAAAGGGATCAAAAGGAGTGAGTTCATGGTGAAAAATACGAGGACTTGGGGTTGTATTGCAAAAAAAGACCTGTTTTCTAAATGATTATGCAGTTCAGTGATGAAGATGTTGATTATGTGCTGAAAGAGAAGGACTGGTTGTGTACTGTAACATAGGTTTTGGATGCTCTGAAAAAAAAATTAAAAAAATAAACATTTGCAATGTAAAGCAAAGACGCATATTTCTGAGAGACCTTACTTTTATAAGAAGACTGTACCTGTAAGTTTATTCTCCCCGTGTCGGTTTGTTATTGGTAAAGAAAATTAATGACAATGTTGAATAACAATGATAACTATACTCTGAAACAAAAAATACATACAAAAGGGTTTGTTTTTTTTGTTGCTTCTGTACTTTAGAGCTATGCACACCAAAATCGCCAAAAATGTTGAGTAGTTAGAGTACGGTGATTCAATACCTGAACCCGAATGACACAATAGGTCCAACTGTGAGATTGATGTCCTCGACGCATGTAATATTAACGACCCCCTCTCTGTATCCCGTCAGTGTGTGAAGTGGTGGACATTTTGTAGCTAGCTGAATTGATTAAAAGTAATAAACCCTAGACGCGCCCGTGTCTGTCTTCATTGCTCCTTGGAGTCAAGAGGCTTGTGCGTCTCTCTGTAAATACGGGGGGCGATATTTACAGAGAATGCCACTCGGTTTGAGCATTTTGTACACGTAGATGTAGATGTGCAAAGGCGTTTGGCAGACACTCCGCCTAGAATGTTACCAAAACCGTGATTAATACACTGACAGATTGACCAAGATAGAAGATTTCGATATTTACAACGGCCGTGTGCAACTACAGTGTGATATGCAAGAGGGGCAACGACTAGAAAGACATCCTGAAAGTAAATACAGAAAACTGGAGTAACCATCGAGGTGTTTTCACTCACCCTGGTTGAAGAAGTAGGTTTTCTGGGGGTTCTTTAAAGAAGCAACACACGCGCGTTTAATTTCTCCATAATTTATCAATGTGCCGGCGAAAAAAATTATACAGCTGACCGAAAATGATGAATTATATATATCTATATGATTTGTAAAGAAATCCTGTCGATAAGAAAGGAATTAGATTCTTGTAATTTGCATGTTACGTGTCCTCCTACAAAGACATTTCACTTTTGTTGAATCATTTGTTTTGATCAATACAAGACTAAAGTGTAAAAATGAAAAAGATATGTCCCGTTTGCCGTCTGCGTGCTTGGCTCAGCTGACTGGCCGCTGGCTAAAGCCTTCACATTCACTACACAGACATGAGGGTGGCATCAATCTTCTCATCCGACTCTAGACAAGACAGCAATAAAGAATGACAAACACGAAACAGAAGTATCCAAAATCAATACTGTAGCTTGTTATTCCTTCTTTGTGCATAAGCATCCAAAGGAAATATTGCGCATGAAAGGTGTGTTCTCTCACGCAAAACATAGTTTCTCGCTGTGGGAGCGGGGGGTGTTGTGTGGGAGGCCGGTGATGATCGAGAAAAGGAATGCTCTCGGCAACTAGAGGAATTTAGTTTTAGTTCTGGCCGTGCAGCGTTTGTGCTAGACTGTAGTCTGAGTAAAACTATTAATGTTAAAGATGGATATGTAGCATTTGATAAAGTGTAAAGCCGCTATAATGACTAATGAGACACACACATTTTCAGTCATTGGCATCTAATAGGCTGCAGATTTTCTCCACAAAGCTGCAGAATGAAAATGAACAGTTCAGCAGGACTAACGGAAAACCTGTGCACAAAGTTTCATGCCAGTGCATTTTCGGATAAGTCCGTCACAGACAAGCACGTGTGGACGTGGATGGACAAAAAGACTGAAGAACGGAGAACGAACAGAGGTAAACATACTTGACGTCCGCTCACTGGCTGGAGGTAAAATGAGAGAATAACAGAAAGCGTGCAAACTATAAATCAACACCACCACCTTCATTCATTCATTCATTCATCGTCTACCGCTTTATCCATTTAAGGGTCGCGGGGGGTCGCTGGAGCCAATCCCAGCTAACATTGAGCGAGAGGCGGGGTACACCCTGGACAGGACGCCAGCCTATCACAGGGCAACACCACCACCTTTGTCTTTTTTATTTTTTTGCTTTAAAATAGGACAGAGTTTAGATTAAAAGGTGCATTTCACGAATAGAGATCAAACAGAACACCAAACCACATTTCTACCGAGGAATATTTTCCATTGTGTCTTAGGAAATTGTTTGATAAATGTCTATTTTCTACTGCTTTGTTGGCAGTATAGCCTTCTTTAGTCAAAAGTACAGGAAGCATTTCTGTAGTAGGCTAAATATTCGATTAATGGACTCAAGTCGCAGCTATAAAATACCTCAACCATAACTACAATTTGCCAAACCCTGAGGCCTCAACTCAACTTGGCAGGCACTGGGTTGACAGGTGTCAGGTATATTCACCGTCTGTACTGGAGAATCTGAGTCACTCATCGAGTTGTGTCATCCCTTTGTCGTGCTTTGTTTTGCCAGTGGGGAAATTCAGCTAATCGAGCCATTCTGACGTGAACAGAGGAGGGACAATACCAGGGAACTGTAACATCAATCGAGACGCTATGGCGATAGGCTCGGTGAGACTGCTGTCACTCAGGATCCTGATTTTAAGTACTTTGAGCCAGTTTCGAAAAAAACCTTAGGCCAGATCCGTTTGTTCAGATCAAAGAAAAACAGTTGCGGCTCAGAGGAGGTTGTGACGTGAGAAAGACTCCTGAGAAAGACAGTGAAAACAAATGCTGCAACACTGCTCAATCTCCCCCTGTCTCTCTCTCTCTGTCAATAATAACCTTAAGTAGACCAGAGGACGGTACGAGATTCACTATGGATTGTTCTGGATCCTGGGGAAAATTCGGCCATGCCGTCTCCCCCACTGCTTCATGGGGTTAGTTCGCTGGTCCATCCATCCCTCCACCGACTTCGAAGGCAGGGCCCCGGATGGATGCGCAGAGGTGAAACGAGACAGGTGCTTGACCCAGGAAGTGCTGACGCACAAGGGCACGGCTGCAGGTTGGCGCAGCACTTTTGACTGATGCAACACTGCATTACCCCCTCCACTCGTCCCCCTTCAGTGTTGTTCTCCACTCGCCCTCCGGTCTTCTCTCTGCTCTGAGCGGTGTCTGCAGCCTCCTGACACTGTCCGGGCTTCAGGTTTTGTCGGGAGTCAGCAAATATATAGCCTGCGGGGACACACACACACACACACACACACTTGCCTTGACACATTGTCAAATCCAAAGGAACAAATGATTTTCCACAGACCTACTACAGATGCCTGAAACACGCACCTTTAATAGGGGACTGCACACACACAAATATCCATATATATATTATATATATAAATATGCTTAATATATTTCTAATCAAACAGATTTGAACACACTAAGAATATTATATTATTGTGCAGCACCATTTAATGGCTGCAGTGTTGCAGGCCCCAACCCGCTCCACATTAAATCAATTTGATTACTGCAAAAACAGAAGGTGACCAGAGGGAGCGCTTACAGAACAGATTTTTATCACCTGAATGGGTCAATAATCAATCATTAATGGGCCAGGTCACATTCATGAATGTGTGTCATTTGCAATATTTGTAAATCTGTTATTTTATAATATCAATTGAAATATGAAAGGTATCTAAACTAGGTTGTGAAACACACGTGTCCTTACCGTTAAAGTTTTTAATTGTGAGCATGCGATGTTTTTATATATTTTCATTTGTCAACCTTTTCCATCTTTACATTTTTTTAAAAACCATTTCCGATGCCGTGGCGATCTTGCGAGATTTGATCGAAAGCTTTTTATGGAATCGGAAGAAAGGAAAAATATTTTTGTCTTTTTAACAAACAAAAAAAGATTTTGATGGACATATCTCTTGTCTATGCAACACATCGATGCCAATGTGAAGGGTTAAGATGAGGTCTGTTGTTTGATATCCTGAAATATGATGCTATTATTGCAAACCTGGTGGTGGAACACGCTTCGGCAAAGGCTGTTCTCCACTGAGGTCAGGGCCAATGAACCCAGTTAGAGTTCGGGCTGATCATTCCTAAGGCAGAAGGGGGGGGGGGCGGCCGAGGTGAGGGGTCTGACATGAATATCTGCACAGCCACAATGGCGGACCGGAGACGTGCATGGCCAAGAGCGAGAGGGGTGGGGCCGGTGCTCACTGTTACGCAATAGGAAAACCACTGCAATCGCTCCCCCCTCTCCCTCATTCTTGTACATCCACACAGGGGCAGACACATCCCACCTCATCCCCTCCCTCCAACAGCTCCTCATCACACTTAGACATTGTTTAACATACAGACACTGCACACTGCACACTGCACACACACACACACACACACGACTACAAACATGCTATCTTTGTATATGTGTATGTCCTGTATATTTATACTGTTAAAGTGAGAGAGCTGTTTTATTGGAGTGGTGGTGACAGCTGGGGGGAGGGAGGCACATGAGACAGAGAGGGAGATGACAATGACTCACAGCGAGGAGAGTGAAAAGCCGCCAGCTCTCGTTAACCTTGACATCCTCCTCCTCCTCACAATGACCTTCTCCTGATCGCGTCCCTGTTTCTCCAGGTTTCTTCTTTTTTTTGGTCACTGGTGCAGCCTCAGTCTTTCTTTTTCTCTTCATTGAGGCCATGAGGCCACTGCTCTCCTCAAAGGCACCAAATGACCTCTACTGTCGCGCAGAGGGCCGGCGCGCCAAGCACATTTTTGTCAGGGACGAAGAGCGAAGCAAACACTGGCACCTGGTGGTAAAAGAAAAGAATTATAGTGATAAAGGGTTTGTGGTTTGTATCAGCGTCATCGGCATCTACGCACGTTTGAAAACAGCGATTCATGTGATTCCTTTCATATGCATGAAATGGAAAAGTGGGTCAGCTGTTAAAAAGACCAAATCCCAGCACATCACAGGAGGAAACGGTCATTAATAATCAATTATTTGTCTAAATCCCATCTCAAATCCACCGGCCTCTCTTTAAATTCATGTTTATGCTTTTATTCCAAGTTTGTGAATGTTTCGAGAGTTACGTAACCTATTTATCTTTGCACTTGCATGTCTTTACACAGCAATGAATCCATTTTTTGGATTGTAGTTCTGAACCAGCCTGCAGACCGGGAACATTTGCTGCTGAGGGAATGATATGATCCTTAAGAAAACTGAGAAAAACATTTGATTCCATTTGGACGAAGTTGCAAAGGGTTAAAAGGTAACATGAAGGAGTTTTAGATATTCATCAGTGCACAGTTAAACTCTCTGTCTGTGAATGGAGACAATTTAGTAACTAAGACGTAACGCAGATAATCAGTGAGGTAAAAGGAGAAACAACTAAAGGCTTAGAGGAATCGTCGGAGCTGGTTAACATCCATGTTCATGAGCAACATACACAAATCAAGGTGCATGCTTACTCTCCAAAAAACATCCCAGTAAGCACTGTAAAATAAAATAAAAAAAGGAACATGACACTCTGAAGTTCTGTTGGGAAAATGTTTAATAGACTGAGGTTGAGCTGTTTATGAAGAACATGCTGCACTATGTACAGGGTCCACCAGCTGAAGACCGGTCGATCAGCGGGACAATGACCCCAAACTTTGACAAAAATCTAGTGCACAATGATTTCAAACAAAGAGAGTGGTCCAGCCAGAGCACAGATCTAAAGCCAGAAGAGATGTTCACACCAGACGTCCTAAGAAAATGTCTGAGCTACAGCAGCTCTGTACGACGACTGGTCCAAAGTTCCTCCTGATCGTTCTACAGATTTGATCCACAGCTACTGGAAGCTCCCATTTCAACTTAATGTTTCTGTTTTGTTTTTTTTACATTTCAAGCACAAAATGTACACTATCTATGATTCATAGTCTAATTAAGTCTGATAAATCAAAAGTTTGCTTATTTTCACAAAGGTCACAGTGTGGTGAGGGGAAACTTTCAAATTTTTAGGGGGGTTTTTCGGTTCACCTACTGAAAACACAAGGTCCGGACTTACAGGTTTTTTTTAAAAAAAAAAGAACGAAAAGGAGTTTTAAATAGAATAGTTGGTCTCAGTGGGCGGAGGCAAGTGTCCTTGATCAGGCGCAATGTAACTCTCGCTGCACCAGTGGTTCTGCCAACTGCTGCCACAACACATCAGAGAGGTACTGCTTAACTGACAAACAGTAGATGCAGGATTTAGGGATTTTAGATTGACAATCACTTCAAAAGTTGTCACGTTGACTGGATGAAAGGTTGAGCAATGTCTCCAGTATTAGTACAAATACGTGAAAGTTACAGTGGTCACTGTAAAAGGGCTACTGGTGGTCTCTGACGGAGAACTTGATGCCGTGGTTATGGAGGCGGTCGATGAGACTGGTTTTATAGAAGGCGGCTCCAGGAGTGTACACCCCTCCCCTGTGAATGACAAGAGAGACACAAGAGAGAGGTTAAGAGGAAAGGTGGGATAATATTTCTATAAAAGAGGAAAGGAACATAGAGATGAGACAAAAATACCAAATCTAAAGTAGTGGAAGCTGAGGAGAAGAATCACAGACTACTGACCTCCTGGGAAGTGAGTGCAATTCATTCAGCAAGGTGACAGCTGATTGGACCATCGTGGACACTGTGGCTACGTAACCAGGTTCTGTCAACACGGAGAAACACACGGGGAGCAGAAAAGTTGCACAAAAACAAAAACTGCATCGACAGCACGAGGAGTCTGGTGATATTTCCTGTTTTTATCTGACTGTAAACCAGATCAAACCAACAATGAATGTCTCCTACTATCTAGAGTATTGCCTGTGCGTCCACAACCGAATCAAGGTACATTCTTTATACATTTAAAAAAAAGAAAAAACAGTTTTAGAAAAATGACATAGTACTTGTTTGACCTCTCTACCTCTAGTGAACAATTACTGATTTTCTATAACTGTACTACAGATTAGCTGAGCGATGGCGGTTGTTACCTGCTCCGATGACCTGAGTGCAGATCTTGGCGTTGGGCCGGCCCTGCGAGGGGTCCGTGTCCTCCGAGTAGCCCTCCCCGAAGAACGTCAGGCTGAAGCAGGTGTCCTCTATCTGAGAGGCGGGGGGACGGATGAGGAGAGAGGAAGTGGACGAGCCGATCGATGAGAATCGAACATGGTTTATCAGCACGACACAATGTACCACGAAACACATGAATACATGTCTGAACCCAGCAGAGATTGTAGAAACATACGTTCTAAAAAAACTCTGTTGTTGTTCTTTGTGCTGTAATCACATACACTAACTATTTTCCTTTTTTTGCTTTCAACTGATTCTGACGCACTCGTACCTGCTTGATGGTTGGACCAGCCTTGCTAAACATGCCGAAGGAGAAGAACGATGGAAACTGTGGAAAAGAAAAAAAGGACCAAAGATCACAAATGATATTCAACACATCTTTACAACATCCATGTTGTTTTCAAACATTTCTCCACTCGCAGGCATCACAGTGTCACAGTTGTTGCCACACTCTGCTGCTGTATTTAGCATGTTCTAGTAAGCCTTTTCAGCTACACACCCACACCTAATTGTGACATCCATCCAGGTTTAAATGCCTGGAATAACATCTTAAGTCAGCGTTGCAAAGCGTCGACAGCCTTCGAATCAACTCCACATTCAAGTGGCTGCTTTTGACAGTAAACGCTACAGTGGTTTGAAGAATGACGGAGCTACCGTGGTGAGGAGCTTCCTGCCGAGGCCGAATTTGACCATGAACCAGAAGAACAGGCCGCCGCAGAACAACTTGACTACGGAGATGAGGCCACCGACCCCGACGTAGGCACTGTACTGGACCTGCGGACAGAGGAGGCAGAGAGAGAGAGAGAGAGAGAAAGAGAACAGGAGAATGTGTACTATGTCAAAAGGGGAAATGAAAGGTGACAAGAGAGGGGGGAAAAGATAAGAGGTGGTAAGTGGTGAGCTTTGAGAGAGAGTATGGGGGAGGAGGGGAATGGCACGGATGACAGATCCGTGCAAGGTGATGAGAAGGAAAGGGAGGCAGGTGAGGGAGATGTACAGTGGATTCAGAGAGTGTGCAGACCACTGCAATTTTTTCACATTTTGTGATGTTGCAGCCTGAAAGAAAAAAATAAATAAATAAATAAGCCTTGGAAGAAGAAAAAAAAGGGAGTGAAGCAGGAGGGGGAGGGAGATGAGATGAGATGAGATGTCAAAAGGGAGTAATGAGCAGCAGGGAGGAAAAAGTGATGAATCACTACAGATGACTCATCATATTACTACTCCACTGGTAGATGGCGGTCTAAACAACATAATGAGATCTCTTCAATACGCCCAGTGTCTCTGGCTGTGATCAAAACTGGGGACGGCTGCTGGAATTGGCTGACCTAGTTACAGGTACGGCGGGGGAGACAAAGGCTTTGCTTTCTGTGGCCAGCGAGCGCAGTCATGCACGGACCCGAGATAAGGAGGACAAGGTGTTGTAAATATTAAAACCTTTTTGTGTCACTTAATGCAGCGCAACAAACGTGTATTCCTCAGGGACACAGATAGCACTCGCATATAAGCGGTGCTTCATTTTTTTCCTGAGGGGTGTGCCAAATTATTGATTACATGGAAATGTGGTAAATTCTTCATTGATCGTACCTTGTAGTTGGAAAGCACAATGAGCTCTTAGATGAGGGGAACATTCACTAAGGGAGAAGTTAACCTGGGAGATTGATTGCAGATGTAGTTTGTGGAACCGTTGTGACCAGGTTCTCCTTTGCAAAAAGGGGTTTCTAACCTTAACAGGATATAGAGTATAATCGTTTATTGCGAGGTACAGCACACCTGACATACATTATTGATGTGTGTGGTGTTTAAGTGTGCAACATGTAGATCACAGATTACAGTTGAATTTGTTCATACAGAAATAATCGATTTTAGAGACTATATGGATTTTGCAGAAGAAGGAGTAGAGAAGTGTCGGAGTGTCATGACACCGAGCTTGTTACAGCAACATCTATCTGAGGTTCTCTAGTATTAGCTATATCAGCTATACTGTTTGATGATGGTTAGAACAAAAACGGGTGAGGGGGATTTCTAAATATTAAAAAAAAGGCAGTTCTGCAAAATGTTTAATGAGGAAGAAAATACATTGCACATTTGGTGGGCCTCAAATTCAACCAGTGTTTACGAGGATAATTAGACATGATTAACTATAACCAATGTAATAATTACTGTAACTGTTGACATGTTGTCTGTACTCGTGTGGTTATAATCTTACTGGTAACTGTTGTTCCTCCTCGTAAAGGAAACGCTGGGTTCTCTTGACAACTGAAGGGTCAGAACCAATAAATGGGATGACATACTGCTCGATCTCCTTGCTGAAAAACACAAAGCCCCTGGACACACACACACACACACACACACACAACACACACACAAAAATTAGAGAGCAAAGTGGTGCACATTTACCAAATCTAACTCTGCCTGCAGCGTCAGCGCAGTAGTATTGGATCTTATTTCATCCATTGATGGATCTCTAAATCTGTCTCCTTATCCCTGCCAGGCCCCCTGTTCCAATAAAATCTCACAGAATAACACTCACTGCTCAACGTCCAAGTGTGCAGAGTTTTTTTTAATACAGTAAATTGCTTTGAACCTTGAGACAAAAACAATGAAGGTGTTCATTGCAAAACTACCACGTTATGTACAATTACATTTCATTAAATTAAATTTAACTTATTTGGTAGTTTGCATTTGCTCAGCAAGCACTTTACTGTACATTAAGGTTTACAAGGTTGAGTAATATTCCCATCATTCACTTTGGAATTAAACTATTAAAAAAATAGGTCAGGAATAAAGATTAAGATATATCAGTTTCACAGGGGGAAAATCTCTCTCTGCTGTGCAGAGGAAACACAACATATCACTTTCTTTAACTTTATTGCTGCCAAGACCCACATTCCAATGAAAACGTTCTTACTCAGAGTGAAGTGTTTTAGCTAGACAGTAATTGCTCAGTTATAGTCTTACCTCTTCTGGACTTTGGCTCCCACTACAGGCAGCGGCTTGTGGCCAAACTTCCTCCTCAGCTGGCGGAGAGAGCCGCTGTCTGCGAAGCCGTACACGGCAGACTGCCAAGTGGCGTCATGGCCGCACAACCCCTGTTCAGGAGTGAGAGCACGTTTAATTCTTACATGGTGCAGGAAACCAATGTTATCTGCTAGTAGTGCCCCTCTATTACCTCACAATAAACAAATGATAACTAAAGTCTATGAAAAAAGCCATACACCGATGCTGACACTGCAGAGTGTGGTTACACTAAAGCAGCCAGTAGCATGTTGTGGATAGTTTATATTATATTTTAAAAATGTATTCAGCTTTGTGTCTGCATTGATATTTTCTAATATCCATTAGTCATATCCTTGATTTGTGCTTTTAGAGTGACAGCTCAAACTTACAGAAGTCATCACTTTACTTTTTAAAAAAGGCTGCAGAAAGAGAATCAGACTACAATTCCCATCATGCAGTGCAGAGGCTGCAGTTGTTCAGGCTACCTCAGGCCCACTGCTGATGTTCAGGAAGCTCTCGACAGCCGTCAGTGTTCCTGAAATCACACACAGTTGAAGACCAAGGTCCAGTTAAAGTTTTATCAGAAAATCAAATGCACGAATGGGTTACACTTTTTAATATTTACAAGATTTTGATTCATAATGGCTGACTTCTGTGTCTTTACCTTTGAAGTGCCTCCGTGTGTAGAGAATACCCAGGTCTGCCGGTATGGAGTCGAAGCCACAGCTGCCGATCACATACACCCCCTTGTCCGAGGCCTTTGTGTGATACTCCAGCTGCATACGTTCTAGGAACTGTTTGGGATGGACACGAATGCGTTTAATTATATATATGTGTACATCATGCACAGAGATGAAAATAATGCGTGATCCCCATTCGACTCGAGGAGCCGTCATACCCGAGCTATAAAACACATACAAATACTGTACAGCTGAGATAATATAGAAATGGACATTTGACTACCTGAGGCTCCCCAGAGATGTCTACGTAGTGAGCTCCATTTTCAATGCAAGCTTTGACCACTGGTTCTCCATAGAATCTGTACTGTGAGGACAAAGAGAGCACTGTTTCAAACACAAGCTCCTGGCGATGACAGTGTTGTGTGGGTTCCAGTCCGATGTGACAACAAATTCTCCCTGTCTCAGCGGGCTGAAAAGGAATACTCACCGGTCCCACGCAGTTGAGGACGACCACACCTTGTTGGCACATGACGGCCAGCGATTCCTCGATGGACACATCAGCCACAATGATCTCAGTGTCCGTCCTCAACTCGGGCATAGCTGACGAAACGGGAGAGGGAACTTTTTTTCACAAGGTGTACAGCGGATAACTCTAATAGACAGCTCAAACCTGATTTCTTTGGTATTCACATTGGACTGAAACTGCTAAAGCCCCACGTACTGAATTTAGTCTGAAAATAATTGTTTAGCTGACCTTATTCCAGAGGTCTACAAACAAAGCTGAAAAGATAAGTTATTATTACAGCTGCATATAATTAATATGGAATCTGTATCACTGTCAAAGTACTTGTTGTTCAGTCACCAGGGTCCAGCTGTGAGCCACTCCGCTGAACACCCTGACAAACTGTCCATTTATAGCCAGCTGGCATATTCAAGGGTCAAGTCAGAGTTCAACACTGTTCACTTCCGGCTACACAACCACCCACAGGCGGCAGCGACGACGGCCCGCACCGCTGCCTCTGTAAGTGCAGTATCCTCTGGCCTGACATTTGACAGTTTGTGCCACAGTCACGCCACCACGCCAAAATCACTCACACAGTCTCTCGGCGGCTTGTTCCAACGTCTCCTCCAGGCGCCGCCTGCTCCTCCCGGCCACGGCCCATTTCAGAGGGCCGCCCGCGGGCTTCTCCGCGGCGCACCGGGCGACTTCGTCCACGACGAACCGCCCCGTGAACCCCGTGGCACCGAAAACAATGATGTGGTAGGGCCTGCGAGAGGTGACAGCCGCCGCCATTGTTTGTGTTTTGGTTCAAGGTCCCGCCCTGCCTGCCTGCCCGGTGACGTTACTTCCGGTCGCAGCGCGCGCTGATTGGCTGAAAACGAACGTGGTCGCGAGGTAATCAACGTACACCTGTGGGAGCCGCGGTGCAGCGTCGTGTTAATCCGCTGAACGATTCGACGGCGGCAACTACGAGATTTAAACTGTCCAAGAGCTGCAGTGGCACGTATGTGGAGGGTTATTTAATTAATATCACATTTAAATGTACGTTTTTTTTCATTCCACTAGTTTGCCATTCCACCATTTACTGAATCTTGCAACCCAAGTGGCGACTAAATGCTCTACTCCGGCAACTGTTCAACCGGAGCAGCCGCTTCCTAGCTAGCCCGAATACCTCAGTCTTTGCTTCAAGTCCTCCTGTAGCCCTAACCCATGCGATATTAACCATGAAGTAGAACCTACAGTCCATGAGTATAACCGAGGTAGTAGTATGTGGTTGAATTTGCTGTAGAAAAAATGGCTGCTCATTCTGAGGTGTGCAGCGACATCTTGAGGAGAAACCTCTGAATTACATGCTCAGAATTTATGACCCTCGAGAACAAGAGTTTAATATTTTTCCCCCAAAAGCTTGATTATCAATTGGGACACTTTCAATTCAAAAGTGGGAGATTACTTCCCCCAACCATGCCCCAGTTAAAGCAAGCCTTAAGAAAAGAAAAAACACATTGGCGAATGTTAATATATTTTTCTATTCCCTCTGGGACACAACTGAACATAAATATTGGAACATGTAAAGGTGTTTTGCAAAAATGCAACACTTGCTGGTAGCCAAATATCCACAGTGACAATACAGAGGTGACGTTCACCACTTTGCAAACATCTGGAGTTTGTTTTTTTGTTTTTTTAAAGCAGTACAATGTTAAAAGAACATGCTGACATTTTCGTTTTTCTCCATTCCAATTAAACAGTTTTACACCAATCTTTTCTGTTTTTGTGTTACTTGAGCCAGCCATGGAACACAAGCGCTGGTCCATAAACCTCAGCTTTCTGGACAAAGTGATACAAAGACAGCCTAATCCATGTAAACTAGATATTAAACCCATGTAAAAGAAGCTTCAATGGAACATGTTAGATAACACAATGGAACATTTAGAGAAAGGTATATGTCATTATGTACGCTTTCCTAATTTCTGTTCTTAATTGTTGCCTTTTTTTAAAATTAGAGTGAACACAATCCAAATGTAGCTTGTCAATGCATCAGGCTTTTAATGTCTCGGTGTTACTGTCTGCACACAGCAAGAGACAACTGGAAGTGATGCCAAATCCAGATGTCAGACTTTTAGAGTGCCCACTAAATGATGAACATGAAAACATAGAGCACCAAAAGTATAAACACAGGACAAGTGAGTTTTTTTTTTATCCCCAGCGGCTGCTGAATTACTGTTTTGCATACTGCTAACCATGATATATAGTGTAATTACTTAGTAGACCTTGATTCTGTGCTTCTTCTTTTTTTGATAGGACACTTTGTAACTGAATATCAAATTGAGTGCAATGATTCTCTTTGAACTGGTCGTGTTCAGATGATAAGAGGAATGTCAGAATTGTATTGAGGTAAACAGTCTCATCTCTATCTGGTGTTTCAGAATAATATGAATCGTCGTTGTTGTGCTGTGCGTACGTGACTGATAGACACGGGTCAAACGAGCAGACAGGGATGGTAGAATAAGGTTAAAATGAAGTAAAAATCAGCACCTGGTCCATTAATGTTAAAAAGAAACCAACACACACCATTGATGCTAAAGACCACTTCTCATCGTACAAAATATAAACCACCAGAAGAAGAGCCTCTGAAACAAAACACACATTTATCAACAGCTACGACTGAGGGAAATACTATACTACATCTGATAAAACTACTTCTGTTAAAATATAAATATGGCTGAGAGTTGTGAGCCCTCCAGTGTGGGTTATCTGTGAGGTTCAGTTTTGAAGATGAAGCATCCACACAGACGGTAGAAAACAAAGAGGTTTTAGTTTTAAACTCTCGTCCCACAGCATGCACACATGGTCACGTTTTTCTTCTGAGGTGAAGAAAGTTGGACAGTTTTTCAGTGTGTTGCTCTGAGCACCCGATCTTAGTCTGTTTGCACAAGCAAGTCTCTTTTCAGCCACAAGTCCAGTGACTGAAGGAGAAATCATAGCTTTAAACACAACTCTGGATGGCGGCGTTAGATTGATGCCTGTAGGTCCCACGTCTGTGCAGTCTCTCAACTCGGGATGTCTCTCATCCTCTCTAACTTGTTTCACAGTTTCCATTACAGCACAGGTGTCTGCAGAATGCAGATGGAACTGCCTCAAGTCCGCTGGGGCAGCCAGAGACTTAGCCCGTCAAAGAACCTCCTGGCGTTTGCGACGTAGAAGTTGGCGTTCTGAGTGAAGTCGGTGCAGATGTTGGAGTAAGTGTCCACCAGGGTGCAGTAGAGAGCGGTCCCGCCTATGCTGATCACCACAGTAACCAGACACAGCAGCAGGAGGATCAGGCAGGAATCTCCACCGACCTCATCTGAAGAAGTAAGAAATACAGCACAAATGTAACGCACTTCTTTATGAAGTCAAAACTGTTTACCGTACAGATGAAGCAAATAGATTTCATCAACTGCAGCCAGTGTGGTTCCATAATTAGAACCCCTCCAGTCACGTTTTAAAGTATATCAAAATAATCTGCTTTGTCTAATGTTTTGTTTAACATTGTTTACCCTAAAAGAGTTTTAAAAAACTCTTTGAAATGGGGCTGGAAACCATCCTATCTCTCTCAGGAATTCTGAGACTATGAATATTCATGATATGCAAATAACACAGGCCGCGCGCCCCGCTCACCACAGCTGCTCACGCTAGGTTGACCGGTTGACCGCGCAACAAGATGGCTAGCCGCAACATCGGCGAGATTCAGCCTTAGAAATTTTCACTAACTGCTAATGCTAACGCTAACTGCCTGCTGACACCTGGAAGATTTCTGGTTTCTTTGCCTACATTTGCATGTTCGACAGTGATTGGTTTTCTGTATTTGTGACGTACCAAATCTAGCTTGCAAGGATTTGTTTGAATTTCAAATTGCAGAGATGTGCAGATACAAGTCCCTATAGTCAATACCAGACATTTTAGAGGACAGAAACGGAAGAAAAAACATTTTTTGTTTCGGGTCATGAATGCGTTAAGAATACAGAAAACTAGAACTGAACCTTGCTCAATGCCGTCCTCCGGTTCACTGAAGCGAACTTTGCGTTGGGAGTTGAGTTTAGTTTCAGTGTTGCTGGGGGGAGGCAGTCCGTCCAGTGACGCTCTCCTCCTCTTCAGGATGGAGACCAGACCATCAGGGGAGGAACTCTGCAGGAGCCACAGGAGACACAAAGGGGTTTAAAGGATGACGGGGGGGTCCAGCATCTGATGAGAAGATTGCATCAACATCTTGGGTAAGTACAGTAGCTTTGGCACTATTCCTTATTTGTATTATTTTCAACAGTCCCATGAAAAGCCTCAGAGTAAAAGTAAAGTCGGCCTACTTACAAATAATGTTGCACAAAGTAGGAGGTTAAAGTGGTTTGTAACGCCTAACATATAACAAGAACCATATCCTTACCCCTCTGTCCTTGTGTTTCCACCTCTGCTGTCTTATGATTAAAAACAACGACAAAGTGCCTCAAAAACCTCTAAAAACGGAATAATAGGACAATATATTTCTAAAGGAGATCATGTTGCAAAACCACATTAGATAAATAAATGCAACAAATACACCACACAACACAATCGCTGGTTCACAGTGAGCAGGCTTTATCTGCAGGCTAATGTGAGACCCGGTGTATGTTTGGTATTAGTCAACAGAAGACCAGGTTTTATATGAACTGGAGCTGAGCCACGGAAGCTCTGCTGAGACGAGCAAACATAGATCTGCAGAAGCGCAGGTGTGAAAACACAGAAGCATAAATGATTTGTTGGAAAAGACAAATCTGACTTGGGTTAACAAAAACTGTTTCTGGTGTAAAGCACAATTGAACAAGCTCAGTATTTAAATTGACCCAAGTTAGAGGGAGGCATGTTTCCGTGCATGTAAATATTGTTGTTCGTCACACTTGATATCTATTGTCTATTGTTAAAATGCACAGTCAACACCTCCCAACGGAGGTCAGGCCAGAAATTCCTAGAAGAGCCTAACCCCAACCCCTCCCCCAATGAAAACCTTTTGACATGATCATAATCTCTGAAGCAGAGCACACGGAGCAGAAGCAATAACTCACAGCACGATCGTATGCTGACTAGTGAGATGCAGTCATCTCTCGAGCTTTCAGCCTCATCTGCTGCAATAATTTATAGGTCAATTATTCACCGAGGTCAGCCGGTCAATAGCGTGCTGGATGTGTACAGAGGCACATCAGTGTTTAGTGTTTTACTGCCCAGGGCAAAAGTAACAGCCACTGTACAACTCACAATACAAAACACAATTTTCTGTTTTACCACTGGGAAAATTGTGATGTGAAACGGAAATATGCACGGTTTGAGAAATCTGTCAGGGAACGTCTTTCTTCTCAGCTGAGATGTAAACTCTGGTGCTTCTCCATAGATAAGTGGTGAGGTAAGACTACAAAAATGAGTCTGTGTGAGCATCCAAGACAGATTTTATGGTAAATGCTGAATAGCTGAAAAATTGAATATACAGTCAGTGGGTCCGCAAAGTGTCACATACTGTGTCTAAGGAGGCAGCTCCAGATTACACATGGTATAACCACATTGGGTGATTTCAGGCTTTATGATACAGCAGATCATGCTCGTGTTTTCTTATTTGATTAAGTATCACACCCCAGTAATATTTTTTTCAGTTATTTTAGAAATTGGGAAGAAATCAGCGATTTATTCAGGAATATTTGAATCACTGTTAAATTTGTGAAATTTTTTTAATTTTGTACTGTTCTTGGTGAAATTTCAGGAATATCTTTTAAATGTAAGAAATTCAGTTTTATTAAAGTAGGGTATATGAATCACTTTAAAACATGACCAACAGTATACAGCCTTACTGCCCCTTGTGCTTAGGCAAATCAGTGCTTTGACATTAATGCTCACAAATCTTAATTTAGTGTGTTAGCATGTTAACATTTACTAATTAGTCCTCAACACAAAGTACAGCTGAGTATGATTGATCTGACGATGGCACTGGATGAAAAGTCAGGAGAGTCAATACAATTCATCCTGAGGGGAACATGAATGTGGGCAGTAAATTTTGCAGCAATTGTAGTTGAGACCAACATTGTAGCCCTCAGTCATCTATTCTGTCTGATATATCCCATTTGCAGGTAACTGAAGTTACAAATAGTATTTACGGTAAAAATTAGTTCATCTTAATGTAATAACTTTCACACAAGGTGGTTTGAGGTGTTAATGCCTGGACATGAGCTGAGACTATGAGTCCTGTAACTGGAGTCCTACCAGCCCCCTGATGTTGTGCCGGACAAGAAATGAACAGCGGCAAACAGAACCGAATTATGAGCAACATTCAAATCAACAAAGCATCGTAAATAAGGAATCATCTGCAACAGTAGAACGCATCTTTCAAATATTGAATGATTTGTTGTGCCCTCGGGGCTCATTCCGGGGCGTTTTGAAAGGACACACTGTGGCCTTTTCACATATCACACTGTCAACAATGTGATCTATTATCTGGTACATAAACTCATGCCGCCGCCTGCGTCTCCGCTTTGTCCGGCAGGTCACTGTGTCGGCCAACCGAGGAGTGAATAAAGGGCGAGCTGCAACACTCAATGGCTTGTTTTTGAGCACTACCACGTCTTCACGTGTTTCTGCTAGTTCAGCCCTGCTGCTGCTCTTTTTGTCAGATGTGTACATGACTTATTGCCTCACTTTTTGTCCATGCATCAGTAAGACTACAAGCAAATAACTCAAGACATTTTGTTTAAAATAATATAAATGATTCCTTCAGGTTTTGACATATATTATACCGATTTTTTACAGCCCTTGCAATTCGGGCCAACTGGAGATCACCAGGGCTTAATTTCATTTATATCACATTTTTTAAAATGTTTTTTGTAATTAATTCACTCTTTTTACCATCTCCAGAGGGAGAAAGGTTGAAAATGTAATCATGCTATTAGAAAAACTGAAAAAAACTCATGAAATGTGACACAGTATTTACAGAGGAGCCCACTCATGACCCACCGAGTCAAACCCTCACTGGATTACATAACAGCCATGAACCTGATCCCATCATTGTGAGGAGTTCAGCTTGTACTGTTTATTTGAAATGGCTCTCACTTCATCCCCACCTCTGGAACCAGGCCGCTCCAGTTCAGTGTTGGAGCCCGGACATTATTTCTTGGCTCAGGCGCCGACTCTAATGCAGCGTATTTGGCAGGGTCCACATCCCAAGTGGGAAGCCACACCAAGTGAACATGGGTGGAGGATTTTGAACATTATGAAGTTGATGATGATCTCACCAAGGGAACATGGAGGATCTTCTGTGGGAGTGTCCCAGCAAAGACAAAGGGGTGTGGGTCAGAATGTGGAACTGAAACAGTATAATGGACAGTAAAAAACGGAGGGAACAGCGAGAGGAAGGAAGGACAGATGCAGGGGATGAGGGACGGGTGGAAGGAAGGAAAGATTTTAAAAAGATGCCGGGATATAGAGCCAAAAGAGAGATTTATACCCCCACTGGTAATAACAATCAAAGGTAAAGGCAGACAAATGCAGAAAGAGTGGACCCCTACCCCTTCTGTGTGGGACAGTTTGGCAAGGTCCTTGTCTGAAGCCTGTGGGACTCCTGTTGGCCACTCCACCTTCACCTCCTCCTCCTCTGGTGTTACCTCACACAGCTCCTCCTCCTTTTCCACTTCCTGACCTTCGTCACACATCTTCTCTTCTCCTTGCTCCTCTTCCCCACCTTCCTCCTGACAGCTTATCTGCGCTGCAGATGGCGCTGATCCTGAGTTGACGTTTTGCTCTTCTTCTCCGTCCACATGTGATGTTTTGGGATTGTTGACTAGAATGGAGGTGGGACAACGGACATTGGTCATGGCTCTAACTTCGGACTGGCCCTAAATTGAGTCTCCACTTTTCCACTGTCCAAATAGAGTATTTAAGTGATAAAAAGTAGTGAATTTGGATTCTCAATTTATTTTACTGCACCTAGAAATTGCTCAAATACATGAGTTTAAATAATTTGGTAATAGATATAATACTTTGGTGACCAAATACGTGCAAAACGCTGACTCATCAGCCTCAGCTGCACATTGTTTTTTTTAATTCTAATTAGCAATTGTTAGCATGCTAATGTGTAAAACTAATTGTAAATGTTGCACCTACTTAAAATCAGGATGTTAGAATTGTCATGGTTAGCATTTAGCTCAAACCAGAGCCAAAGTACAAGCTCACAGAGCTGCTAGCACAGCTGTCAATCTAAGCCTGGTTTAGGCATTGACACATGTTTACCTTTATCGTGACAGGACTGTAGTGTCAGGTTCTTGATCGGGATGTCGCTCAGCATTGTATTTAGAGTGTTCTGTTGAATCAAACATAATTAATCATTTGGAAAAAGACTGAAATTGATTTATGGGCAGTGTAGAAAGGGTAGGGTTTCCTCTTCTTACCTGCTTCACACTGATGGATGGTCTGAGTAATGCCAAAGAGAGATAGAGACAGAGCAACATCAAGACAGAGGAAGAGCAGACAGACAGCAGGGAGAGAAGTCAGACGTGGTTACTGGTATGTTACTAAACATATTAAAAATCTCAAATATTCTTCAGGCCTTTCATCTCTTCTCCAGCCAAATCAAATCCACCTGCACAAAAATGGCCAAGGGCTGCGATCACATAAAAAGAGAGTCGCACGGTGTCGGTGCAGTGCCTGGCGTCCAGACCTGCGGTATTTGTCTGTGTCTGCTGGAAATGATTATCCTGCTGAAATCTATTCTGTCCTGTAAGAAAAATTGATTTTTTTTCTCCCCAAATAATTTCAATAGAGTATCTTCATGCATTATCAATGTGCTTGGCTCAGTCTGTGACTCCTCAGCATTTCTACAAGGAAAACAAAGATGGAAGTCGATTACAGTAGTGCAAAATGATTTCTAAAAGGTTTCTGTCCAACAGTGAGGAAGGTATGAGCATGCGAATGGCACGAGAGGAGTTTGAGATACTGAGCTGTTTGAGCTCCTGTCATATGAATGGCAGCAGAGGCCTGTCAACATGTTCAATAACAAAGAAATGCTTAAAAGTGGTGAAAGTCTTCTGCTGTTCAGATGACAGTGTCTAAATTCCTGTGCTGTACCTGGGATGTGTCCTACAGATCTGGCTCAGGGTCTCCATGTGCTTCTGACTGACGGTGTCTGTCTCAGCCGTCACGCTGCTCTCAGGGCTCTTCTCTCTCCACCGGCTCTCTGGGAACACATGTACAGTGCAGGTGCACACAAGATAAAACACACACACAGTGAATTGCATGTAGGTTGGCTCACTGGTAATATTTTACGGAGGGGAGAAACTGATGCATGCAATACCCCAGTTTTCCTGCAGGGTGGCGAGGTTGGAGAGCAGGCGCTCATGGTAGAGTTTCTCCAGCTGTAGGAACTGAATGGCCGACTGGTCTGGTAGCATCTCAAGTTAAAGAAACCAACTGAGACATTCAATCAAAATGTTCCTCACTGATGACAGTTTTAGATATTAATTTAAGCTTCACAGTGATTGTTTGGTCAGTTTTATTACACTGCAGCCAATGAAATTCGAAGCCGGGTGTATATTTTGAAAGAAACACGAAGCTCTCACTTTATTACTGGTGTTATATTTTTTCCACAGAGCTAGTTGTTTCTGTAGAACCTACGTGCTGACTCACCAGCAGCTATTAAATAGTGTGACCAGCTTAAAACAATGGTGATGGATGTATAATATAATGCACATGTAATATTAAAATACACTGTGCAGCAGGATTCCTTAAACATTTTTCTCACTAAAATCAATTCATACTTGTAAACATCTACTTCAATTTAAGAGACTGGTTACCCCTTATGCTGCACAGATGCACCTTTTAATTATTAATACATTGTAATTTGTAATCATAATGATTAATATTAATAGAATTAATGCATAATACAAGGCGTGGCAAGTGAATCAAATATGGCTTGAGATGACCTAGAGTTCTGAAGGGGCAACTGAAAAAGTGTTCACTAATTTATGGTCTTTCTGGGTAACAGCATCAGCTAATTATGTAAAGAGGCAAAAAGACAGAAGAAACATTTTCCACTCGCCGGATACCATCAAAGATAAAGAGTAAGAGGAAATGACCCATTAGCCGAGACCAATGTTAATGTAGTCAGTCAGTTTGAGATTCAGATGGTGCATCACTCAAGACCCTTTTCCAAAAAGAGGAAGAAAGGCAATAAAAGTATATACTTTACAACCTTTAGTATTGGATTTGTTACTGCCTGTACTTCATATATGAAGCTAGCCCTTTTCTTTGATAACAGACACAACAAAGTATTTCAGTGGCCATGCTATGACCTCCTTCCCAGTCTGAGACATTTTTCTCGTTCTATCTCACAAAACCCCCATCCCTTTACAGTACACGGATTATTCTCTCCCTCTCTGTGTTAAGTCTTTCTCTCTCTCCCTTACACATAAACACATACAATCCTCTGCGCAGCACGACCGGCCAGCAGCTGTTGCCAGGCAAACGGCACAAACAGAACCAGAGGAAACTACCACTGCAAACCCTCGGGGCTTCGAGCCAAAGCCCAGGCAACACCCAGTGACTGAGGAGACAAATGAATGGATAGAGAATAACAACGACGATGAGGGAGACGAAAATGTGGCTGACAGAAAGAGGATGCAGGAACAAAATATTTGGAGTTTTGTTTCAAATTTTGAAGTCGCTGATATTTCAATGAATAATTTAATTCAGCGCTTACATTTCCATTCAAAGCATCCTGGCTTTCATCAGACTAGGACATGCATTAAAGCTAAACCGCCGTTCAGCCACCACAAATGGAAACACTTTCTCTATAGCATAGAAAACACTGTTTTTGTTCTTTGGGGTTTGTGCCACTGGTTCAGTCACGGCTCGGCTGGAAAATACTAGTGATTGACAAATGTTACAATACCTACAAACTGAGAAATTAGGTCACGGTGTGGTTGAAAGGATACATTCTTCTTGGAGTGAGTAGGCCTCTGCAATCTGTAAAATAATAAATAATAGTAACTGATTAAACAGAACGTACAGTATGTATACTGCACTAATGTGGACCGTTTTGTTTGAAATTCACCAAATCCCTTCAAAGATGAGGGTCACATGGCAAGTCATGTCAAAAGGCAGAGCCATGCAGACGACCTGAGACATGAAGTCACATGCTACTGCTCATGGTCCCGATTACTGTGTCTCTGAGGGCTTTTTTCCCCCATCCAGACACTCTTTACCTTCCTCGCCACCGGTCGACTATATGATTTTGTAAATCTAGAGAAAGTGGTAGTTTCTCCCACTCAGATATGACTGTAATTCCATAACACCGGATAATTTGGGGCTTTAGGACATGCCTTATTCAGCTTTCTTTTTTTATAAGTCGCAAATCCCTGGATATTAAATGATCAATCATTTACATTATTCATCAAGGAATACATCAGCATCAGAGGAAATGTTTCGCATTCTATGTCCCCTCAGTGGCTTATAGTCCTTGCACTCATAACTCATACATAGAGTGATTGTGTTGGACAGAAAAACAGTCTGAATTTCTTTTCTTATTTAACACAGTCGGCCCGGTGGACACTGATTGTCAGGAGCAAAGAAAACTTATCGGGTCATCCCTTCACTGAGCTTATTGAAATGTTAAGAGTCTCCTGAAACAGAGGCTCTAGCTCAGGCCCCCATGTTTGTGTCCCGTTGGTCTGTTCAGGGATCAATCAATGTTGGTAGCAACATGCTATTTACTCATAGATATCAAATCCCTGGTAACTCACTGACCTTCTTCTATCCTCGTACTTAACTAATGATATTTGCACTCGTAGGTGTATTCTATATTTATTTTAAAATCATGACTTATCAAGAGTCAAATCTACCATCAGGGGCAGACGTGCAAACTGACATGAAAGCCTAAAATTTTGTATTTTTAAGTCACATAGACGCTCTCGTGCTGCTTTGATTCATTATTTTGTCTTAAAGACCTCACACGTTGTTTTGGATATCTCAAAATTCAGGCCATGAAATATTCGGTACACCAGAATAGCAGGTGTTAGCAGCTATGACCATATATGGGCCTATGTGTCTAATAGGGTATGAGAGACACTAACCATGTTGCTGGTTTAAAAAGGGGGCCTACATAGTGATCTGTAGCATGTGGTATAACTCACACAAACAGTAATTACTTGTAACTTAAAAATGTAAAAAATGATGCCTAAAGGAATTTATGTAGAAATGAGCCTGATCCTGATTGCACTTCTTTGCCTCTCCTTTTCATTTCCTAGTATGTGATGCAAAACAGCTTTGCCTTTTTTCCCTGATTACTGAAGTTGGCAGCAATGCAAACCAAACTACAAGCTACTCAAGGCACAAGAGTAGCTGAGACAAATTAATCATACTGTCTAAGCATTTTTTTCGAAATCGTAGCCTACCAAGTATTGCACGAGCTACATGAAACCACTGATCTTATACCGTGATCCTTTTCAACTAATCTCAGAGACCCGGCCAGACTATATTTATCGCACCTCTAATTTGCATGTCTGTTCGAATGCTATAATTGTGATGTGAGGCAGGAGACGAACAAAGGAGCAGACGGTTGCCAGTTCAAAACCCTGCACCTGCAGAGTAGAGCAGTTGCATAAATGTCCTCTTCTGCCTCAGTAACAAGTGCTGCGTAAACAATGCGGTTTATAGCGGGTGTTCAGGTTTTCAGACATTTGCATGTTGGTGGTAAAAATCTAGCTACTTATTTCTAAGTTCCTCTGGAGTTATTACTCAGCAAACAAAAACGATAATCATGTCACACAGGAGAACTGTCAGATACTCACTTACTGTAATGCAAACATACAGGCAGATACACATACACACACCTCAACCAAGCCAATCTGTCTGACGAAAGACATGTACTCTCCCTGCACTTGAGAGAAAGAAAATCCTCCCTCCTTCTTTCACACATATAGTATACACACACACACACACACACACACACACACACACACACACACACACACACACACACACACCTGATGCAGGGAGTGTGGGAGCAGTGTGTAGTCTCTGTTTTCTCCGAGGGACTGCAGGGAGGCCAGCAGCTCCGGGCTGAGGCCCAGCAGTCCATCTCCGGAGACGCTTCCTACAAACATACAGCACAAACAAACGCTACAATGAAATATACATAAGATGTTTCAGTTACATTTCGTTAAACTGTACCATCCTTGACGTGTAAACTCTGATTATGGTATCTTTGCTGTATTTCACAGATAGAAATGTGCACTTATTGGCAATTAGGGTTTAATAATTGGCAACTAGTATTGTACATCATATTACTCTAAAAGCTAATGGACAGTTTAGTACTCAACCTGCTTTGATAAGTCTAGTAAAATAATCATCGTATGGACATTAAAAATAACTTTTTCTGCTGTAACATACTGTTCATATCTGCTCTGTAAATGACTGGTCCTGTGTTCACCTTTGTAAAAAAACAAAAAAATATTGGATTGCATTATGCAGCTATACCCTACTAGACACCTGGAATTTACAGAGCTGGGAAATAGTCGAATGGCAAAATATTATTTTGTTTATTTTGTCCTTTGTACAGAATAAACAAAAAACTTTAAAGCGTAAGAGGTGCTAAGCAAAGCATACCGTGTGTGGTGTGTATGTGCGCGTTTTTGTTACCTTAGCATGTTTAGCATTATTATTATCTATTAATCATTTTTACTTTTGAAAGTCATTTCATGCTGTTACTCGTCTGCGCTCAATATTTTACGAGTTTCAATCAGAGTAATGTTATAGCTTGACCGCATAGCTAGCTAGCTATGGCAAGCCTACTGAGAATGCGAGCTTTGTCATTGCTGCTGTTACTAAATAAATGAAATGAATGACATCTTGTTTGGAATTTCTGACATCCAACAGCACAACAAGACATTTTCTCGCCCACTCCAGTTGCTTTTTTTTTGGCACCATGGTGTGCTTGCAACTGCAATGACGTAACCACAACGTAACTGGAGCTGTATAGTACAACTCTTATGTAATATGGCTTATCAACTCCGATTCTACTGTACATCATAAGCATCCCAGGAAACCACGGCTTCCTTACAGCTTTGTAAGCTTTCATCCTGATCATCTTTAGCTCTGTTGTTCTTTTTCCTGGTGCAGTATAGCAGTTTGTTGGAGACTGTACTCCACAGATGGAGCTTTGGAGTTTTTCTGGAAGCTTTCAGTCAGTTCTCTGCAGGATAATGTGTGTTATCGCTCTACTGTGCCTAAGAGATTAATCAAGTCAGTCTTGTGTTGTTTAAAAATTATATATCTGTGAGGGAGTTTATTGAATGAGCTGCTAATGAGTAGTTGACTACTGCATATTTCCATCCACTTTAGATGACACTCCAAAAAAAGCTAGATTCCCTCCAGTGCACAAACTCAAAAAGCAATACAGCAATCATTCATAACATTAAAGAGTAAAGTATTTACCTGTGGTACTTTCCATGAACATCCCTTCCTCTTTCTGAGTAAGCCCAGTGTCGGTACCTTTAGGCAAGCCGGTGTTCTTGTTACCCATCACCTCTGTCACTTCCACAATCTTCTCCTCCAAATAAATGTTCTCCAAAAGCTTCTCTGAGACTCTCTTGTGGGCTGTGGCTGTTGGCTCTTTTTGGGCCCTCAGTAAAACAACATCAAATTCTTCTTTTATGAGAAATACTTCCTTTGAGTGAGACAAGCAAATTACTTTAGGAAGGTTTGTGATGCTCTAAGCTCTCACAAAGTTTTCAAGGGCACTCAAATACTTGAGAATGAGGTCTCGGAAGGGTTGGTTTGTGTTCACTCTTCAAGGAGCATGTGATTTAATCTTCCACCGCCTCCCCTGGGTGGCCAAGAACAGAGAGAGTTGAAATGTCCACCGAAGTCTTCGAAAGCTGAGTTGTGTAGGATGTAGTTCCCAGATCTTGCTGACTTCCCGAAGTCCTTGATGTGGTTAATTTTTTTTGCTTTTCTCTTCTTTCTTAACTACAAGATTCAGCGTAGCTTTCTGTCCTTGTCCTAGGCAAGCTGTCAGAAAGAAAATAGGTTATAAAGAGCACATAATGTATGCCTCATACATGCAGAAGGCTTTGACTTAGGGGGGTAACAGAAAAAGAAGTAAAGAGAAGAAGCATTGCTGGTAGACATGGGAGTTATATCATGTCAAGTGAAAGGGTTGTCTTTGTGTCTAAACCATGACTGTCCATTGAGGCATAGCAGAGTGCTCCCTTTTCAATACGTCCCAGGTTGAAAATAATATCATAGCAGACTATACAGTAGAATTATTAGCGAGGAGTATGTCATACAACAGACACAACCCACTCATTTTAATGCAGCTTTTATGTTAGCAACATTTTTAATGTCCTGTTTAGATTTTTTTCAAGGTCTATGTCTGAGCCGAACCATAGCTTTGGAGAGTTGTCACAGCCCTCTTAGCCATGGTAGCATCAATGAGAGACTTTAGCTTTGAGCTAAATGCTGATGTTGGCTGTTAATGATGGCACTGGATGAAAAGTTAATTTATCCAGAGGGACACATGGATATTTTTACAGAATTTCATTGCAATACATCCTGTTGCGATCGTACTGGACCAACCAGTAGTAGACCAACCAGTAGTAGACCAACCGGCAGACATACTAAAAATATTGATATGATAGGATTTTCACCTATTTTCTGATATTTTATTGACTACAGGATAACTCAAAGAGAAACATTTCACTGATTAATTTATAATGAATTGTTTTAATTCATATGAAATTTAAAGAGGTGAATTTGTAATCTAAATTAAAATAGATGAAACACCTTTCAGATGTTCAGTTTTAGATAGTTTTTTATCAGTTATGCTTATATGCTTATATACAACTGGAATTAGTCTTTTCTGTAAGTTCTAGAAACTCTCATATCTTCCCAAACTATCATGCTAAAAGTAAATGTTCATCCTCAACACACTTAATCATACCCTACCACATATTGCATGAAGTAAAGTGGCAAACATATGAAGTTGAGTCTCCACTTCCAGGTGATTTCCTGAGGTTTTTATCCAGACTAACAATGCCAGACAAGTAGGGGATCCAGTGACCTGCCTGAGGCCATTTTACGTGTTGCTGTTGACAAAAGGCTGACATTGTCAAGGAGGACTGCTCTTTCTTTTGCTCTAAACTGTCCTGTCACTGTTATTATTATCGAGAAAGACCAAACACGTTTTGTCAAGGCTTTGTGTGTTGTTATCTTCCGTTTTCATGCGTCCTTTACCTGAATTCCAGATTTATTTTGTTTTCCTTAAATTATGGCTGCAGTGATTTGGAGGTTCTCTGTTTTTGGGCAGCAGGTACACACACCTGTGTCAATGTGTTTGAGCTTCACCAGTAGGAGCCAGATCAGAAATGTGTGCAGAATCAGTGCAGTTTTATACAGCATTCAAAAAACCATGTCCTCTCTACATTGGTAGGGGAGTTACACAGGCCGAGGCAGGCATGCTCCAGATAAATACACATGTATTTCTGCCTCATAAAACCTATTTTCAGCCTGAGTGGTCTGAGGGCATGAAAGCTGTGTGATGCTATGTGTCCTCACATCATGTTCACTAGCAGTCATGTGAATGTTCTGAATTCTGCAACATGGAATGTGACACAAAGTACAAACGCTAGGAACAGAGACTGACTCACGAGGATGTGTAGCATGAAATTAAGAATGATGCCAGGGAGGCTAAGGCGGAAAATCTGTGTAAATTGCACTAAAACATGTCACGACAGTTATGGCTTTGCCTTTACATTGTGAGGTTTCTCCTGTTAAATTACTAGATATAAACTTAATAGTTTTTCATAAATCAATATGTGGTAAATAACGACAGATCATATTGGTTCACTCTTTATAGGCTACTTGTTTATATACTTAACATTACTGCCTGCTGTCCATTTTGCAAAAGTAAGTTGAATGTCTTTAGGCAGCCATCACTCTCTTACTTGGAGACAGTCAATTTACAAAGAGTATGCTTATTTGCTTTCTTGCTAATAGATGTATGAGAGGATCAACAACACTACACTAGCTTAGCATAGAAAGCAGAAACAAGTCACTACAAGTGGGAAGTCAGGACACCCGGCCAAGACATAATTCATCACATAATCTTAGGTGTAACCACAACCTGTTGTTTTTAAACATCGGCACTACGCAGAGCACATACCTCCACCTGAGTCAAACAATTCTAAGTGTCTGTCAAGATTTTTATGATACAAAAATGAAAGAGCAAAAGGTAAGTAGGCTGATCATTTGCGCTTAACTCTACAAACTCATATGTCATGTGTTCTTCCCTGACCCCAGGCCCCATCCCTCCACCATTTGTGGTGCAAATCGGCTTGGTAGTTTTTGTGAAATCCTGCTTAAAAAAAAACAAACAAACCAACAGAAGTCACAGGTGAAAACATAACCTCCTTGGCAGCAGTAACATGATGCAACATGTTAACTAATGAGTTTTAGAGGCGATAGCAGGCGAGTTTTGTGACCTCGGACAGAGCCAGTCTGACTGTTTCTTACTGTTTTTGCTAAGCTAAGCTAATTGGCTGCAGCTTTCCTACTTGGTGGACACACGTTGATCTTCAACATTTTCACTTTTCCCATTTACTTCTTTAAACTTTGCTCGTACTGATACACCTGCAGTGAAAATCGTCTGCCAAATGCCAATTGCTTTGGAAACTCTTCGCTCCATAATCACACGACGACAACTGTGATAAAAAAATAAAGGAAAGCAGACATTGGTTCAGTATGATCTAGTATCCCTTCAGCATACAAAAACACATTTCAAAAATTGGGACTATTCCTTGAAAAACGGTGCGCAGCGATGTATCAGTTCCCTCCATAAAGTAATGGGATGAATATTGTATAGCAATAATATAGCCTATATATTTTTTAACAAAATGATGCTGTCTCCCCTTCAACATATGCAACAACCCTGTCCCTTGTGCTTGTATTCACACAGCACCCATCATTGAAACGCATTCACACCCAGTCTAATACTTTCCACTGTGGGAAAACGGCTCTTTTCGGTCATGCCGCGGTCTCTCTGGTTGACTGTCACTGCGGGTTCGATTGATTTTCAGTCTGTCTCTCCGTTTGGGACGGGGTTATTCCTCGCACCAGTGGGTGGCCGAGCGCGCGCGTCTGTGCGTGGGGCGCACTCGACATGACGCACCTCGCGCTCCATTACACCTTCTTTCTTTTTTTCCCTGACCACATCAATTTTCCACGAGGCATTTTTTAACAAAACGAAAAAAAATCCTTATGAAAGTGCCATTGTGTAAAGGCTAAGTTGGGGCTAAAAAGAAGACAAGATCACCACGTGCCCCCGATGATAAGAAAATGTAGGTGACCGACTTTACTGCGCTTGCCCTCCTGTCCTCGCCGATAACGTCGCCGTTACATCCGGCACTTGCTATTTCTGACGTGCCACCCCCCCGCGGTCGATCACGACCCTCCCGGTGAGAGGGAGAGGGGAAACCAAACCGAGCTCCCTCCGCCGCGTCCGCGTAACTTCGCGTCCCGCAATGAGACGGAGCACGCAACCCGCAGGACACACTGTGTGGCGGGGAGGCGGACGGCACTCACCGCCGGACGGCGTCCCCACAGCTCCTGCTTCTGGACGTCGACGTCCCGTCTCCCACAGCTGGATCCCGGTCCGCGCTCCGCTCCCTCTGTCATCCGTCCTGTGACGCGCGCCGCTCTGCCGTGCGTCTCGTGGACGGGCCGATCCGGCGGGGGGGGGGGGGGGTTCCTCCTCACCTTGCCCTCATTGCGAGATACGTTCCTACATGTCGCGATGGTTTGTGTATGTATGTATGTATGTATGTGTGTGTTTGTTGATTTATTTATTTATCTGTGCCTTTTTGAGCGTGTGGCCGAGGTCGCCACCTCGTGGCCGATGAGTCACACTGGCTCCCGGCTGGGTTGGTTGCGGGTATGTAACGGCGGATGACGCGGTCATATGATGGCAAGGATAGAACCGGATTGCAAAGGGTCGTGTAGGAAATGTGCGTCGTCTTTTACTTTATTTTGTTACCATTACATTAATATGATATGGATCCATTACATCTATCAGACTGATGGGGTACGTCACTCAGTCATCATATTGACAGTGGTACAGTTTCTCACACAGCACAACAAGTAGTAGAGTGCTTTTTGAGATATGAAGGCTTGAAGAACATCATTTGATTAGTTGTAACAGTTTTTCAGTAAATCCCAGAAACTAATATTACCTGTTAAAACTGTATTAAACACAAACACATTATTCCCCAGTCCATGTATTTACATCGCATTGAAATGAACTGATAATGTAATAGTGTTGTTGTTCCTGTGTGTAGTGTTATGTATATTTTTTATATATCGTCATTTGGATGGTCATATGGAGGGCTATCCTAAATCTATACATAATGTAGGCTCGCAAAGTGATACAGTTTTTGAAAATAAAGTTTGCCCATTAATAACTTAATTATTTTATTTCCATTTTTTTCTTTGTTGTTCCTTTGCCAAATAGGACTAAATAATCACAGCAAATTGCGACAGATAAGAAAAAGTCATATGATATAGAAATTAGTTTTAAGAGATTTGGAGGCGGACACTGAATGTGCTTGTCTTCAGATTTCCTAGCAGGAGGTTCCACGGGTGAAGGGCCCGGACAGCAAAGGTCACCTTTGAATTACAAGTCTGGATCCAGGAACCATTAGCACAGGAACCTGCCACAGGATCTCAAGCAGCGAACAGGCTTCTGGGGAGTTGGCAGTAAGCACGAGATTGACGGCCCTGCAAAATCTTCAAATCTTCAGGTTAATTCTAGGGCTCGGCGATAAAGCAATAATGGTAATCATTGTAATATAAATGTCATTGATTGCAATATATCAAAAGTCCAATACATATATATCAATATATTGCTTATTCATTGTGCCAGCATGGTGAAGAGATTTGTTTTGTGAGTTTAAAACCACAAGTTTCACTCAGAAGTGACATTTATCGTGATAACTATTGATATCGTCTAATATAAAAAAAAATGTATCTTGATAAGATTCTGGGCCATATCGCCCAACCCTAGTCTATCCTAAAACATACAGGAAGCCAGTGAAGAGCATCAAGGTTTCCCTCAGTATACGTCAACGGCGTTTACGGCGGCGTTTTGCATCTTTGTAAGTTTCAGCTGATAACAGAATAGAGAGCATTGCAACAGACGAGTCTGGAAGAGATTAAAGTACAGGTGACCTTTTCTGAGATGTTTCTAAGAAGAGAGATTATTCATGCTGCTGGTGCAGGGGCCACAGAAGGTAATCACAGATAGAGAAGGCTTCGTTAACAATGTGGTGAACAGTGACATGTCTAAAATTCAGGAAAATACCAGTGGGCACAGACATATCTAAACCAGTTACTTAAAATACAGATTTTAATAACCAAGTGGGAGAGCAGACTGAGGTGAAACAGTGTGTTCTAGGTCTGACCCTGGGATTTCACTCGAATGGGTCGATGTTGAGGGGCTGCACGGTGGTTAAGTGTTTAGCACTTTTGCCTCACAGCAAGAAGGTTCTGGGTTCTCCGGCTTCTTCCCACAGTCCAAAGACATGCAGAATGGGGTTAGGTTCATTGGAGACTCTAAATTGACCGTAGGTGTGAATGTGAGAGTGAATGGTTGTTTGTCTCTGTATGTGGCCCTGCGATAGACTGGCGACCTGTCCAGGGTGAACCCCGCCTCTTGCCTAATGTTAACTGGGATTGGCTCCAGCCATGTGTGGGTCAATGTTGAGGGTCGGCGGGAGTCAACATCAAGCTTTGTGTGTTCAGTGTTAGGTGCTGCCTGATGTGCACTATTCTATCATAAATGTTATTTAGAAATTCACTCAGGGTCGATTTTCTTGCTTTATTCTCAGAAAATGTACACATAAATGGAACAATTGTTGACTTGTGTAATCGACATGCAATACCCACACCTTCATCCTAACATAGCTTTTCAAATGTTGGAACTAGCTGAGGCAAGTTCGATTTGTGTTTCCAGAAGAATACATACACCTCCGAATAAGGAGAAACAATTTTTCAGCTCTTCATTCTTAAAATCTATTCATATGCATTATTCAGTTTTGAACGGCCCACGAACATTCTGCAGACTTTTAGCAGAAGTACTTGTGTTTGTTTGTCTTTTCATCCCCATTCTCTCTTTTATAAATCTGAGCACACGCACAGGAACTTAGAATGAGGCTAAAGAAATCAGGAAGTGGAGCGGAAAGAGAGGAAAGGCCAAGTCAGGGAAGGAAGGGAGGTGTAGGTGCTATGCGTGCGTGTATGTGTGTGTGTTTGTATATATGTGTATGTGTGTAATGAGTCTGACTTTATAATTGGGTCGCTTCAGGGCTGAACTCTGCTGGCTCTCAATGCACTTGCTCTTGACGACGTGAACCGTCATGCTGCTGCTGTTGTTATATTGCATCACAATACAACTGGTGAGTTCCCACTCTCTCTTCGCACACTCACCCTCAAATACACAACCAATGCACGCAAACAAACAAACCAAATGCACGCTCTGATCGCTACATTCAGACAAACATAAAATGTAATGGAAGCGTGAGCGGTCACTCCATTGCAACTTTTAATTTTTGCAACATGAAAGGACGCACAGTCAGCAGTGTCTACAAACACAGGTGCAGAGAAATGTGCGCTGTGCTCATCCTTTTAACAGTAACGTGCAACATGCTGATTAATCTGATCCACAAAACAAACCATCCAGTGCGTATGTCTTCCCTGCATGCTTAAATCTATTGATCGAGGTAGGAAACCTTGCATTTTCTATTGATTGCTATGCATCAGCCTCCTACTCTCTGATTGGTTCAGAGGTTGTGATGGGTTCAAAGCCACCCGGCGCTTCGGACACGATGACGTTATACCTTTCAATGTAATTACTCCTCCATTAGACTGAGAGAGTAGAAGACACATTTTTTATTTGGCCCCCCCAATCTTCACTAATGCATTTTAGCAGTTTATTGATCACAGACCACGTCTTCTGAAGCAAGGGGGGTGAATCACAACAGCGTCTCTGTTGGCAGTAACTTCGAGGAACTTGAATCCTTCACTCAGACAGCTCAGTCACAGCTTAAAAAGAAACTGCTTTGATTCCTGCTGATATTTAATGTAACGAGCATTTTTTTTACATTATTTTCTAACAATTTAGAATACAGCTTTATTTTCACAATTGTTTTCATCTTCACAATCTACAAAATGGCATAAGGTTAGTATGGTTCACCCTTTGAAACAACAACAACAAGAACAACCTTTAAGGCAGACTAACTAATTTCTTTAGTCTGAGACAGATTAAAGTTTTGTTGCAAAACATGAATTCATGTTCAAATGACACACGTTGGCTTATAAAAAAAAATCATAAGTTAATTACTCAGTTTGATCATTAAATCAGTGGAAATATCAATATAAGAAACTAAAAGAAAACAAAGATCACAGATAAATGTAGTGCAGTGAACTGTCTTCTGATTATTTCTGATCCAGTGTGTTAGTGTGTAGTGGAGATCCATAGTATGAAGACACTGAGGTACATATATGCATAAAATGTTCCCAGAAACTGCCTGAGTGAAATGAGAAGACAGACTTAACAATATTTAACAAAGTGCATAACGTTGGGGCCTTAATGACCAGAGTGTATTGTCTGTACAATATCAAACCCAAAGGGAGCCTTTCAAAACAACAAAGATCTAAGAACCAAAGTGAGTCGTCTGATTTATCACTGCTCAGCAGATTCTTAACAAGAAGAGGAAAGGTAACTTTTTTCCTTTAGTTAGCACTAGAATGTTTTGTTCGCATTAGATGCTGCACTGAGTTAAACTGGCACTTCAATGTTTACTGTAAAAAAAAGTACTTTTAAAGCTACTTAGTGTGAATCTTTTACACCGTCTGATGTGCAAGTGAGTCTAAAAATGGTTACAAATTGCTTTGTACTGCTGTACAAGTGTCAGCCCTTTTTAAGTGAAGAACTCCCGCTAGGATCTTTGACCTCCCCCCTTGGGAAGGAATTCATTATATGACTCCTATCTGTAGCATTGGGTTAATTTACAGGTAGCTATCAGAGGTAATGGTGTAGTTGAAAACACAAAGTGAGTGTAAAGTTAAGACAGTGTGTTCAGAGCAGATTTCAGTGCCACATTAGACGAGTTTGAGGAAAACAAGAGGCCTCAGTGAAACATGTCTCAACTCTTCGCCGTTCTAACTCAGGTTCCCTCGAAGGCTCTGCGCTCTTGCGCTTTTCGCCGCCTCTTCTTGTGCCGTCTCCTGGTGGCGACGTCGAAGCAGGTGACCATCATGACGTTGGCCTTGCAGCGGTCGACCCTGTTCTCCAGTCGGGCGGTCACCACCTCAAGGGCCTCCAGGTGCTCCAGGGAGTCCACCTCGAACGTCTGCCACAGGTCAACTGAAGAGGGACAGTGAGGTAATACTGAAGCAGATTGTGATGCAAGGCATATCAACTGATGCATTGCTGTGTTAGGTCATTTTATAGGGAATATTAAAGGGAGGTTAATGGAGAGTTATATTAATGCATAGAGCCCAAACTAGCCATAGTGTAACTGCAGGGTGTGACGGGACTTGTTCTCTGCCAGCTACCACAACAAACAATGCACAGGATGCTGGGATTCATCAGAATTAGAAATGTATATGCTGCTTTGGCATGAAACTACCCAAATTATTGATATCTGAAGTCCCTGATATAATGAGACTTGCTTTACACTAATGATAAATTGTCATAAACAGGATATAGCCCCAGTGATGGCAGGATGCTGCCCCCTGTGAAAATTCTGTGATACTACAAGCTCATCGTTGAAATTACTATTATTACTATTACTCATTTCATTTCAAGCAAACATGCCAGCCAGACTCTGTTTCCAGTGTTCTGTTGCTGTTCTCTGTCATAAATCCTGGTTGATTCAGTATCTTTGTTTACAGAGTATTATTAAACATGTTACTCTGGGTTCTAAGAAAAAGTGATATGCATTGTTTTGCTGTTTTATTTGATAGAATTAATTTAAAAATCATTAATAATGATCATTATTTTCAGCCCTTATTGAGATAACTTGTGATTCTTTTACATTCTATTCCTGAGAAACATCTGTAACAGTCTCCAAAGGAACTGTAAAGCACTACTGTGAATTTTCAGGAGTAGAAAAATATTATTTAATGTGTTTACTTCTTCATAGAACAAATATTTTCACTGACACTCTTGGTTCCATTTGCCAGGCTCCAGCGTGAGGTTGTGTTTGGCCCGCTTCAGCTCTCTGCTCAGGTTGTCGTATTTGGCTCGGACCTCTGAGATCCTCTGCTGTCGGTGCTCCAAAAACTTCAGTTTGGCACTGAAGCACGCTGGGCCCTGAAAAAAAAAACGCATATATACACACATTTCATCACTTTAATTTTTGTTCAGATAGCACAAAATATTTCTTTCATCTGCAAACCAGTTAGCTCCAATCTACAGACATTACCCAGACTAACAGATATACACAAGCTGTCTGAATTCATCTCTTAAGTAGTGTGACAGGATTTTTTAAAAATGTAGTACTTTTAAATATTTAACTAGTATTGAAATTTTACCCAGACCCAGACTAGTAAGTAATCCCACCTCCAGAACAGTATGGAGAATTATTTATTAGCATTATTTAGTCGCTGTTTTCATTGCTGCAGTGAATGTACAGACAAGACATCACTGGATTACTTTGGTACTAAAGAACACTTAATTTTCATTAAATGAAATTAAGGTTATTTATTAACATTTCTGAACAGTGAACATGAGTTAATCCTTGGACGGCAAATTTAATCTATATGTGTATGGATGGTGGCTTTGGGTTCAGATTTTACTGAATTGTGAGTTTGAGCTGATTCTCAATTAAGCCAAAAACCAAAGCAGCGAGCCAAACTACATTAACCAATTTCCCATTGTTTTCAGATCACTGGCTCATACACCTGACCCTCCTCACCTCCCATTCAACTACTTGCCCTTCCTGCCTCAGTTTTAAAAACCTCTGTTGTACATCAATACACACAAACACGAATACACTTTAGACGTTGGATTGACATAGTGACCCCCTTTCGTTATGTCTCTCCACACACACCCCCACTACGTTAACATCATGTGAAAGCACAAACGACACCTCTGGGGAGTGAAACAAGACATGTCTGTAGGTTCCTAATTAAAATCCTAATTTCTGATCATATCAACCTTATTACACAGAAGGAACCATTTTTAAGCGGGGGAATACATTAGAATGCCTCAAATATTAAGTATGAAGTTCTGTGGTATTACTAATATTTTACCTCAAATTAACCCGCCACACGCCCTCCCATTACGTTTAATGAAATAAAAGAAATAATGTTAAGATACTCTGAATTCAATATTTGCTTAATGTTTTATTTTCTCCCAAATGTTCTGTCGTCTTTTACCTACAGTGTGTTGTGTTAGTTTTACTCCCAGTGTTCTTTGTTCTCAGCTGCAGCATTGACCCAATTTCCCCCATGTGGTCATTAAAATTGTATCAAAGTTGCCATGTCTGAGACTGGTGGAGGCAGGGAATGGTCTCACGAGACCAGACCTCTCGTCATGGGGACATGACATCACCATATGCACCCGACCCTGTGTGCGAGCACATTTAAGCTCTTCGTTCAAGGTGAAATCTTTAACTTAACCTTTACTTACCCAGGGTGAATTCTCTGAGCACGTTGTTTACAGTAGCAGTTAGGCCACAGTTTTTCTTTGTGGTCACTGCAGTAGTTGTGCCTTCCTCAAGGGCGATGTGACAGTGTGAAATCGATCACTTCCCCAACCACATATTTAATCCAAGTGAACAAACATGCACACTTGAAACCACTACTGGAGCTTGTGTGTATATGATTTTTCAGTAAGGCAAAGTGTTACCTTGTCTAATCTAAATACTTACATGGTAGTCACATAGAATTTGCAATGAAATGTAAGGTCATGTTTTTTGGCATTCACATTTGCAACAATAACCATCCTTGCTTCATGTGCTTCAGATACTGTAAGTGCCTTACAATTAAGCTATTAGGCTTGTTTGGTTAGCCTGGAAGTTTCGCCTGAACTAAAGCCCTATGTAGTTAGCTACAAAGGCAAATCCAGGAGGGGTAATTTCAGTTTTGTTTGTTTAGAAGAAGAGCGCATGTAAAACTGAAACTATTTGGTAACAAAAAGTACAAAGCTTGCATGACTCATAATCATATTTGCCATAATTCTGAGAATAAGGCATCGTCAAGAAGGGGAAAAATATATTGTGATAAGACTTTTTAGGGCTGCTTTCCAAACCTGATGCCCATGTGAAGAAAGGGACTTACGAGACCCTAGAAAAGGTTGGAAAGAGATTTGATCAACCAGCATTTCCATGGGTCGCTGGCTGAGGTTGGTAAAGGTCATATATTAGGCAATGCCCTTTAACCTCCCCCAAAAAATCTAAATAAACCCAGCACCTGTTTGCCAGCACCTGCTCTTTTCTGCATCCTTTGTACATTGTCGATCTCATAGACCTTGATCTCGTAGGCCTCTGGGATTCCCCGATCCGCCCAGTGAGACCGCAGACCACTAGCCGAGCGTCTCAGGGACACGGCTGTTTCTTGGGAAGGACAACGCTGGTGAGTACCTAGAGTATGGTGAGACAGAAAGCGCAGTTAGTTTTTTTTCTATTTTCCCTCGTGAAACATTCTGCTGCATATTTAAAAGTGAAACGGTTGAGATATTCTTACATCCGAAAAGATACCCTACATACAGTAACTATATTTAAAGTTTGTATTATACTTTAGTTGAATTGCCATCAACTTGTCTTCAGCAACACACTGTAGATGTAATATAATGGTGATTTATTTCTGAGGTCATATTTTTACAATTGAATAAGCCTACTTGTGGTTCTCATGCATCTACAACATTGCCAAACCTGGGAGTAGTCTTGCGCTGATACAGTCTACACTTGAAAACATCATGCTTCACAGTCAGAATAAACTTAAATAAATGAAAAAATAAGGCTTGTGTCCCTGAGTGCCCTTATGTGCACTTCAGGAACTGTTTGCCTGAGGGAACATGCAGCTTGCCAGGGCCAGAATATTATTCATTTAAGTCAAGACAGGGCACATGGTTTTATGATGAGTGTTTCTGGATTAACTGCTGGAAAAAACAGAGAAGGTTTTATATTACAGAGATCTTTAGAAATTAAGAATGTGTTTTAATTCTAACACGCATGTACAGCTTGAATATAGATGAGTTTATTAAGTAAGGGAACATTTATGATTAAATGAAGTAGAGAGAATGAATTCAACCAATTACCGGGAGATTGTTTGGGGACTTTTAATTCATATCCTCATCCAGTAAAAGCTTTGCTTAATTTTTTTCTGCTCCATTGGCAGTACCATCACGGTTAAACATGCTTTACACACAAAGGCTTTTAAAAATCTGTGAATAATACCATTAGCAAGTGTTGTGAGTATGCACACACCCATCATTTTAATCCAATGTATAAGCCAAATCCATTAATAAGTGCAGTCATTGGGTTCATTTATTTATGATGTGACCTCCTATACAATAAGCCTTTAAATGCAAGTAATGAAACTAGGTCTGAAAATGCTCAATGAACATCTTTTGGAATTATTATTTTATTTTAGACTAGCAGAGCGATCCCCAAAACACCATCCACACACAATGATTAAAGGAGAAAGAAACAGATGAGTTTAGTTCATAATAGGCCAGTTATTCCAGTCTTTTTACCTGTGCTGCCTTTCCTCCGAGATGATCGGCAGCTGCGAGCCACACTAAGGTGCGAGCTGCTCCTGTCACTGACAGAATCTCTGTTTGAGGCGCTGCTGCCTGTGGTTTCACAGTCCCTCACCATGCTGTCATAACCACTGCTCACCATACTGTTCCTGTTAGAGAAATACAGGGAAGTCTTCCCCATTGCGGGTGGCAAATCACCACTCAACACACTGGTGGTATCACTCGCGTGCCCACTCAGGTGATCAGGTGTGCGGGGATCAGTCATCTGACTGTAAGGCGAGGGAAGAGTGGTCATTTGGTCCACTCCTCCTAAAGTTGGGCTGGAGGCCCTTTCCTTAAGTAGGTCTGAGATGCGACCATTGACAAATCCCTGGATGGCAGATTTTGTGGATGAGCAGGTAGAACTCTGGCTAGGAGTCCGACTGATGGATTGAAAAGACCGTGGAGGGGAAGAAGAGAAAAAGGAGGATGTCTGTTCAAAGCTAACAGTTTTATTGTCTGGGGAAAGACTGGCACTGCGATTGGTGGACTGACGTATGCCTTTATGGGTCAGACTGAGGTTCTTGACGCTGGGGGCAGACAGTCGACGGACTTTGGGTGTAGCTATCTTGAGTTTCCCAACAGCAGAGAGCTTGTGATGGGTATGCTTGGCTGATTGAGTTCCAGGTTTTTCAGAAGAAAAGTGATGACTGTGGTCAGACCGATGATTCTTCCTGGGGCTCCTACTAGCCCTTGGTAAAGTACAATGTCCCTCCTTATTGTCTTTATAAGCTCCCCTACAAGCGCCTTCATTACTTCCCTTGGAGCTCCCCTTAGAGCTCATTGAGGTGCAGCTACTGCCTCTATTCAGAGTTGGGAAGTCTCTTGGGGTTCTCCCAAGGGAATTTGTCCTGCTAGCCAGCTGCTCCAATTTGGCACTGAAAAGCCTGCCGCTGTTCTCAATGGGTGACTGGGGCCTGCCACTTATATCATCATGTCTCATTCTTAGACTTGAGGTTTCAAGCAAAGATCCAACACCCTTTCTGGAAGTGCTGCTTGCTTCCTGTTTATACTCTGGTCCATATTTCCAAGGAGAGGCAAAGTGAAGGCTGTGGTTCACTGGGGTGCTCTGTCTCCCCTGCCTCCTCTCCAGAGTTACCCCTGGGCTACATGGGGTGGATGATATCACCCCCCTTGGGTCTATGTGGTTGTCTGCCATGTGACGGTCCTGGTAGTTGGCATTTTGCCAGCCTCTAGGCAAACTACCTGTTTTACAGGAAGCAGGGGCAGTTTCTTGGCAACCAGGTGTAACACCAATTCTCCTGGGCGCATTTCCAACTTGTTTGCAGGTGATTTCTCCCCCCTCTGAGCACCCTTTCGTGTTAGTGGAATAAACATGTTCCTTGTCTCTGGGGTGTCTCCTGTCTGTATTTCTTGGTCTCTTTCCACACGTTTTGTTCTCTGCAGTTTCATCGCAGAAAGCTGAATCTTCCAAGACTATCAAGTCATAAGAAATATTACTACAAGGCGAGTGACATACCTCATCATGCTTTTTGACATGTGTCTCAGAGGCAAAAGCTCCACTCCTCTTCTCAAGAGTATTCCAATCTTCTGGAGATTCAACAGTATTTCTTTTAAGCTGAGGACCTGACTTGACTCCTTTGTTAGTATCACTAACAAAAGGACTTTCTTTTACTTTACCACCATCCAAATCACAGTCCACATCTGTATTAATCAACATGGGGTTAATAAATGAAGGCAAGAACCTTCTTTCCCTTCTGAATAGATTCTGGGGCTTTTCCGCGCTAGGCTCTGTGGCAACAGGCTGAACAACAGAACTTTTGGTTGTATTGAAGGAACCTGCAGCTACAGATTCTTCACTGACATTGCTGATTATCCTGATTGGTTGGGAGCTAGCAGTGTCCTGAGCATGTGCCTGTGAATGGGCAGTGTCTCTAATACAAATAATGTTTCCACCTGTTCTCCCTCTGTTCAGTGCTCCACTGATGGTCACCTCCTCTACCATAGAGAAGACAAGTTCATCTTGACCCTTTAGGTCCAGTGGCTGCTGAACAGTCACTGTGATTGTGGCCTTCATTTCCTTAACATCTCCTGTAGGGCAATTAAGTAAGCCATCCCCATGTATAACACTGGTAGCCAGGGAGTGTGAAGAGGAGCAGGAGGAGGGAGGAGATATGGGGGAGCTTTTGCCTACTGGTGAGGTCCTTTTGTCTGGTTTGAACCAGTCACCAGTTTCAGGACTCTGTTTTCCTGTAGGCTGAAGTGCAACGGAATTGGTGAAAGCATTACCCTGAGCATCCACATTGCAGTGCTGAGAAGGGAGCTTATCATTTGATTTAAGAGTTCCAGTGTTGGGAAGCTCAGAGCGACAGGTCATGTTCAGACTGAGAGTTTGATTCAGGAGTTCCTCACTGGAGCTGGTTCCACTGCACTCCTCACAGTCATAGAGACCTGAATCCTCTCTCTGAAAACTGTCTCCGTCTGTTTGCTTTTCTCCATCACAGGCCTGACTGCAGCCTAACCCCTGATTCAATGTCTGTGGCGCTTCTGATGATTTTGAGTTTGTCTGCTTCCCAGCTTCTTTCTGGGGTTGTGATTTGGTTGTAACGTGGTTAACAGAAGGGCCTTTTGAGGAAGACTTCAGCACGTCCATTATCAACTCACTTCCATCAATACAGCCTAAACGCTCTTGAAGTTCAGCAAATGTTTCACATTTCAGACAATCCCTCTCTGGTGGCTTCATATCTGCTTTTAGCATTTCCACATGTTCTTGAACAGTTTCTTCCTTCTTCTCTCCCTGATGCTGGGGAATTCTCAGAAGCTCTTGGAGGAGAGAGGTAAACTCTGGGTCATCCAAGTCAGCCTTGTTGGGATGCAAAGAAGGTATAATAGGCACAAATTCAGGTTGTGTCAGTCTTGGGGCTGCTTTAGACTGGAAGAAGCCATCTGAGTCTATTTGGATGACTGTGTCACAGGACTGGTCACTACTGGAATGCTCATCTAGTTCACCACGAAGACTGAAAGGATGACTGTCAACATCTACCTCATCGGTGGAGTGGAAAGCCCGCAGGGAGAAAGAGAGAGGCCCTTTCTTTTCTCTAGTTAAACTCCTCCCACAAGGAGAGCATGAGGTGGATTGCTGCAAAATAAAGATGAATTATAGTTTTATATCTAGATCAGGACCACCTAAAGCATAAATTGATGAATAAATTGTGATTTTTTTTTTCCATGCTATGATGCCAATAAAAGGTGTTATGTTGGTGAAGAGACAATAAAGGACATGCACAGTACCTTCGTCCTTTTCTGTGTTCTGCGAATGCGAGACGCCAGCTGGATGGTGGATAAGGTCTCTTGAAGGTGTGCCAGTGAATCATCAACTTCAGCCATCACTGTGGTGTGGCAATTTGTATGACCCAAGGACTCTCGAAGAAGCATAGTCAACTTACTACCCCTGTGCAGATACAGTGAAAATGTCCACACATTAACTCAAATGATGGATCAATCACTTTTAATCTTCTGCCAATGTTGATGTAGTTGCTATTATAGTGCTTTAATCTGAGCCAGTATTAAATTGGTTTACAGGCAAAATTTGGACTATTTATGAAAACCAAGTTACAAGACCAACAATAAGAATCAACTTAATCCTCACTGTCAATATGGAGTTGACTTCACCAATGTCTGAGAATGTTTCAACCATAACTGTTTTGAAGTAACTGTCTTACTTGTTGGGGGTGGTTTTGTGTCCACTTAGTAGTGACAAGACGACAGGGCCCAGTTCAGAATGAGGAGGTTTATTTTTGCTCATGCTCCTCATACCACTACACACATCTATTATGGTCAACTTAGTGGGGCCACGTGAACCTAAGGATAGAGACGAGAGGAAAACACAAAATGTTTTGCATGTTTTCAAATATGCAAAAATGGAGCATGTGAATTATAATATACAGTATATTAAACAGAAAGTAACTCAAGGACAAATATAAAATGCTGCTGGGACATGAATATATCATTACAACCTTTGCCAATGGTACTGTTGTCTGTACGTGGGGGCTGGACATGGAGAGTGAAGAACATTATGGAGGTGTGGGACAGGTATGTGATGAAGTCACTGTGCCGACGCGCTGCAATGGCCGCGTCCAGGAGGGAAGCCGCTCGCTCAGCGGTGGGGGCCTTCACCCGGTTGTGGTTGCGTAGCTGGAAGGAAGCGAGAAGATGATTTTAAAATCTAATGTGGATATAATTTTCTCCTTAACCATTTCAATGAAAACTATTTGATTTTTTGGGGCAGAATTCAACTTTTGCCTATCATTATGTTTTGATGCAGATCAGATGCCAAATGATTTAAATACATTTAAAGAATTGTTTAGTTAGTTACTTACTTAGTTTGTTATTATTGTTATATATTGTACTTCATCCCAATAACAGAAGGTTTGGAAATAACGAGAAGAGCACACCTACACAAATCAGGTACCGCCTTGCAGCTGGCAAAACACAGTGCGAGGGAGGAGAGAGCTACTCATTCATAATCTAATCAGATGTAATCTTTTTGCAATCTAATAGTCTTCACTCACTGCCAGCATTATCTTCTCATAGGGTGTAGACCATTGTACAAACTGACTCCTAATTAAAAACTAACATTAATCACTCCATGTCTAAAGACAAACCTTAAAATCTATCACCTGACCACTGGAGAAGAAGGAAATCAAAGGCAATATCATTGAGATCACTGCCACTTACTGAAAATTAATGGGCAATTCTTTTTGTCCACTGATTTTTTTTTAGTACACCATTTTTTGTCCATGAGCCCTTGTGTTCTTCTATTAGAAACATAGTACAACCACCTATTTATTTAACAAGCTCCTTGTCTTCTAATAGAAACAGTTTTTCATCGTACTTGTATGCCATAGACAGGATCTTCTTGGAGTTTAATACGTGCTCTAGGGCTATCCTGGGCATTGCCAACTGAGGGGACGACCTCCCCCAACAGATCTCTGAGCGTGTCTTCATCTCCACTGCAGAGCTCGACGGCAGACACTGATACAATCAGATCGGTCCAGGTCTTCTCTCGCCGCCGCTCGATGGCACTGTACAGCCAGGAGATGGCACAGGGAATGAGCCCGAGATTCTGGATGCTCTCATCACTCCCCACCGTGCTGGACCAGGAGCCTGAGGCACACAACAGTGCAAATATAGGTATCCATGCTACATACTGTACACACAGTACACACTCATAAAGTACATTTACAGGACGTACATGCTGGCGCATAAAAACGTGCACCCCATCAAAGTATACACAGTTTGTAACCCAATTTATTTATATGATTTGAATTTGAGAGTGACTTTATCCAAATATCACACTAATATGAAAAAATGCATGAGTTGTTTTAGGAATATGGTGATGGAGCACAACAAAGCTCCTTAGCACATGATAGATTTGCACTAATACTCTTTGAGAGGTACAGGAGGGTAATTCTAATTGCCTCATTCAGCAAAATAATGTATTGTTAGCTGGTGTTTTCCTCCTCAGCTAACAGATTATTTTACACCACACTCCATGTGACCTGGCCAAACGTAAACCACTCTATGAATTAATTTTATTCTTAATAACAGCTAGTTCAGATTTGATACCAGGCTTATGTCCAGGCTTTATAGTAAATATGCGTTAAAGCAGCTTGGTTGGCTCAGTCCTGTGGTATCAAGTCTTCCTACTAGAACCTGTGAAGCTCACTTATTGCTATGTTGCACCTTCTTTTTTTTTGCCATCTGTACAAAAAGTAAATGAAAGAACTGCATGCTATTCATGTTTTATTGGGATTTGTGTGCTGACTGTTTGCACCCTGGCCAGAATTCATTAGATTAAAAAAACAGGGGTGGGGGGTTGCAACATCTGCAGTATCTGCAAATATCTGGGGTTATATCAGTATCCGCAGCTGAACCTCCAACATGGCCATGTGTTTGAGCAAATACAATTGGCGTGGTCATAGGTGGGAAACACAGTTTTTGTCTTCTCATTGTCATAATGCATTGTGGCAGTGGCGCCTGAGGGGTGATAGTGTGTGCCTCCCATGCATTATATTAATGGCAGGGGAAAAGCAAGCGTCTGATAACACAGCACATGTCTTTCTGTTAGCAGGGACAACAGCTGTGTTTCACATTGGGAGTAGACAAATACTGACAGAGGAAAATTTGTGATTTCCACTCTGGGTATATTCAATACACACACACACACACACACACACACACACACACACACACACACTTACAAATACATTACATAGACATTCAACAATGCACAAGTGAAGATTGAGCAGATATACAGAAACATACCCACAAACAAATGTTCTTATGGATTAGTGCCATGCTGTATCTCCCGTTGCACTTTTGCCCCACATTCGTTTTGAGTAATGTTATATCCTTTTGTCTTATCCAAACTCTAATTGAATGAGGATAAGAGAATTGGTTTACTCCTATTTAAGGCCGAGCTGCCTGCCGTTATTCAGAGAATAGTATTCTGTGGAGGAGATTGATATCCCCTGGCTGTGGGCCACATGTAGTCTGTATCAGCCAACTAATTCAATCAGATTTACGGAGAGTGGCGTCATGTGAAAAAAAAGCAGCTCCAAGGAGACCCTGTCCTGACCGTGTGTGTGCGCGTGTGCGTGTGTGTGTGTGAGGCAAATGTATAAAACCCCTTCACTGATGCTAAGTGCAAGGTTCCATCTCTCTAATAGCAACGAATTACAGTCCATTTTGTTCACAGTCCGCTCAGTGCTTCAGCAAAATAAAATCTGTTTTTTTCTTCTTTCACCACAGTTTGCTCATCAGGCAGGTTTTTTTTAAGCACCTGTATTGTATAATTAATGGATAGGCTTTTATTTACAAAGTAACAGGTGAAAGATTAATGACGTAAAAGGAAAGAGCCGATGGCACCACTGTTGAAAAAAGGAGGACAGAAAAAAGGACAAATGGTGCAAGAGAGCAGGCTGGAGCTAAATGGGGACATGAAGTTTAAGTGATAATGTAAGAGTGAATGATAGGAGTGGGACGGAGGTGCAGGAGGAGGTGGGTGGGGGAGGGATTGGCCACTGAGCATAGATAAAAGCATCCCACTCCCATCTTGAGACTTTAACCCATGGCCCCTCTCAGTGACCGATTACTCACCCACATCAGCACAGCCCAAACCCAGAACGCATCCATCGCTGCCACTGAGCACACAGCGGATGACGTCAGCCAAGACGCCAGCACACACCTCGGCCTGGTCAGAAAGAACAAAGGACCGCAAGCATCTTGAGATTCATCTCCACAACGGAAAAAAGACCATCCAATGAAATGAAATAGCTGAAAGCAGAGGGAGGGATGCATGCTGATCCTGTCCATTCCCTGGGGCTCAGATACTGTAAGCAGAGCTCGGAGAAGGATGAATATAATTGATGGACTGCGTAATTGTGGTGGCTATCGAGGCCCTATCAGTTTTCAGGTCATCAGACCGAGAGAACAAACTAAAAGACAAACTGTATAGAGGGGGGAAAGTGCATTTTGAATACACGAGAAAACAGAATACGCTACACAGACTTTACACCATCAAGTAACTGTCGATGTAAAACAAATCCATCAAGATAGATCAGTATTGTGATCAGTAATGTGAAACCACATTTGGAATCAGGATGAAGAACCAAACCTGGCCTGACTCTTGAGGATAGGCAGCATCAAAATTGAATGTCCTCAGAAGATTCGTGTCGCCCCTGCCTCGTATCATTGCCGTGGATGGTTGGCCTCTGCTGACTGGTTCGATTATGGTGACTCGTTTCTTGGATGGGTCGATCTGGAGAACAGGTGGTTGGCCTCGGCCCCCCGACAGTATCGGACTCACCCTCACGATGACTTTGACCTGTATACCAGAGGAAAACAGGGAACTATATGAGATTGACAATAAACTACTTACTACCCAGAGACATTTTGAATTAGGGTAAACTTATTGGTTGAAGATTTGAATCTAGAGATTGAACCATACGCTCCTCAGGATAATGTTTACTGATGTTTTAGGTCTAGTGAGAAGTGGAGCCATTTTCTCATAGACTTCTATAGAAACAGACTTTTTTGTGACCAGTGAGTCGCCCTCTGCTGGTGATCCCAGAGCATACAGGATTCAGGCAAATTTTCCGGAGCCGGTGACTACGTCCATTTTTATATCCAGTCTATGAACTAATGCTAAGTCACTAGTTGACAGCTAGCGACCCCGAGAGTGAGCGCTACCATTTAACGTAGTCTAAACGTAGCCTTCATACAGTATACATGCAGGAAATTACTAAATATTTCAAACTACTCAGAAAATTCATTTATTAATTAAATCCAAGGCATGAGTAGGTGCCTCTGTTGTTATGAGTAACACTTATGTAAGCGTTTTCAGGAGAAAGAGCGTCCCGAATGTAGCTTTACCTTCTGAAAATAAACACCAGAGGGGATACAGAAACTTATGAAAAAGGAATGAGTTCAAAAATATCTTTGTATCAAATTCCGCCATCGCGGTCTTTGCATCCCGACATCTGAGGACGCAGAAACCCCTGCGATATACTGTTGTACAGACTATATGCCGCAAAATCTTCAACTTTGTCATTTAAAGCTCCGTGTTATGTCAGCTGAAGTTCATTTTACTTCTATTAATACACCGCTTTTAAAAGCAGTTCAATAGCATAAGTTTTTACTCTAAAACCTACCTGATGTCTGTATGAAAGAGGGAACTAATGGTCAGACTTCCGCTTTGAGCCCCTGCTGCTTGTCCATGCAAGGCAATTATTTTATGAATGTAGTTGAGAGAAAACCTTCGATCAAAAAGGGGAAGCCTTGGCATAACAAGTAAACTGGAAAAAAATGGGTTAATTTGAGCATTAGGGGCGATGAGCCAATGATGGTGTGCTGTATTCTTTAACACATCTGGCACATCTGGGGGGGGGGGTTTAACCATCAACTGATTTGTGCAAATACAAAAATTATGTTTTATTGAAATACAAAATTTTTCTTTAGACTGCAGTAGACAGCCAGTTGATCCAGTGATTGCAGAAACATGCACTTACAACTGCATGGTGATGCACAACCCCCCTGCTATAAATTTCTACATGTCATGACATTAATTCCTTAATGCAGTTCTCTACAGGAAGCTCCAGAGTTTAAGGTCCTTAAGAAGGCTTTAAGGTCTTAAATCAAGTTACACCCTGACTCTGACAGCCATTTATCAAGGCTCATATAGGTCTTAAGTCTGCAGGAAGACAAGACAACAGTTAGCTCACAAAAAGACAATAAGCTGTATTACGGTATGTAAGCCAATTTTAAAAAGTTATTCATAATCAGGATTCAGGTCTGCACACGCAGTCGAAACACTGCAGGACCGCATGACATCATGGCATCACCCGACAGCCATATTCCATCTGCCACACGATAAGTGTACAGTGTCTGTAACAGATTTTTTCCCCCTCTCCCCTTCCTCATAATTTCCATTTCTTACGCAACCCTATTGAACATGTGTCGAACTCTATTTATGAGGGTTAAATTATTCAGGAGGCCAATTTAAAGGCAGAGAAAATCCTCCTCCACTCTCTCACACACACACACACACGCGCATATATTCCTACACGCAGAGGCATACAGAGCTGAGTGCTCGGTGCAGGTGTGGGCCGGCGGTGGGGTCTATCTGAGCCCCTATCTGTAACTCTAGACTAAACCCAAGAGTCCATCTATGATGAGACGAGGGGAGGGCAGGCGGCCATATTGATCTCCCCCAGTTTCTCCCAGAGGGAGAGGAGGGGGGTGGACGAACAAGACAGAGACATTAGCACCAGATTATAGTGTATCGTGGAAGGAGGAGTGATATAGGATCTCCTCCAAATTGGCTGTGATGTCTTTACTCCACGTCATGGGTGGTGAGAACACTTCCAAGGTGGTGGCTACTTGTGCGTGAGGATGTAGTTTATTCTCCAGCCCAGACCTATTCCACTGATTTGCACGTGGCAATATAAGATGTAAAGTGGCCCGGGCAACACAACATGTTCATCAATTGAATTCATGTTCATCAAATATTTTGTTCTCCTTGCAGCCGTGCTGGTCCGATATATTTGATGTGCTGCAAAGTCAAGGGTTTGAATTAGTTGAACTTTGAGCCCAAGCTTTGCTGACCTTTGTGAGCAAAGCTAATGGCTGAAGGGCTCCACTTTGGTCGCCAATAAGGCAAACGATAAATGAATACGTTTCGTTTCTCAACGTGACCGTATGACAAACGATCATCAGTTACTATGAAATCTGTTTTGGGATGAAATATTAGCCTTCAGTTTAAGACGTCAGGTTTGATACAGAAACGCTGTTGAAGAAGTGGAGAGATCTGATCATGGTTGACGTGTCTAAACTCTGCCTTTCCATTCGTTTGAAAATGACCTTTAGCAAATCAGTATTGTTTAAGGAGTGCTTGAATTTAGTTTGACAATGTTTAATTCATCTTAGTTAATTGAAATCAAGTAGCTGCGGAGACTTACCGACTTTATAACCATCGACATCTATATCTACTCTCAGTCTAGTGGAATTTGAAGCCCCAACACCTACCTTGCCAACATTGGGTGAGTCTTTGGTTCTGGTGGCAGCTTGGAGCAGGCAGGAGGGGACGGGTGGTGGGTTTTTCTGGATGATGTCCCTGAAGCAGGTGGAGAAATGTGCCGGAGCTGGATCTGAAGCCTGGCCCTTTTTCCTCAATGTCAGGCTGAGCTTTTCGGCTGCCCTGCAGGGAAGAGGGGAGATCCGCCAGCATGACACGCCACTGAAACTTATGATGTAACCGGGACAGACAGGCTGCAGATAAAGCCAAAAGTTTTTTACACGCATTTGCTGTTTTACTTCATAGATTTACCTCGCCAAAAAGGACATTGCAGCAGTGTTGGCGATGGTCACCACTCTGGAGATGTGAGGGATCTTGGAGCTCGTCTGTAGAGTCCCCGCGTCACCAGAGGCCAGGTTTGCACCATCTGCAGCCTGCAGAGAGAGAGCTCATTAAAAAAAAAATCCAAAATGTGTAATTGCACTCCAGCAGGCCCTCCAAAAGGGGCTATTATCATGGGAATTACTCAGGAGGAGAAACGTCGGGTGCGCCTGTCTAAGTGGGGCATCTCGGCTCGGAGCACACTGGGTTAAACGTGCACCATTAAGTCATATTACTGCGCGGGCTAGCTGTGAGGAATCGTTTCTGATGGCAGTGGCTGCTCTGAGTTTAAAGCATGACTCAGAGTTAAGGAGGTGGCGTACACATACTGGCACACAAACACACGTGTTTTGCACTCATTCATAGTGTGTGTGTGTGTGTGTGTGTGTGTGTGTGTGTGTGTGTGTGTGTGTGTGTGTGTGTGTGTGTGTGTGTGTGTGTGTGTGTGTGTGTGTGTGTGTGTGTGTGTGTGTGTGTGTGTGTGTGTGTGTGTGTGTGTGTGTGTGTGTGTGTGCAGCATGCATCTGCTGCTCCTCAACATGAGGTCATCAAACCTCGCTGCAGGGCCCCAGAGCCAACATACTGTATTTGTGTCACTGTGTTCTTCTGCACTGCTCTCAAGCTCCACGTCTCATCAATGTCTCAGCCGTTTTTCAGGCCATGATAACGTCAGATCAGTTTTTGTTTTTTTCCTCCTGGATAATAACATCCAATGATGCCAATTTGTGCCACAGTAGGGGAACCGCAGTCGTAGTTTGTAAGGAGACTTGTTTGTAAGGTGAAGTTAATACTGTGTCCAAAGGTAATAATAGGTCATAATGTATAGATTCTTCCCCGCAGCTCTTTTCTTCCTTGACTCATATCTTCTGTCATAACCTTTTTTTATCTTCACATTCTCTACCTCCCCGTTCTGATTCCTCTCTGCATTTGCTCTTGAGTTCTGTCTTTTTTTCATCCATATTTTTTCCTGCCTGCCATTTTAAACACTTAATTTCCCTTTCTCTTCTTCTGCCTATCCAGTGTTTCTCCACCCTTCTTTTTGTCTCCTCACTCCTCTCCGCTTCCACTTCTCTCTTACTAATTCACCTCAGCTGCATTAACCTGTATCGATCTGCCCTCACACTGGACGTGCCTGGCTAAATTCTTTCCTCGCACAACCCAGACAGTTTTATCTTAATAACTGATGCATTGTGATGTTGAAATTTGATTAGACGAGTCGATTAAGAACAACAGGTTAATTACAGTGTTGCTCTCAAGGCCGTTCCAGTCCAAATGACCATTAGCTAAGGTCCCCCCCCCCCCCCCCGTAACTGTTGCAATGCCTTGCACAGAAGATTTTGAAACAACTTTGTCCTTGATTTCAGACAGAAATAGACAAAAGCCAGCTTTTCATTCCTCGCTGGCGACCGTCCACAGATTTTTATCGGCAAGTTAATTATGCTAACGGAAGCTCCATGAGCCGGATGAAGACGCTCTCTCTGGCAGATTTATTGTTTCCCACTTTCCGTTTCATGTGGAAGACATAAAACATAAAAGGGCAGTGTATTGCTAATTAGTATGATTTGATACGATGGGGGAAAATGTATGATTGGACTCAATTGATTCTAAGATAATGTTAGGCTGTTTATGCGACTTAGAAGGTCGGACGAGCAAGGCATAGGATTGCCTATCCTTTAATGTTCAGGATTTTTGAACATTATTTTGAGACTGTCCTGTACAAAAAACAACAGTCCTCTGTGGAAGCGGATTATTACAACTCATTCTTTCGTTTTAGTGTAAGGTGGCCTCTAGTGGCCAAATAATGTATGACGGGAGCAAAAAGGGAAGCTATAAGTGATGTAGTATACATGTAACCGTGACAACAAAGGTCCAGTATGCTGCTCGTGGGGTCCTAGGGAGTGTAGTACAAGTGACCTATAGTTTAGAAGACTTTCAAGGATTTCCTGTTACAAGAAGAAAACGTTTTAAGACGTGGACTGACCATAATGGATTTGTGTATTTGGCTAACTAACGTAACAAAATATGGATCAGGACGGAGATGTTTACGTTAACCTATAGCCTGGCTAAGCTTCCATGCGTGGGTGTATTAACGTGAACAGGGCTATCTTTATTTTAAAACTTTGCAAATTTCCTTAGTGTTTACACTACTGTTGGGTATGGTTACTACTGTACGTAGCACAGTCACAAGATAGGCTGATGTTTAGAGCTCTTGTATCACTCTTACACAGCATTTTACAGCACATGGAGAAATCCAAATCTTGACGAAGCAGCTATACTGAATTACAGTGGCTATACTCTGACTGAAATGATTCTGACCAGGGAAGTGGTTTAACAAATGGTTCGTTGTGATGTGTATGAATATTTTAGCAGCCGGGTCATGGGACAAAGAGTACATCAAAGATGGAATGGTTAGATTTTCCTTTTGACCTCAAGGAACAGGAGTAAAAAGAAGAACAACATCATACAAAACAATATGATTTTATACGATTTTTCATTAGGGACTGGAGAGCAGCCTCTGCTGTGGCTTCCATCACAGTAATGCATATCGTCAGCCACCCTGTTAAATATGACCGTCCCCCTATTGATCACGAGTGCATTTTGACTTGCCGGCTTTTATGATGGGGTTAAATCATGACCCAATTCCATTCCATTAGCAAAAGTACTTTTAAACAACGTCCTCAGCCATGGGATCTAAATAGGCTCTGATTAGGCACTATAAATCATAGCCTGGCTGACACACACGTGCCCATAAGGACGTACTTTACCCATGGAGCTCGTTGAAAAGGGGGGCGCTCACAAGGGGATGTGTTATGTGTGATTTATTGGTAAGAGAAAGCTTTTAGGGGTACCTGATTGTAAGGGTAGATGGTGACACCATCAGTATTTGACACAGATTTACAACCGGCGAACTGCTGCTGCTGCTGCTGCTGCTCTACCCATCGGTCCATATCAGGGTTGGGGAGCTTGGGCCCCCTCCGTCGGAGAGTTTGAGGGGTCCTCTGCGGAGTCCTGGGGCTCTGCGGCGTGTGCGGACTGCAGGTTCGGGTGGGTGGCTGAAGCGCAGCCGCGTCGGCTTCCCTCCGAGCCCTGTCCCAGCGCTTTGTCTCGCTCGGTCCCGGCAGTGTGCCAGTGCTAAGGCTGGGCGCGAAGGGAGGCTTGGCTAACGGCTGACCCCGGCTCAGAGCCAGGTGGACGGCCTCGCGTTTGAGCAGGTTCATGTTTGTACCACAGGCAGCACACTGGCCCTGCTGCTCCCTCTCTCTGTCCCTGGAGTCGGCGGGGGAGAACCGACTGTGGACACGAAGGTTGTCATTGAGATACGCCGACAGGTCACTTGAGTCCTGCAGAATCAGAGGAGAAGGCAGCAGACATAATTTTACACTCAAAAACTGGAATCTGACCTTTTTTATTTTATTCCTGCGTAGTTTACACTGGTCTGGCAACACATCATAAGAACATAGATCCAGTATATGAGCTTCTAGTGAAATAACACAATAACAAAGCTAATTTGCATTGATATCTGTCTTGAGAATTGCACGAATGATCATTGAGCATATGGAAATCGAATCGTGGGCAGGCACTGCCGGCAATCTCGGCTCTAGGCGCAGTGATCACGGTGGTAACCATGACGGCAGTAGTATTATTACCACCCATGTCATCCTTATGAATGCAGTAAGCACAAAGTGAACCTACTGCCCCGTTAAAGCAAGCGAAACATGACATGAATCATGAACCCGTTGTCAGCCATAAAAATGTGGAAAATTACATCAGCATTCAGTAATAGTTACAGAAGCATTTTTTTGTCTCAACTGATATTTAGATATTAAAAGTTATATGTATATTGCTCCTTGGCAATGAGACAAAATACTACAAAACGTTTGTATAAACGAGAAAACAGGGCAGAGTGTTGTTCTGTGAATTAGGGCTCGGCAGGCATTCAGTGTTATCGTGTCATCATGTTGAGTCGTGTCCTGCGAATCATGATGTGTTACGGTTAGAGACCATTTTCATCCATGTACTCTACTAACAATCGAACATGCCTACACTGTGCAAGTCGTTACCCGATCACATCCACTTTGTCTCATCGAAAAACAGATTTAGCACTCATTACATCAAGATCTCCTGCTGTACTGAAAGCTTGGTGGTCCCTCAGTTGTAAGTTGTTTTGGATAAAAGCGCAGATTGAAGATAAGGCAATTTTATTAAAAAAACTTGTCTGGTTTGAAATTGTTCAAATCAGACGGCTTTTGTTGACATCTGAGCTCCCAGACGTACGGATCTCCCGAAAAACCGTCTCGTGTCACACCCTGTTCGGTCTGCCCTTGACCCCCATACCAGCATCCACTGTACTCACTCATCCCCCAGCCCCTCCCATCCATCCTGCCAGCCGACCCATATACCCCCAGAGGGGTACTACAGGAGCTCTCAACTATTATACAAAATCAAAGTCATTCAAGCTCCCAAAGTGCTGAAACATCAGGGACTACGTTTACGTCTTCCATAGAATAATTAGCCACAAGTGTGTCCTGATATTCTCCTTACTCTACATCCTCAGTTTCAGGTACCTTGCATCTTATAAAGAGAATTGATGAATGATATATAGAGAAAGAATTATGCCATAGCAATAAGATTCCATCTCAGCTGGATTGCAAGCCCTTTTAAAAGATGACATTACAGAGCCACGATGCTTTTGAGAAAAAACATTCTCAGATCAATAACCCTGAAAGGAGCTCGACTGACTCATCCGATTTCCACTGACCACGTCTGCGGCCACAGGCTACCATCTCTCTGCTGTTCGGGACTGCGGTCTCTCTCTCTCTCTAAAAAACACGACGCCGACAGTGCCCCGTCCCACTCAGGAGGACAAACATAAATAGCCTCCCCTCTGTGGGGAGGACTGTGGCGATGACACAGGCATGTTGAGATGAAATATTCATGCCCATTTGAAACCGCTCACGCAGGAATGGCACTGGTTTACTTAGTCGATTGGAGTGTGCTTGACGGATGATCGGTGGTGACAAATGTACAGATGGTTGCAGAACTGCGGGGGCATTCCTCTCGCAGAAAGCACGACACGGGAGGATGTGCCGTTTTTACTGTCATGAACATGTACTGTCAGGAAATGTGTAAGTGCAGTTTTGAAAACACGTTTGGTGACTCATTTCATTATTCATATTTTTTTTTTCTTGATGAATATAGGAATTTTTTTTCTTTGGGGGGGGGGGCGCGGGTTCTGGAAAATGTCTGGGGGGAAATATTTTAAATCTAAAAACATCAAAATAATTTGTATTCATATTTAAGATATTCATCTTACTATACTGTAGCAAGTATTACATTTTTTGCTTTCGTAAATGTCTGATTAAAGAGAAACTGCTTAATTGATTGACCAACGTTATTTTAGAATTCATATTGCTGCATGTCTGCTTATATGTGTTCACATTTGTTGCAGATATGGGAAATATGTTTATTTGTGTTCCATATATGCATTGTATTTTATGTGATTTTGTCAACCATGACCCTATACCACCACCTGCCGAGAACTCCTGAGATGTGTTGACTTCAATTTTGTCCAAAATCACCATTCTGACAATTATGGGGGTGGGGGGCATAAATCATAGCCTAAAAGAGAGCAGAGTAGTTTATGGTTCGTTTACGGTCCGGTGCATGAGCCGGCTCCATCAGAGCGTCGCGCGGTACAGACCACTGACCTTGCAGGAGAAGTGATGGTGAACAGCCAGGCTCAGGGCTTGTTTCTTCAGAGCGACGAGGGTCGCCGAGCACCTCTCGCAGCACGCAACTTTCCCGTCGGACCTCCCGGAGCCGGGACTCGCCGACGCGGAGCCGCCGCCGAACCACATCGCGCTCCTGATGCGGTCCCCGACCGACCCGGGCAGGGACCCGTAGGAGGGCACGGCGGCCGCTCTCTGGCACATACTCCGCGGCGGGTTATCGCAGCCGGACCCTCCGGCGCCCTCGGGAGCGGGACGCTCCTGGTGGAGTTGGCGGACTTTCCCTTTAACGCTCGCAGGGAGCCCGACGGTCTCGCGGTGATGCTGCACTTGTGAGCCCTGAGAAATAAACCATCATGAGATGGGTGCGTGTGTGTGGGGGGGCTGTGGTTGTGGGGAATTAGATATCAATCGACATGGGGCAACTGTAACCACACCCAAATGTTTGTTTTTTCTCTCTTTCCTAGCAGTACAACAGTATTATTCCCATGAAAGTCTTCACAAAGCATATAAACAGTCTTTTATAAATCTGAACAAATTGCGCTCATGAGGAAGAAATCCGACTCACCCAGTGTGCGCCTCTATCCGATCTCTCTCTCCTTCCAGTCAGAGATGACATGACAACTTGTTAATATTTAAAAAGATACCCGGAACAAAGGCGCGGTGCGCTTTTATTCGATCCGTCCAACGCTCCTCGGACGCAAAGCAGCAACACTTCGCCCATGTTGGCCTGAAACGCGCAACAATAAGAGGGAAAGTGACGGGGCTGGAGGAGACGCTGTCTGAAAGGCGGAGTGGTGACAGTGGCACAGTCGGGGGAGAAGGAGTGAGCGCACTGGAGGACACCTCGTGGATTTACTTGGCTTTTCATCACGACCTCCTCGGGGAGGCGGTAAGGAGCAAGTCAAGAGTTTGGGCGAGCAGGCGGTGCCACGGCCTGTTGATGGAGCTTTCTTTCCTTTCATAAGACAATTTACTAAACCGTCTCTATTCATACATAACAGGGCCTCATAAACCTCCTTGTGTGGATGTGGAGACATTAAATCACTGCAAGGGTCTTCAAATATGATGTCATTATGCCAACTTGACTTCTGAAGCCTCTGTCATTGTAACACCATTAGGTCACATTGGCAGTGGTAGCTGCTATAAGGCAAAAATTATATCAGTTTTTATCAAACTATGCAAAATTGGGAAATATCAGATTTAAAATTTTAACATTACGCCGATGCTGCATTAATAAATAGATGAAAGGTCTCCTGCAGCGATTCAGTACTGCACTCTTCTTACGTGTCGGGGTGCTCATGAGAGATGGATTAGAAACAGAAAAAGTATCAAAATTGATACAGAGGCTGTGATACTTTTAAGGCAAGCTCTAAAAACTCATACTTTTCTACGTCTGATGAAAGAAAACAGGGTTGTTTTTTCCCCTTTGGATCTGAGCAACACAAGACATTACACAAGTGTTTTCATGAGCGGAGTAGGAGGCGCAAAACTGTCATGAGAAAAAGTTGGTTTAAATTGAATTACTTTAAAATAGAATCATTGATAAGAAACCTCTGATTTGCTCCAAGGCGTTTTATAAAAGAGGGAGCGCTTTCAGTGGCATCAACATTTTAAACACATCAACTGAAACACAAAATTGACAGCAACTGCTGATCTTGTTTTAGAAATATGGTATTTCCCTTGCAGACAAAGATGCTTTATGTGGTTGTCAGCCATTGGGAAGATAAAAATAAAATTAGACGTATATTCACGGGAAATAAAATTGATTTGCTAAAGCAACAAATCAAGAAAAAACAAATGTGGACATCTTTAAGAGTAAGTCTGGTTCTAAAAAAGAGTTGTATTCTGTATTATATATTAAAGTTTTCACAAAATGCGTGTGGTGGGTTGAGACTCATCAGTTGCCTTAAATTGAACTCATGTACATGCATTGTAAAAGCAAAAAACTTCCACAGGACTCTGGTGTTTTAAAAAAAAAGGGTTAAACATAAATATTTATTCCACAGCTGGAAACATCTTGAGTTCTTATGGGAATATTCAAAACCAAGTCTTCCTCATCAGGAAAGTGTATTACGGTAAGAAAACGGTGTGGCTTGCTGAAATAGAAGTATTTACTGATGGCCTATACATGAGCGACCACTGCACTATCAGTGACACGACAAACGTATGCTGTAAATCTATGTCTTGCTCAATCCAATAACATACCACACAGCTCATAATTGTGTATGATAAACGGGTGCCGAGCTATAAGCTACAATATAATGTAGGCCTACACTTTACGCTGCCATTTAACTGTGACATTTTTCTACCGAATCGGTCTACATGGATCTTGCCCGAGTTTCCGATTTGGAATCCCGACTTGAAGAATTCCATTGCGTTTTTCCGAGTCGGGCAGGTTTTTTTCCCCCGGTGTTCCGAGTACAATGGAACACAGCATAGTTAGCCTCAAAGCAATTAACCAATTAACTTCAAAGCCATGCAGAGAGCTATTTGTGTTAAAGCGACAGTAACATGCTCACTTATCGTAACAGAAACTTCAGATATTGCTGCCTTTAACAATATAATGTTCCTAAACGACATCAATTGAAATGAATTGTCACCAGCTGACCTTTTTAACAAATCGCCATGAACTTAGTGAAGGAAATTGCATTTTCAAGCTCCAATTAAAGTACTACACAAGATTTAAACTGCACTTATTTCAACGAAACATGCGGAGTGTAACTTGGCTCCCACCGTGGGCTTCAAGGACAATTTGCCCTATGATATATCCCACTATGCATTTTGTTACAGTTAAAGACAGTCAAAAAAGCTAGCTGTTGGGAAAGTTTGGTGACTTTAGCCTACGTTAGCCTATTAGTCAACTCCCTGTGTTCTCCAATGTGAGACTACTTTTTACAAAATGTGCATTATATCCTAATTAGTCTACGTGGATTTGTATTTCTTACATTCATTGTGCTTAATGATATTGTGCATTACGGTATACCTCATTGTCCTTGGTACAACGCTTCCAAATTAAACTATTAAATGCCCCACCCCTTCCCATTACATGTATTCATTTGAAACATGGGCTAAGTAATATCCTGCGTGGGTTTATTTTTCGACCGGAGTGCGTTCTCCTCAATAATCCGCCCCTCTCCCTCCGCGAGCAGCCCCTCTCCCTTGGGGCGAGCAGCAGCGACAGATGGGCCGACGACGACGACGACGCGCTACATAACCACGCTGCGGTGCACTCTGGGTAATTACGGGGGAGGACGTCACCCGCCTCCTGCCGCTCCTCCCCCTCCCCCACCGCTCAGACTCCGCACAGCTCTTCTTCTGCCGGCGGAACATTGCTCGGACAGCGGGTGCCGTTTGGCGCAGTATTGAGTTTCACCGGTGATAAAGGCGCGTCCAGTAATTTATTTATCGTTCGTATTTGTGCTCGTTTTTATTTAACATAGTTTCCCCGTCGACCATCCACGATGAGCTCAATCAACGTGAAGAAGCTGAAAGTCAACGAGCTGAAGGACGAGCTGAAAAAGCGCGATCTGTCGGACAAGGGGCTGAAGGCCGAGCTGATGGACCGCCTGCAGGCCGCGCTGGACGAGGAGGCCCTGGCCGGGAACTCCCCGCTGGACCAGGAGGCCGCGTCGGACGAGGGTCTCGGCCAGGCCGCCGACCAGGAGTGCATGGGAGAGGAGGAGGAGGGCGAGGGCCCGGTAGAAGAAAGCATGGAGGCCAACGAAGATGATGAGGAGGAGGAGGAGGAAGAAGAAGAGGAGGAGGTGGCGGCGGCGGCGGCAGCGGAGGAGACGACGACGGAGGCGGCGGCGGCGGAGGAGGAAAACGAGCCAGAGAACGGAGGCGACGGGGACGCCGTCGCCGAGGACGACGAAATGGGTGAAGGGGATGAGGACGGGGGCGACGACGACGACGAGATGGACCCCATGCTCAAGGGAGACGTGGACGACATGGAGAAAATAGAGGCAGATGACGGTGAGCCCGGGGACCAGGCTGCTGAGGGTGAGTCGTCCGAATTGAGTGGATGTATATTTTTTAAATCTGTGATTGGCCGGCTGGACTATGGCTGGCTGTCGGTGTTTCTGCTATCACGTTAGCGTTAATGCTACCGCGGGGAGGGGGCTACATTCGAATGCGTTGAAATACAACAGGGCGTCCATGTTAAGCTAGTTAGCCCGACCTCGCGAGGCTAGCTTGAACCGGTTAGCCGATCAACGGACTTAACGTTAGCGTCGGCTTCGGTTGAAGAGCTAACGTTACTCGGCCAAACGAAAATTAATTTGAGCGTTTTTATTGTACACCCGTGCGCGTCGTTAGCGACCATTACTCGTGCATGGGAGTGGCAAAGTAGGCAAATGGTCTTTTTTTTAAGTCTGGCTTTTCCTTTCGCTTGGTTAGCGTGTTAGCTTGCCAGCTAACGTCATCTCTTTGTGTCTTGTGGTGCGGTGCTAGCTAGCTCGTCGTCCGCTCCGCTAGCATCGACGGTTCCCGTATTGACGTTCGGAGACACGGCGGGATCGGGGGAGGCAGGGCCTCGGAAATCACCGACTGTAAAAAAAAAAAAAAGTCTACGCGAGAACGGCACAACGCGACGGTGAAATGTGCACCCTGCGTCGTCGTTAAATGATCTCGAGCTCGGAGAAGACACGTGCGTAGCCCCGAAGTCAAATAAAGATTAAAGTCAAATTTTGTACACATGTCGACGATGCTTCATGGCTCGTGTAAAAGCTGTGCAGGGAGATGGGACAGGCGCCGAATTAGCTTGTTTAGCTAGCACGTGGTTGGGTTAGTTCTGCCCTTGGTTCGAATATAAAGTGTTAGTTATCGTGTTGGGTCAGCATAGGAAAAATTAATTTACGACCATTAGAAGTGATCCAGGGTTAGATATGGGGGATGGGCTAAGTAGGTTCCCATAGTTCCTTGCATGATGCATCTGTCCCAGACAATAGACTTGACCTCCTTGGTGCTATAGAATGAATGAAAACAGTATATATTTACGCCCTTCATTACAGGGTTGATGTCCCTTTACTTTGCAGAGACTTGTTTTTTTTTCCAGCCCCAGCAAATACTGTTCACACTGTTCATTTGGACCAGCCTACATTTTAATTTACTATCTGGTCATTAGAGCTGTTACAATTGATGCAATATGATTGTATTGTTTTAAGTGTAAAACATTTTGAGGTGTAACCTCTTAATCTTTTAATCTTGATGATTATGGTCGACATATTGTAATTAATGAACGGGCTTCGTGGGGCCAGAACCCCACTGCCAGTCCGACCTCTCTCACTCAAAAAGGAGCACCTCATTCTATATCTTTGTTCTATTTTCAAAGGGGATGCGGACAAAGACACGAATGCTGATCAGAAGAATAAGAAGGGTGTTAAGAGACGCCGGGAGGAACATGGAAGGGGCTACTTTGAATTTATTGAAGAGAACAAATACAGCTGGTAAGGATGGGACAGAGCAAAAATGGCCTTCAGCATCCCTGAAGCGCCATCCAGAGCTTTGTTGAACTGTATTGGCTTTAAGTGCCAATGCACATATAACTAGCAAGAGGAAGAACCCTCATTTATAACTTTGATACTATTTATTAATCTAACATTTCACACACATGTTTTGAGGGTCATTCCTGAGTACTCAAAGAGCCTTACCATTTACCCTTTACAGTGCCCACTCACATTGTGTCTTTAATGGACTGCATTCTGTAGCAGAAGTGCATCTATCAAGTCTCTGTGAACTCTCACATCTGCTCCTTCTGCCACATATTGTTTTTGGAAAAGCCCATTGTGTCCTCAAGGTGAATCAAGGCTGCTCACAGAGAACCCAGAGGAAAGTAGCAGATGTGCACATTTGAATGGAGGCCCGACGGGGAGGGAGGAATAGCTCAGAGGTGTGGGAGGAGGGGTCCACTGCAGCAAGGTAGCACACAAGGATGTAGCAAAATTGAGTGTTTGGAACTTTCCAAGAAGGAGCTCGCTATCGACCGTCCATCGTTTTACTTCGCACTGGTCTTTTGTTTTTATCTTTGTTTTGTTTTTTGTTTTTCACTAGTTGTATGACTTCAATATGCTATTTCTGTCTCATGTATCATGTCTTGCGTGTGTGTTTATCAGGATGTGACAGTATGGGTGTGTGTGTTTGCCAGGCTCTTTTCTCCCCCTGCACAGGGGACATCATGCATGGTGAGCGTGTGTGTGTGTGTGTGTGTGTGGGTGTGTGTGTGTATATATATATGTGTGTGTGTGTGTGTGTGTGCATACATGTACCAACTTATTGGTCAGTGTTGAGTTTCCATTGCGCTGTTGACGTACTGTACCATTCACGGCAAGAGGATGGAATCACCTTTGGAAGAACTTTTTTTTTTTTACATTTTTGGAAACGTCTCGCCAGTGTTCAGGATGCCACATTTAATGGAATACATTATTTTTGCATACATATTTTTCCCCCCTTCTTTCCTATCGGGTATCACTTTTTGCAAGGGTCCATTCATTTCTAATTAGGTCCAGTTTTTCTTCCCCTCCCATGGCCAAAAGTGTCCCCCCCCCCCCCCCATAACATTGTTGTGCTTTGATCTACCCCATGTGAAATGAGCTCGTACCGGGCGTCCACCTGCCCGCAGAGCAGCAGCCAATGTACGGCCCGCAGACGGGCGGCACTGACCATGTGCTCCAACTCAGACCGTGTGTTTTCCAGAGCCACTATAACTCTACCTGCTGCAGCCATTTTTACACTACTCACTTAAATGTGTTGGGGTTTGTTTTTTTTGAAGTTACTCCAGAGGACTTAAGTCATTGCTTAATTTACAATGGAACAATGGTGAATAGTCATAGAAATGTAATCCCAAGTGCAAAATTTTGAAATATCTTTAGTTCTCTGTGCAATGTGACCGCTCAGAGCATCAGAGCAGGGTTTAAACTTGTATTTCAGAGTTACATAGTTATAGAGGACAGCGTGAGCTTGTTGTGACCTTTTCATTTGGAATTTCACACATGGGAAGTTAAATATAACTACACTCACTATTGCTGTGACTGACCCCAGAGCAATCCTGGAGAGTAGACCGTAAACACACTGATCTTTAAAATCAAAGCAGAAACTCCCCTTTATCACCCTTACCAGTCCCAAAATGCAGAGGTTCTTTCGTTCTATGTATCTTTCACATTTTAGATTTCGCTGGATTCTGCAAGGTAAGTGTTGTCTGCCACGGCCCACATTACAGCCGACTTATACACAAAGTTTTGGAGACTCGTTTGCCCATTTTACCATTTCTATTTTGTGTTGTCCCCCCCAGTCTTTTTCCACTTCTTTCCCCCCAATTAGTTTAAGGAAGTGATACCCAAGACATCTAAATGCTCCATGCAGCCACAGTGACACGTGAATCCTCTGACTGCTTGGTGTCTCTTTTCAGGGCTTCATTTAAGTCTCCTGTGCCGCCTCTGGAGGAGGAAGATGAGGAGTTTGATGACACCAAAGTCGTCCTGGATACCTGTAAGTTAATTGTATTCTGAGGTCCACAGCGGTTTTTGAAAAAGACTAAGATGACAGTTAAGGAACATTAACCACAATTCACTTAAGTCACTTTCAGAGACTTATTTGTATGGATACACATAGTTGAGTGTATTTTTTTCTTCTTTCTTGTGCACCAGACAACTGTGACCTGCACTTTAAAGTGTCGCGGGACCGTTATAGTGCATCATCTCTCACCATGGAGAGTTTTGCTTACCTCTGGTCCGGAGGTAAGGCCACCTATGGTGTGAACAAAGGCAAAGCCTGCTTCGAGATGAAGGTAGGTCAACGACACTGGCGTATTCTGCACTTAAAATGAATTGCCCTTCCCTTGTGTGGAATGTTGAATTTGATGCCAACATTTGACTAGATGACCTTATACATTGTGTGCTCACCCGTTTTCCTTCATGTCAACAGATTACAGAGAAAATTCCCGTGAAGCACATTTCCAGCAAGAACATGGAGATCCACGACGTGCAGGTTGGCTGGTCCCTGTCTACTGGCACACTGCTCTTGGGTCAGTATCTTTATACTTTAGCTGTGAACATATTGTACCGTTAGCTGTGTCACTCAGGTATTCGGTATCAGTGGAATGAAGTGGCCAACAATAACTTTCCAGTCACCCGTGGCAATGTTAGTTCAATTTATTGCCAGAAAACTAGAGCACGAGATACTTCAATTTTGGAAAGATTAATTGCATCGTTTGCTCTTATGCAAGATCGTGAATGTTTTATGAATCGAAAACATGGACTAAAAACACTGCACTGGATTTAATATGTATTTGCGTGAAGGTCAGACAAATGATATCCAATAGAAACTGCAGCTGCTGGGATCCTCTGAGAAACTCTGTCCAGAAAGGGGTCCCCCTGGTGGTTTGTACGCAGCACCACATGTTAATGTAAAATGGCTCCAGCTCCGGCCGCATCATAGTAATGGTGGCTAGTCTAGTGCCAACCACGGATGATTCACACAGTTATAGAGGCACGGCATCTTAATGGAGAAAAATATCATGTCAGCTCTTACGCTGTAGTGTATTTGTTGATTTAATATGTTCTTCCATTAATGTGCAGGTGAGGAGCAGCATTCGTACGCCTACTCTGGGAAAGGCAAGAAGACCACCAACTGTGTGACAGAGGACTTTGGAGAGACTTACGAGGAGAACGATGTCATCTGCTGCCTTATTGTAAGACATCACTCTTATCATGAACTTATTTCTCTCAATAGCCAAACCAAGATTAGGATCAAATGTCTCAAAGAATGTAAAGATGCGATTAAATTAAGTTATTATTCTCTGCAGAATACGTAGTTCCCAAGTTGAATGTACATCTGGATGGGCATATTTATTCTTGTTTTAAATGAAGTTTAATTTGAAAGCATTGATTCTCACAAGTTTTGTCATTCTATAACTTGTTAATAATCAAAGAACAACTCTTGATTTCTCATCCTCTACTCAGGACTTTGAGGGCGACGAGGTGGCAATGTCCTTCGCCAAGAACGGCGGGGATCCTGTCGAGGCATTTAACATCAAAGTGGACACTCTGAACGGCGAGGCCCTCTTCCCCCACGTCATCTGCCACAACTGTGCCGTGGAGTTCAACTTTGGACAGATGGAGACTCCGTACTTCCCCCAGCCCCAGGGCTACACCTTCCTGCAGCAGATCCCCGTCGACGAGCGTGTCCGGGGCCTCAAGGGGCCACAGACAAAGGCAGACTGCGAGGTGAGCAAAGACGGAGATATCACAGATCTATTTCTTTAATTATTCAAGCACCGAAGATTTTTTTTTTTTATACCAGTGCTAAATCAATACTTTTAAAACAGCACCGGTACCTAAACAGTGACAGAACTGATCCTTTATTTTTTTTATTGCTAAGGAAAATTGGAACTTGAAATTTAACACTAACTGTTTACAGTTGAAAGTATACTTAATTATACAAATTTCTGTTCTTTGGTCACTTTCAAGTTAACCCCTTTTCTTTTCCTCCGTTCTGTAGATCGTAGTGATGGTGGGTCTGCCAGGCTCAGGGAAGACAACATGGGTGCAGAATCACGTCCAGGAGAACCCTGGGAAATACTACATCCTTGGCAGTGACACAATTGTGGACAAGATGATGGTCAGTACTTGAAAATAGCTCAGTTGAAAGACTTGTTGTAGTTTTGGTAAGAAAACAGTTGTGTAACTTATTCTCTCTCATCCAATACAGATCAACAGCCTAAAGCGCCAGTCGAAGGACATTACCAAACTGACCGCCATCTCCCAGCGAGCGCCACTGTTCTTGGGCAAGTTCATCGAGATTGCTGCCCGCAAGAAGAGAAACTATATCCTGGATCATGTAAGTGGTTTTCTGAAGAACTGGAGCGATGCCCGTACTTACTACACGACCAACTGCAAAATCGAATATTGTAAATCGCATTGTGATTGAGGATCTTTCTCCGCTTTCCAGACCAACCTCTCTGCCCCTGGCCAGAAGAGGAAGATGTGTCTGTTTGCAGGCTTCCAGCGTAAGGCTGTGGTGGTCTGCCCCTCCGACGACGACTTCAAGCAGAGAGTCCAGAAGAAGGTCGAGGGTGATGGCAAAGAAGTGCCTGAGCACGCTCTTCTCAAAATGAAAGGTAAAAACAGATGCTTTGTGGTATACACAGGGTACACGTACTACTGTTTAATACTGTATAGTTAAAATCTGTCATTATTCTTTCCTAATCTGTTTTGTTTTTTCCACTGTTACAGGCTTCTACTCCCTGCCCGAAGAAGGCGAGAGCTTCAGCGAGGTCATCTATGCCGAGATGCAGAAAGAGGAGTCCGCCAAGCTGCTGGAACAATACAAGGAGGAAAGCAAGACCGCTCTGCCCGCTGAAAAGAAACCCAACCAGGGCAGCACCACTCCCAAAAGAGGTGGCGGTCTGCGTGGCGGCGGCCGGGGGGGCAAAAACCAGTTTGGTCGCGGCAGTGGACCTGGACAGAGAGGCGGCGGCCGTGGAGGTTTCCAGAACAGAGGGAACTTTAGAGGAGGTAAAAAAAAAATCTTTAAATAATTTTCAATAAGTAGGCCGTATTGTTAATTAATTGCAAACGCATTCATCCCAACTTGTGCTCCTCTGCTCCGTCCGCAGCTCCTGGTCCCCGTGGTGGCTACAACCGCCCACCCCGAGGCTTCCTGCCTCCCCCAGCCTTCAGGGGAGGATTCCCCAACCGTGGAAACTTCAACAGGGGCGGCGGCCCCATCCACAGCCTGGGCGGATCCCCCCGGGGCGGCCCGATGAGGGGCAACATGGGCCCCAGAGGAGGACCCATGAGCCGAGGCGGCCCAATGAACAGAGGGAACATGAGCAGAGGAGGAGGAGGAGGAGGAGGTGGCGGCGGCAGCGGCATGAGCCGCGGTGGAAACAGGGGACATCCCAACCAGGTGGGTTTGATTAAAAAAATATTTGTATATCATTTTATTCACACTTGTGATTTGCATTGAGAATAAGTTTGAGTTGTTTTTAATATCTAAAAATGGGTTTTAACCAGCCATTAAATTTTTATAATGGTAATTTCCTCCTCCCTCTCTCCAGTTTCAGCAGAGAGGTGGTAACCGTGGCAACTATGGCAACAAGAATGGCAACTTTGGCAACAACAGGAACAGCGGCAACTTTGGCGGCAACAGGAACGGCATGGACAAGGCCCAGGCCTTCAACCAGAGCTGGCAGCAAGGGGTCAGTATTTCTGCACTGAGGAAACAGCCTCTACTTTCCTCCCACTGGGCTTTAAAGCTTTGATATAGAGTTTTGTTAATGTCCCTAAAAGTCGAATCCCCTTATTTTATTTTCACAAATAAAACTGTTCAGACCCACTAAATGCTTTCCCCACAAACAAAAGTGTAATTGGGACCAAGCTGGGTTATTGAAGAACAAGAAATGTCTGTACTCACAAAAATGTAATCTGATTGAGAACCTCCATAAGGTCTTGTATTAGTAGCTCCATTTAAAAATCACATAATACCAGCGCCAAGCACTTTTCACATCTTCCAGTTTTATTTTTATTCTGTGATTTATTGGGTCGATTTGCAGCTGAACAGCTTGTGAATGAAATTATTTCTAGCAGGCCACTCTTAAATTTCAGGCTACATCCATACTGCAACGTTTTTGTTTTAAAATTGAAACTATCAGTGTATTTAATACATTTTGCCTTCACCGCTGGCGGTCAAGTTGTGATTGCGTCATTTTTTTCAAGTTTTCAAAATTTTCAGCAGCGTTTCCAAATGCTTCGAACTCCGTAGTAGTGTGGACGGCAGAGTTAAACATGGCAGCAGTGATGCGTTTTAAAACTAAACCGTAGTCATGAGGATGTAGCCTTACAGTTTTCTTAAATACTGCAACAGTGACCAGTTTCGTCCCTGCTCGTTACATCATTGAATATTAACAAATAGTAACTTTGACTATAGTTGATCTCAGGAAAAATTGAATACTGAGTTTAGAACACGTTCATCTGTCTCATTTACACAAAGTGAACTGTGTGTGTGTGTGTGTGTGTGTGTGTGTGTGTGTGTGTGTGTGTGTGTGTGTGTGTGTGTGTGTGTGTGTGTGTGTGTGTGTGTGTGTGTGTGTGTGTGTGTGTGTGTGTGTGTGTGTGTGTGTGTGTGTGTGTGTGTGTGTGTGTGTGTGTGTGTGTGTGTGTGTGTGTGTGTGTGTGTGTGTGTTTCTCTCTGTTCAGTTCTGGAACCAGAAGCCGTGGAGTCAGCAGTACCAGCCTGGATATTACTAAGACACTTGTTCTAACGGACTGATGGCCGACACGGAGACCCCACCTCTTGCCACGGAACATCCCTCCACCTCGCCGTCTGAACTTTATTTTTTATTTTTATCATCATTAATTTTTTTCTTATCCTACACCCCCCCACTGTTATTAATCTAAAAGTGACTACCGAGACTAAAGAGATATGGAGCAACAACATTCCACATCAGAGAGGAGAGTGATCGAAGCTTTATATATACACATATATACATATTTATATATATATATATAAATACACATATACATTGTGGGTTCAGTCTCTCCTTCAGTCATGCTATATTTTTGCTTTTCCTTTGGTGTATATTTCATTTATCTTTTTCACCACTTTTAACTGGCGTGCTTTTAAAAGAAACATGCATTATCAGGAACAGGAAACATTTTGCCCGCCCAGCAGATATTAAGCAAGATTTTTTTTGTTGTTGTTGTTGTTTTTTCTTCAGGGTCGTGCATTTTATCTGTGCTGTGATTCATTTTTAGTTTTTTGCTCTCCTTTTTTTATTACAAATTGTAAATATATTTTTTTTGTTTTCCATAGTTTGTATGAGAAGTTTAAGAAATGGTTATGATGGAAAAGGAATCTTAGCCTCTTGGCAGGAGGCACGGTAGCCAAGTATGTTGTTTGACTGTACATGTCGAGAGAGTCCACTGTCAAACAGTCGAACTGAAGCAGCAGATTAATTCCAGTAACGTTTTTTTGTCTTTTGTTCCCACTATCAAACCTGTAACCTAAACTCCGTAGACCTACAATAAACGACTCGTTGGCTTTTTTACATTCTCCCTGGCTTATGACTTTTGATTCAGATCAAAGGTGTGTAAAAGACCTTTGAGTGGGCGATGGGGAGTTTGCTACTTCAAACGATAAGGACACCCGCCCCTTGTCAGGCTGCAATTCACCCCTCATTAATGAAGTGGTTCAGTCCCGAGTGTCCCGTCTTTGATACGTCATCTCCAGTCTTAAAACTAATCTAATGCACATTGTTTTGGCAAATTTTTTTGCCTGAGCCATTTTAAGGATATGGGTAAGCCATTTTTTTAATATACTACACTTAAATTTTCATTTATTTTTTTATTTATATTCAAATTGTGGCACTGGCTAGGCTCGATTATTTTGAAAAGTTCTAGTTCCTAGAATTTAGCAGTGGTTCTTTTAGTGCAGTAGACTTCTGAAAAACATTTAGCTTTGACTTGTCCTATTTAAAAAAAGAACACCATTCTTTTACTGTTGTTTTTTTGGCATGCATGTATATTTTTAATGATTTATATTATTACAAAATTCTGCTGAGGCTGGTTCAGCACAAAGTGGTCGGAAAGAGTTGGGAGGGGGGGTTGCTCATTTTCACCAGCAAACCTAAAAGGGCTACACAGCGTCACACAAACACACACAACCAACAGCTCATAAAAGCCTTTGGTCAGCTGCAGGAAACCGGAGCAGAGAGGAGGAGACACTTTCCCAATTCAAAAAAGGCGTTACTGCGCTGTTTTCGAAGCACTCTATAGAATCCGTCGTGGTGACTGTGGGGCCCAGCAATAACGGCAGCTCATTCAAAAGGCTTGTGGTGTTTTCCTGGCGGGCGGCTCACAGTTTGTGTTGCGGCGCCGGGACGACGTCAGAGCTGGGGGGAAAAAAATGGGATGATTACAGTTGATCAGAAAGAAATTTCGCCAGTCCATTGTTTTTAGTTTTTAAACTGCCCTTGTTGATATTTAATAAACATGTACATACTTCGCCACTATTTCAACCATGCACGAATGTTCATGAATTAATCGACTTAATTGAGTAATAAATGTATTGTGATCTTAAGAAAAGTGTTAGTTTACCAGAGTAACTGCCGTGTGATGAATTGTTGACTCTTAACTAAATGTCTGGGCCGGTGTGCGCCCCTCCTGTTTTTAAAATTGTACTGGACAAAGAGATCCAGCAGAATGCGAGCTTTTGATTTTACAGTGTATTCTATGAAACAACGGACACTATAGTATTTTTTATCGCTTTTATGTTGCAGGTTGTATATCAGGTTTTTTTATTATTAAAAAAACTGCAAAAGATTTTTTTGAGATTTGTCGTCTTCTTTTTATCCGACAGATTTTGATATTTGTGATTTTTAAACAATTTGGGGATTGTATTTCACGTTTTTTTTTTTGGGACTCAACTCTATTAAAAGTTAAAGAAGCTGGTACGTTGTGGCTTTGTGATTTTGTTGCAGTGGAAGTCCAGTGTTGGTGATTTCAAAGTAGATTTAATGTGGCTTTTACTGCCCCCTCACCAATGTCCCTACTAAACCTTTCTCTGCTTCAATTCATCAGCATGGAATTTGGCACAGGGAATGTTCCGATGTCCTTTGGATTCTGGCTTCATCTGCATTATTACATAGGGGGTATTGACTCTCTTCTTTTAGGCGAACATGAAATCTTTCATTCATGTTGTGTGCTGTCTTCATTTACTCTGACCCAGTAACATCTACATGTCATTTTCGAGCAGGGACGTGCGGTATATAGAGTTAAAAGCCAGAGTGAAAACTGATCTGAATTCCAAACATAGAAAACAAAATAGCTGTTAGTGTTCACCCCCCTCCCCTCCCTCCATTTCTTCCCACTCCGATTCTTGGGCTCATTGTCCTGCTGGAAAACGAATCTCCTGAATGACAGAGCTCTTGCAGACTGCGCCAAGTTCTTTCCCCATATGTGGCTCTATACCTCTGCTTCATGCTGCTGCCACCACCAGGCCTAACAGACGGGACGGCGTGCATGCGTGCGTGCGTGTGCCATGGCCTCAGGGACGTATGGTGGTGTCAGATCGACTATTTCAACAAATGGAGTGTGAAGAACTGTAAACATTACATTGCCACGATGTTAACATTGTCCCTGAGTATGTTAACATGCTGTGGATAAGTATCCTCATTGAGCCACCAGCAAGTTCCCAGAATGCACTTGGCCGACTCAGTGCTGGGTCTGCACAGACAGTCCCTCTCCACTGCCAGCCTCTGAGAGCTGTCATAAATCTTTCGGCCTCCTGCCTCAGTAGTCTCCTTGCGTGTTTTTATTTTAATTTTTTTGGAGGACGGCCAACCCTGAATAACCCGAAGAAGGACACCTTGAGGCGTGATCATCAGTCACCCTTTTTTTTTGCAGAGTTGCTTGTAATTCAGTGTAGTGCAGTGTCTGTCTTCATGTGGTGGAGGTCTCACCCAGGGGTGGAGCACAAAATTCTGGGGCCTATACTGAAGCAGACTCTGTGGGGCCCCCCTCCACCACCACCACCCGAACCCACAAGCACTTAACTGAGAGAGGTTTGCTCAGAGCATCAACATTATTTTCTTCATGTTTATTTAAGTATTGCCGAGGATTTAGACAATGCAAAAAAATATGAACCTCCACGATTTTTTTGAAATACGTAGTTCGGTCACTCAACTGATGTATTCAGCCATCGGAAACCCCTTGATCGCCATTTAACTACTTCTTCCACTTCGATTTAATGTGGTAAAACTGTAAAACAAGACAACTTACATGGGGGGGTGATATTTTTTGATAGGCACTGTGTAGTTTTAGTAACAGAGCACAGTGTATGACTTATTTGTCGTCTTAACAGAGTTCCCTCTGCTCTCTTGCCTCCTGGTGCTGCTGGTGCTGCATGATGGGAATCCACTTCCCCTGCCAGACAGACAGACAAGACAGCTGCTTGTCTTTGGCAGGGCGGCGCGTTTGCCTATACATCAGCAGCATATTCGTGAATGACAAGACCCCCCACTCGGACGGCAAACAGTGCATTAGGTATTGGCCCCCCGATTACCAACGTTTGGGGCCGGTCTAAGCCGTGACGTAAACACACGAGGGGCTCATTCGGGCCCCCCAATGTTGAATTGACCTCGCGTTTCCCCGCATGGGGCCACGTCGCTCCTTCCCCACTGCAAATAAAGCATCCGCGGGGAGGTCTCCGGCCCGTCATTGTCGGTGGCCGTGTGCCCTCAGTGTTACAAGTGTTATAAGTCATTAGGCAAATTGTTTGCTCTGCCCAACAATTTCCTATAAGTGTCAATAAAGAGGTGAAAGATTAGGGGGCCGGCAGCTGTATGTAACTGCATGTGAATGTGATCATGAATGTGAATGGGGGGCCACACAGACAGACAGACGGCAGGGAAGAGATGGAGTGGAAACTTTCTTTTTAGTGAAACAAAATATTTTATTTTCCAAACATAAACTCATCCATATTATGTACAGCTTGAAAATATAACACATCAGACAGAATCTGAATGGCACATGCAGATACAGCACAACTCATACAAAATTCAAATTTTGTTTTTTTTTAAAGATCACATTTTTTTACAAAATATATCAAAGTGCTTGTGAAAGGGGAGATGAGAGTTTAAATGGCAGCAGGGCGGCCTGTTGTCCGTGAAACTCCCCGTTAAATGTCCATTTAAATAGAAAGTACTCGACGTGTTGCTTAAAAAAACATTAAATATATCAACACCCCAATGGAAAAAAAACAAAAAACGCCATAATTTCCCACAATCCTTATAGGCTGTTTTCCTCCACGACGTCACACCACGGACACGTTGTCCATCGTGCACGCGCACTGCTCCACGATCATGTTGGGGAACTCGGCCACCTCGATCTCCGTGTAGTCGCCCTTCTTCACCAGGTACATGATGGGCAGCGGCGCGCTCTCCGACACCGTGCACCGCCGCTCGCCGTAGCCGTAGTTGCGCTTGGGCTGCTTGCAGCCGCCGGTGCACCGGAAGGCCTGGTAGCCCGCCGGCTCGATGATCCAGTACTGCGTCCAGGTGAGCGCGCGGAAGTTGATGAAGTACTGCTCGCGGCAGCAGGTGTCTCGGCTCTGGCTGGTGTCGCAGTCGCCACGGGAGCTGAGGGAGGAAACGATGGGGAGAAGGTAAGAAGACTGTTTTTATGGGGGGGGGGGGGGTCTTTGAGGGGTCCCCAGAAACTCTTAGCTACGCCCCTGCTATATGTGTTGTTTTATTTGGTAGGTGGATCTACATAAGTTGGCCTCAACACAGAGACAAAAACTTCAAACATGACACGAGATCAGGAGTATAGATAATTGCTCAGTGATTGACTAATTGGCTCCCCCGGACCACTGGAACGAGCGACCTCGCGCCCCTGTGCCACACCGCTGCGACTCGACTATGATGAATGCAGGTGAAGCGCGGGGCCCCCAGGGGCCCCCACCTCCCAGTTGTCACGCACACACACAATATCCTGTCTATCAAAAGCTCGCGCCCTCACCCGTACTCCTCGAGGTTGAGTGTGTAGAGGACGAGCTCGGGCTTCCCCAAGGTGTTGTCCGTCTGCTCCTGGGTGGTAAAGTGGACACTCTTGGCCATCTCTGCCGCGTAGCTGCCGGGTCTCTCGCCCTCGATCCACACCTCCAGGTGCATAGGTGTCTTCTGCTGCGTCTTGGACCAATAGTGCACCGCCTGGGTCACATCAAAGCTCTTCCAGCCCGTCTCGTGAATGGGGATCAGCCTGCGGAACCGCGAGAGATAAGGACGATTAATTAAAAATACGGAGACTCCCGCAATTTGATTATGATAAAGATAACCGCCGGTGTCGCCTCTTCAGATCTATACACCGATCTTAATCGGGGGGGGGCTCTTACCTCGAATCTACCAGCGATGTCCGGTTGGACCCGTTGGGCAGCACCTCCACCCAGTAGATGCTGACCCGGGCGTTGCTGACGGCCCGGTGGTTCTTCCGCTCCACCGTGAAGCGCTTGTGGTAGTTGGCCCGCTGGTAGAGCTTCAGCTCCGCCATGGTCACCTCGCTGTTGTCCGGGATCCTCGCCTCCATGTCGAACACCATGCGATAGCGGGTGGTGTCAGAGTACACGTACTCCCCGGAGATATCTAAAAAAAAGCATCAAAACAGTTGGAACATTTAGGCGACCTCTTCTTCTTCGTTGTATTACAGAAGTGTCTTGAAGTTGTTATTCGCCAAAGGCAATTTGGTGCGTAAAGCAGTTTTTGCGCACTGTCACAATTACGCAAGGTAAGAAATGCTTCACTTTATCTTTTCCAGAGCTCATTTTCACATTAATTCCCTTTTCCTCATTAATTACATGTTATGTTTATTCGACATACAAAAAGGTCCATACCTGCATTGCCGGGGATCCCCCTCAGGATGCCCGCCAGGCTGGGCAGCGATCTGCGCCTCCGGCTGTGGTGCATCTTCAGCATGGACGTGTACTTGTTTCTGATGTGCGCCGGAATAACCAGGTTCTCCAAATCCCTCTTGTGGATTCTGGGCACCTCGTCCAGGCCCAGTTTGCTCAGCAGCGCGTCCTTCATATCCTCATGCGTAAAAGCCTCGGCGAGGCCGAAGACGGCGGTGCACAGGACGCAAGCGCGCAGGAAATCCATGAGTGGAAGCTTCGGTGTGTGTATACAGCAGCGGCACAGGTCACCCGGAGATAGAGACAGTGTCCCCGGGACGCCCCTCCGGCCCCTTATATTGTCGCGGCCCTCCCAGTCGTTCGCACTTTGTCGATGGGGGCAGGGACCCTTATCAGAACAAAGGTGCGACAATACAGCCCCATCCTAAACAGGATATCTAAGTGGCCATACTTCAAACAGCAACAATTAGACTCGAGTGCCATCCGTATTGCGGAGGTGTAAGTTCACCATAGTTTCACCAAAAAAACCCAAAAAAAAACCCGATGCTCGATGTTGGGTCGCCTCTGTTCCTTCTGATGCCACAGTGAGGACCTCAACAAAATCTGCTGGGAATTTAGAATAATTTTTACTTTGGGGGGGGGAGAGGCAAACCAGACTTGCACAGCACATATCTGAAGGCCAGGTGTGTCGTAAAGTTTGAAGGTGTATTGTGATGGTTGGGATCTTCTTGCAGAGGCTTTTCTGCTCAAAAAAAGGGAGGAAGATGATGGGGAGCTGCCAAATGTGAGAACAGAAGGACTGTCAAATTATAAATAATCAACACAACCATCGCTTATCATTCTGTGACTTGTTCTATCAGAAAGCATGTGAACAGTGTTTTCACTTATGTGACTTATGAGCATCAATATCAGTATATATACGTACATTCTATTTAGTTTCATTTTACATTTGCTCCCGATTTAGATTACCCCCTCCTCCCTGGACTGCACACATTGTGTCCTCTGCTGCTACACATGCGTCCCAGACAGACATCTCTTGACCCTGTGAACCTGAAGTGCCCTCTCTCCTCAGTAGCACCCTTGTCTGCACACACACACACTCACACCCCACACTCTGATGTGTACATTCCACTGGACGATGTCAGCCGCGGGGCAGTCTGGCAACAGTCTGTCACACAGCGGGCTTATTTTTTTCCGGGGGAGCAGTTTTTTGACTCAGGACCAGGAAGCAGCGCGCCATGCACGCACACAGTCTGTCCACTTCGGTACACAAAGTGTGTAACGCAGGGGTCGAGGAGGAAGTAGTGCAGAGCTTGAGGAGAGGAGGGGGCGAGAGGGGATTAGATGTTTATTCCGGGCCCTGTCACCCATTCTTGGTCCTCTCCAGCAGATTAAAATTATTAGCCAAACAGACAGTTAATCCAGGGGCCGGGGGGGCCGGCATGGATGTGGATTGGGGCAGGCTCTTCACAGGTTGGTGATTATCTGATTCCATTGCGAGGATTTGCCTTGCCTTTTTTGTCACACAAACATTAGAAGAGGGGCCGCTCTCGCTGGCCGCCCAGGAGGGGCCCCTGCCGGCGGTTGTGTATTGGGCCGTGTTTGCTCAGAGATGTCAGACAGACTGCAGGGACACACAGGAAGAGCAAATGACAGATGACCGCCAAGGCCCGCAGCTCACTGCAGCTCCAGGGGCTGACGCTTACGAACGGGACAAGTTATGAATTAGTGCAGTGGACACCGGACACCACTCTGTGTCATACAGTCACACGTACACTACAACGAGTGGGCGTTTGAATGAAATAATTCTGGCTATTAAAAAAATATACAACATTCAAAATATCCCAATTGTGTGTACACACGTAAATTAAGGCTACTGATGTTAATGAAAGATTATGGCACTATTATATTTTTGTATGTAATATGCGGTTGCTTTAGCCTTCAAACTTGATTGATTAAAATTTTAACATAAATGCAGTGCGATACATATATTGATCTGTATACACGTACATATATCTATTCATTGTGGGAAGAACAGTTCACCTATTTAATATTTCTATTCTATTTTATATTGCATTCTACTTTAAAAAAAAATAATCTAGAATAACAAATCAATTGCTGGAAAATTAAAGTCAAAACATGAGCTACTTTAATTATTATTATTATTCCGATCATTTCCATTAGATTTGTGACAGGGACTGTATTTAAACACTAATAACACAAATATGCAGAAAAAAATACTGTAAATGAGTCAGAGTTTGGGGAAAAGTGAATAACTTTAAGTTATAAGATCTATTGTATATACATACACAAAATGGTAATATAAACACAAATAATATATAAATATTGCCACAGTTGCACGCACGAGACACTGACTTCAGTTTTTCGTATACGTTTGACGTATGAAAACAAAGTGGATGACACGGATGTAGGACCCTGAGCGTGATGAGACGTGTGTGTATGTTTGTGTGTCTGTGTGTGTGTGTGTCTGTGTGTGTAAAGGTCCAAACTGGAGATTGTCTGACGGCGGCATCCTCGGCGCAGACATGTAAATTCAGAGCACATCCATTGTCCAGTCCAGCCAAAGGGCCAGTCTGACAGGGCCGCTGCTCCCCAGGGCCTAACATACATCGGGCCCCTGTGCCGCCCTCCTCTTCCCCTCACGTTACAACCGCTAATTCGGCAAATTAAGATGCCCTCTTGTGTGATATTTCTCAGTCTTTCTTCCTTCCCATCCCAATCAAAGCCAAAGTTGCCTGCAGTTCAAAGCTGCGCCTCGATGTCCCGAGGTGCCATTTCTTTTCAATCAAAGGCCAACAAGCTCCTACAATCCACAACACAGGTGTTAATTAACATCCAGCCATTTGCATTCGAAAGCAGTCCAGTTTATAGGTCATTCCCTTCCATTTGTGAAACATGCAATCCCCTTTGCTCGAAAACAGGGAAACTGCTGTTTGTAGGAGACCAACTTCAGCTGCTTGTTGGGGACAAACATGGGGGCCCTGAGGTGGAGGGGAAGGCTGCAGCGTGCTGGTTCCGCCATGACGTTTGCACATGGCTTTTTGCACACGACATTATGCAGCATCTCATTGTGGACGTCGCCCCGGGAACCAGGTGGAGAGCTGCTGGCCTCTTCCGCAGAGTCAATATTGAACTTGTGTTGTGTCGGCGGGGGCCCGGCGCAAATTCCCCCATCAATTCACGCGGCAGCTACTTCCTGGTCTGCCATTGCCCCGCTGCAATCTCAACGCCAAATATTTGGTCGCTCTGTTTTGCAACTTAATGGGCCCGTACATGCGAGCTGTCCCGCGCCAGGCCTGCGTATGACGCGCCCGGGTTCGGATCCGTCCCGTCCCGTCCCGTCGAGCCCAATAATCATCGCTCGGTGTGGCGGGGAGGGGACGTGGAGGGGACAGGGGTGGGGAGGGAGCGCCAGACCTGTGCAGGGGACAACGCGATTATTGCCCAGTGGCCTCCACATGTAGACAGAGAGTGCAGGACGGTCTAATTGCATTTCACGCGGCCGACGACAGGCCAATCAGCGCACGAGACGCCGGGGTTTTTACCCGGGCAGTGCAGACATGAGCCAAATGGGATCAGACATGATTAGATAGGACTAACAATAACTATTTTTCATTAACTTTTAATTAATCGACACAGGGGAGACTTTTATTCGGCAGGACCCCCCCCCTAAAAAAAATCTAAAAATTATACAAACTATAGGCTAATATAAGATCAAATCTTTGGCCTATAAATAGTTGAAATCAACAAAAAAATATTTCTATTCACACAAAAAATGTAAATAAAAAAAAACAACCTGAAGAGAAAAATATGAATACAGGACAGCAGCAGTTCTCTGCAACAAAATCGGAATTTAAACAGTTGTGGGGAGACCGGCTGTGCACCAGAGGGCGCTGTTGCAGTGTTACTGACCGGCAAGAGTGTTTAAAGGGCACGTCCACCCTGTATACAATGAGTCCAATTATTGTCTAATTTTATTTCCTTTTATTATTTTCTCTTGTCTACTCTCATATCCCGGTGTATTTTTTTATATAATTTATTTTAGCCTACTCTATGTTATCTCCGTATGTATTGTGTTTTAAAATATTTTCCTAACGCATTCACCTAATTTAAAATACTCTGCATTTGAGAGATATAACAAACAAACATAGTTTATAATTGTTATAATAATTTGGGATTTGTTTTAATGAAACACCTAAACAGTCAAAATATAATCACCAATGCTCCTGTATGTAGTACAGTATGCTCCTATTATCTATGTCACTCATGTCGACAACCCGTCCATTCATTCGTTCAAAGGGATAAAATGTTTGATCCCCGTCGGCTCAGATCTAACTGTCTGAAAACTGCTGAAAAATGGCTGCCACGCCCCATATACATTATGTAACCATTAACATACTATGGGCTTAATGCTAATCATGATAGATGTGATTAACCGTGTAACACACCCGAGGGTGATCGACACCTCAGGGAACAGTTAACAATTCAAGAAATACACAACAACAAGACTCAATCAGTGTTGTATCAAGGATATTAAAAACCAGGCATGTTTTCAAATTGCTCAACATAACAGATACAACATGTGAATTTGATTTGTCTTTGATAAGGTGACCTGGTTCTGCAGTTCCACACACGCACACACGCACAGACACACACACACACACACACACACACACACAGGCAGACGGAAGTCGTAAAATGTTGTGAAACGGAGAGAAAGAACAAGGGCATGTTCTCATCTCCACTGGTGCTATTATGTTGTTATGTGCCGTTGCTCGTGGGCCTTTTTACACAGATGATATTTCCAGACCCACATAATCAATCATCTCATGGTGGTTACACATTTGCAGAGTGTATAAACTATTGTTGGGGGCTGGCTTCGATAAACAGTCACGGCGAGACGGCATGTTTCCAATTACATCTTGGTCACCGTCTAAACCGATTTTATTGGACACATCTTGTGTACTAAGTGTCTCTTTGTGCCTTTCTTTCTCCCTGGGATGAAAAAGGGGCGATTGCAGCAAAACATTCTTGAGAATTGAGATCTGAAATACTATATTTTTTATGTTGCTGTGTGCTGCCGGGCAGTACACACACACACACACGCCCTCCTACTGTATAGCCCCTGGGATTGGGCTGCTGTGTGGGCTGTTAATCATTAATAGCTGTACTTTGAGCAGTGATAGGCACCTTGCTTCAAAAGGATGGGACGTTTCCAGGCAAGAGACAATAATGAGTTCAAAGTAACATGCGGCGAAAATGCCTCGATTCCCCACACACATTGTGTGTGTGGTCGGGCAGATGTCTTGTAGAGCTGGATTGCACTGTCACGTTATATCTCTATTGACATTATGCCTCCCCAATAAGTTATATGATGACATTTGAGGCAAGGGGTACAGTGTTTTCATGCAATATGATGTTAGATGGCAATGTCAGCTTGCTCCTTTCGCTCAGCAGAGCAGACAGAAAGTATGATAGTATTTGATTAGTGAAGGATTCAACCCCCTGTTAGGATCTGTATTTGATTCTCGTACATGTGGAAGAGCATAGTCGAGGTTCCTGGCACCTACTTCACAGGAGCACTGAGAAGGGAAAAGAAAATCTGAAAAGAGGTCAAAACCCCAGCGACACAAATTTACAGCTGGACCGATGCGGCCAGAATCAAGGTCTGATTCAGGGTCATCGGGATGTGACGAAGGCCACTTGCCGAAAGACGTCGGTCTTGATAATGAAGTTGCTCCTGCAAGTGCGAAGTGCGAAGCTGTGCCAGAAAACCTCAAGTGCAAATCCACACAGCCTGGTGTTGCTGGCATTCTGACCTCTCTTGACTCATGTTTGAAAAGTCTGACTCAAGCCTCGCACAGCAGAGACCCCAGGAGTCAACACTGAAAATCCTGTTGTAGCCTGCAGGCAGGCTTTACAAGTTAAGTTTGCTCTTCGCTACGGGGGCCTCCCTCGCCCCGGGAGAACGGCCGCAGATGCGGAACATCCTTGGACAAACTGCTGCACTCTAAAATGTTGCAGGCCTTGCAAGGACATTGCAGTCAAGGGCCCGGCGGTGAGGAGCGTGCCTCGAAATTGCTGCCTCTGATGTCATCAGGCAAGGTGTGATGGAGTGTCTTTGATGCGGTCAGCTGTTAGTGTGGACATACTATTCCTATACTAATAAACACGTTTAAGTAGTCAGGCGTAACCAGGGTACCATGATCTACCATGCATTTGCAATAATGCAACACACACACACACACACACACACACACACACACAAAGAGGCCAAGGTTGTGTGGATGTGGGCAACTGCAACAGCCCAGGTCATGTTTGACGCACAGCACTGCGTGTTAAAGGGCCAGCAAGTCTTTATTATTCCATTCTAAGGAAAATAAAAAAAGTGTCATGTCCACACAAAGCCACCAGCAGCACCTCTGACAGACAGCCTGCAGTTTCCATTCACAGTGTTGACAGCCCTCCCCTCTCCTTCCCTTCCCCTCCCCTCCGCACAGCAGATGCTATGACGGGCGCCATGATGATGAGCTGGGATTTTGCCTGCAGCGGCGACTGGAGATGCTAAAACGCGGGGGAGACCGGCCGCTGGCGGTGGAGGGCATACCCCTTATTCACGTCGTAGCGCAACAAAGATGGCGGATAATGGGATTCGGAGCAGTGCGCGTGCGCGAAAGTTGGGGGACAAATAAGGCAACTCTTTTTTTTTTTTCCCCGTAAAAACGCGACACATGACAGACTCGAAACTCGTTGCAGCCGAGACTTTTTTCTTTTGTCGAGTGTAGAAAAATTTCACGAGGGCCTCACTTAATGGCAGTTGTGTTTTCAGCGAGCTAAGCTAAGCTAAAAGCCTCCGTGTGTGTGTGTTGCGTGTGACTCATTCATATTTCACGGCCGAGCCCTAAATTCCCACAATCCAGCGCGGCCTTACGGCTCGAGCTGTCTAACTTTTGTTCATCTTTCCCGTCGAGCATCTCTGGCGGCAGTGCTTCTGCTGGTGGTGGCTTGACTTGTGCAAAGACGGCGAGAAGCGACCGACCGACCTGCGGCGGAGGAAGGCAACGACAAGGGGAATTTTAGGCTGTGTCCCGTATTTGGAATAAGCGAGGCTATAGACTGCAGCGTTCCTCCCTGACGTGAAAAAGAGCTCCTCTGTAACCTTCAACCTTCTTTAAAAATTATTTTATTTGACGGCGAACTAACTACTGGAACTCACCCGTCGTTTCGAACTGTGAAGAAGCCAGAGAGACATTCAGGTTCTGGACCGGATAATGGGATTTTAAAGAACATATCTGGCAGCATTGACTTGTGAAAACAAGGGGATAATTTTTTTTTCCAGTTGGATAAAAAAAAAAATTGGAAATACAGTCGAGAGTTTAGTTGAGCTCCGTTAACGCCGCGCATATATCGTATGTCAACTCCCGAGGGGGGGAAGAAAAAAAGGGGGCAACGATGGCATTCGCGAACGGAGAAAAGTCGCGTTAACGCTAGCTCGCTGGCTAGCTCGGCGGCTAACCTAGCAGGCGGCTAACTAAGCCCGTGTCGCCCTTCCATTCCTGGAGCAGAGGAGGGGCGCCGGGGCTTTTGTAGCATTGCAGATCAGCCTTGCAATTTTTTTTATTTATTTTTTTGGGAAGGGGGGGTGTTTGTGGGTTTGCTGCGGGAATGGAGAACCCCAGATATCTGCCACAGCAACTCGGGGGGATCTGTTGAGCCCGCGTCGACTCGATTATATCCAATTCCCCCACAGAAGGAGAAGACGAGAAAGTTCCGGTGGGATTTCGTCAACAACGACATCGGCCGGCCCGCGGCAGCCGGGGGTCTCGTACTGTGACCACTGCTGCGTCCCTTCTTCGCATGCACCCCCGCGGGGACCAGGTATTAAAGAATGGGGAAGTGCCGCGCGTCTTGTCCACCTCCTAGATCCCGGGTCTCGGGGGGGAGGTCATGAACAGGTCGGTCTTGACGCGGATTTAGCCCCGGCTCGCCCTCCACTCCCAAAGCCTTGTTATTATCTTTTTTCCCCCCTCCTTCTTCTTCTTCTTCTTCTTCCCACCACGGACATATTCCAAGGTGAGAAAAACACCAAACTTCTTCCTCCCGGGCCCCTCTGCGCCGACTAACAGGCCGAGGAGGTGATCGCTAACCCCCTCCCCACTTCTCCTAGCTTCTCCCATCATCATCACCACCACCATCATCACTTCGACACCCCCGGCGAGCCGGAACCATGTCGGGCGAGGTGCGTTTGAAGAAGCTGGAGAAGCTGATCCTGGACGGGCCGGTGCAGTCCACCGGCCAGTGCCTGAGCGTGGAGACGCTGCTGGACATCCTGGTGTGCCTGTACGACGAGTGCAACAACTCCCCGCTCAGGAGGGAGAAGAACATCCTGGAGTTCTTGGACTGGGGTGAGCTATTTGTGCATGTTTATTATTATTATTATTGTTATTGTTATTATTCATTTGGACTCCCTCCTGGTTTGGCCCGGTGCATTCAGCCCTTGCGTGTCCTTTTTGGTGAGATGATAGGCCACTGCTGCTGCTGCTGCTGCTGCTGGTGCAGTGGCCCTCCCTTCCCCATCACATTCCTTTTATAGTAGTAGTGGAGCTCTGTTGGCCTGCACTCTTCTCCCTTCCTAAGTTAACCCTCCTCCCCGAGGGAACCTACACACAAAGGCCGCTTTATTATCCTCGTGCAATTCAAAGGTTTTTTGGGAAAGCGCAAACCTGCGACACGACAGTCACGAAAGGACGCGGCAGGGGTCGAGCCGGGTCAGGGAAAACCGTGCAAGTCGTTAGAAAAACATAAAAGGGAGAGAGACCCCATGAGAAGGAGAAGCCAGGTCCGCAGAGGGACGTCGACCGCAGTCAGGGAGATGTTGGAGAGGGACGCATTTAAGGCTACCGTGTGGAAACCAGGAAATGATGTCACTAAGATGTCCCCAGTGCTCCGGGCCGTGATTCGTTCCCCACGAGAGTTGCACTCTTACATAAAAGTGGATGCCTTTCGGTCATCGCACCGGCCCTCCTCAGCCCAGGACTGCCTCGCACGTCACTTTGTTTCCCCCTTTTTTTTCACGGGCGTGCAGGTGAAAGCTTGTAGATAACGTACCTAGCTGTCAATACATCGTACGCCCAATGTTGTTGGAACAAAGGAAAACGGTGGTTTTTGTTAACCATCCGTCGCATCAGACGTCAGTTGTAAAAAAATAAAAAAAAGTTTATAATGAGGAGCAGAGTTTGGAACTTTTCCACCTCTCAAGGTTAGAAAAAACAGCACACACAGGAGGCGGGAGGAACACACACACACACACACACACACACACACACACACACACACACACACACACACACACACTCACACTCACACACTCCTTTTGCAAAAATGATTGAACTGTGTGTGTGTGTGTGACATCGGGAGTTTGGTTTGTGCATGAAGCAGGAATGTGAACAACTCACCTTTTTTATCTGGCGCAGAGGCCCAGCTCGCTGCCGGAGCATGTCTGTCTGGCCTGCTCCTGCTCGTGTTTTTTTTTTTTTTTGAAGCCCTGAAAGAAGCAGCACTTTGAGGCAGAGCAGGAGCCGATCGTTACCCTCAGGGTCAAGGCGAAATTAATATTACAGCAGGCGTTAAGAAAAGGATAATGGAACGAGAGTGCGTTTTTTTCATATTTGCGTGTATCTTTTTTTCTCTTGTTTACTCGCTGAATCAGTTTAAAATTACAATCTCAAACAGGCCGTTTGTAGTTTGGCCCGTTACAGAACGTCCGTGTCAAAGACAGACAGGATGGCATTTAAATCAGTCAAATGGTGGTAAATTCTGGCTGCGGTCGCTTAGTTGGTCAACCCCACCAGCCACCATCTGGACAACCGATTCTGTGCTAAAAATGGAGCTGGTAAAATACTGGAAGTGGCTGGATTTGGTGGGTTCCGTGTGGGGATAAAGAGGTAGCTTTCCTCCGCGTCCAAAAGTCGTAGCCACCCTTGTTTATTCATTACACGTATATTATTTCCTTTTTTGGCCCGAGTTGCTTGTCCGAGGCCGACGGGCTGCCCGAAAAGCTGCCCGTGCAGCTGGCCCTGAAACAATGCCAGTGTGCCCATGGCCTTCAGGGAGAGGTGTCCTGTGCTCGGGTGCCAGGTGGTGACTTCATCCTGACATTTCCCTATGTTGACACATGAAACTCGACCAGACACAACACACAACAAGCAGATGTGTGAAAGGCGCCATAGTCGCGTAGGGCTCCCATTGTTGATGCTCTACCGTGCAGAGGGGCTTGCATGAGAATCCTCCGGCTTCTACTGTTTGATATCAATGAGTTTAATTGAGTTGCAGGGTTTGCAGTGAAGTCAGTGAAGTTAGATAAACAAAATTGGTTGATTCTCTTCATCTGGTCACCAGATACAAGAGCCCTTGCTCATGACAGTTGGATGTTTTATCTTAAAAAAAATTAACATATTTCATAATTTCACTTATCGGATGAAGTGTCACTGTTTGAAAAATGGCCAGAAACACATTAAAACACTACTTTTTGGATCAACACACAGCAAATATGTAGCTAACTTAGAACACTGGTGTGAGGTCTTTGATATAATTACAGCGGAGATGTACTTTTGGGAAATGTGTTCATCCATAGAAAATGTTTAGAGTCAGTGCGTTGAAGAACTATTATTGCAATGGGTGAAATTCAACAATATATGTGTATGTATTTACATCAACCAGAACAAGCGCAGACTCCATCATGGTATTGCATTGGAGGTGATGTGATGGTCGAGTGATAAAGTGATGTCTGTGTTTCATCAGTAGTCCTGAGTCACAGCCTGCTCGACATCTTTTGGGAAGGGAATGGGAATGTAATGACTTGCTCTTGCGCGGTTTTATCACCGTGATAATGCACGTCGTCCTCAACATAGTAGACCCCACCTCGGTGGTGTAACCATCAACTAAAATATTGTATAATGGAGGCCAAGTCTTATCTTGCCCCCTAAACGTGTCACCACTCCCATCATTCTTTTTTCCTTGGCAAAGCACCCAGCCAGAGGGTCCAAGAGAAAATCACACTTGTTACACACACACTTCACACCTTTCGCAGCAGGACTTAATTGATTGGAAATGGCAAACTTCTAAAATGCACCCGTACACGTTTGAGCCCAAATTTGATTGGGATTATGAAAAGGGGACGGCACCAACACCCGCAACCACAAAGGTTAGAGCATGTTGCTTCTGTCTGCTGAATAATACTGCCATTATCTGATTATTGTGAGATATAACAGTGGGTGAAGTCTTTCAGTCACAATCCTTATCTATTTTTAAATATACTGTATATAAATATATCCTCATTAGTTGCTTTGTGGGTGGAAAATGTGTCGAAGTGCCAGCTGAAATGCAATAGCTTACATGGTTAGTGAAGTTTGTTGTTGCAAAAGCTTGTACAGGAAACCTGTACCATCAGTTATTTGTATGGTGGAGTATATAAAATATATATAATACTGTTCCCATAGACTGTTTTTAGCAGCACTTGGAGCGGATGACCTTCATAATCTGTCAACTCGTTGCCAAAGTAGAAAAAAAAAGTTGGAACCTAGCGTTCAGGGCAGTTTGATGTCTGAGCTTATGTCTTACAGGGACTTCATTGACCTCATTATTTGAAACTTTGGCAATGTTTAACATGGACATAGTTACGTTATATGTATATGACAGAAAATAAGGAAAAGCATGAAAGGTCCTCATTAAACCTGGGTACTGAAAAAGACGGGCCCAATGAAACCTTAAGGGGCCTCTGTGACTTGACAGTGACCTGCCTCTGAGAGAAAAGGATCCATCATCGTACCGCAGTCACTGTAAGGTCTGTGTACCTTTTTGATGCCGCAGCACGGATGTGACATAGGTGGTGCCTTTTTTTTCTCCCTGGGAACGTTCGTGAGCCAGAGGAGAAGACAAACATTTTCGGTGGGTTTGCTTTTCTTCTCGTTTGGTGACCTCATTTAAGCTGAAATGGAGACCCCGACGTGACCCGCGGCCACAGGCGAAATAAACACGGGAAAGTACAGCTGTAGCCTGACTCCCCTCATACACCACAGACATTCTGCGTCGACCGATATCACCATCTCCGGCCTGCATTTGTGTTTATTCTATTCCAACCTGGCTCATGACATTCACTGAACTGGTCTAGGTGTCCCGTTTTCCTACTTTTTTTTCTTTCTAAATCTACGTTTCCTGCTTAGTTTTTTTCTTTGTCCTAATCTCCCTCCCTGTTTTGGGAAATGGTGTGCTGAATGAGAAGGGGCGGCCGTGCCAGCCCACAGTTGGCAAACACGGGGGGAGGCAGCCTGGCCCCCGTCTCAATCCAGACTCAGTGCTGGGCCGCAGTGGCCAGCTGTTCGGCTGCAGCTGATGTGTGCTCCACCCTGCAAGGCTTTCATTGGCAGCATGCCTCACACACTACTCACAGTCGAGACACACACACACACACACACACACACACACACACACACACACACACACATACACACATTATTGCGGTTCTGCCTTACCAGGCTATCACACAGTGCCTCCACGCTTTCCCCCCGTTGAACAGACCAGAAAAAGCTGCCCTTTTACGCTTGTGAGCATTTGAGTTGTACCGGTTCCAGCGAAGAGTTTTTGCGTCACGTGGTTCTAAATTCTGCCCCACAAAGAAACAGGCTGGCATCTACTCAAATCTCTGGCCTCGCGCTCAGTCCACACCAGTAGTGTTTAGATCAAGTTTGAGCTAACTGCTTTGCTAGCTGCTTTGCCAGTCGTGTTGTAGCAATAATCGGGAGCATCAGTGACGTTTTGCCGTGTTCCCCAATCAGGTAGACGGGGCAGGAAATGCACTCCAGTGCTTTCGTTTTTTGGCGGCATGTGGTGGATAGTAAAGACGAGAAGAGTGGAGAGTTGGTTGTGAAGCAGTGTTTGATTGTGTTTTGGTCATGATCAGGACTAGATAATGATACATTATTTAAAACTTGATATGCTGATATGATATGCTGATAATAATAAGGACTGTGGTGGTGTTTTAAATTCTATTTAGGCATACATTTTGGAACGAAAATAGAAAGAGAATATACATTATGTTGTGATCACTGGTAGTCTGTATCAGTAGTCTGTTGTATATATATTAATATGTTAAAATCCAGTGAGGTCTGGAGTCGCTCCGGACATCCCTCTTACCCCCCCGCTTGTCCTGCCGCTTCCTGGCTGACTGTCTGGTGGTTGTGGAGGGAACAGAGAACAGGAAGGAGCTACAAGGACTCACTGAGCTAGTTCGGACCCAACGGGTACATGATGTCACACGAGGAAGTGGGACAGCTGTATCACATTGTGTCATTGTGCATACTCTGTGGCTCACTCGTGTCCAATGTTTTAACTGTTGTGGGGAAGGTCACCAGCGTGTTTATTTCCTTTCATTTCCCTCGCCACACCAGCAGAACTCTGCTCACTTCAACACACACACACACACACGCATGCACGCACGCACACACGCACACACACAAAGCTCTTTCTATTGTCCTGAGTGGACTCACAAGGCTCACAAACAATCAGATGAAGCAGAGGGGGCCCATGTAGCTCCTCTCCTCTCCTTGCTGCGTCACACCACAGTTTAGTGTCCCACAGGGAGCAGTCCAACCGCCACTTACACTTTATCATGGTCTTTTTTTGCCTTTCATTTACTCTTAGCCTATACTAGCCCTGCAGTATTCCAAATAAGCAAGCCAGAAGAAGAAAATGTAGATAACTCATTGATTTGCAAAGCCATTTTACTGATGTAATTGATCCAGCTGGACAGAAAGAGTGGGATTGTTGCCTATATTGTTACTTTGGAACATAAAACACACTGTATGAATGGTAGACGTCATCTTTAAAGAGGCAATTTCATGTTGTACTTCAATAAGGTTTGAGGGTTATGATCTCTTTTGCAGAGTCCAGCATAGCTTGCATTTTATTGTTTATATCTTGTATTATAATTGCATCCTGCAATTCCCATAATGCAGATCAAATCAATAGTGTCTCCCGGGAGACGCCCTCTTCACTACGGCTTTCAAATTGGCATCCAAACCTCAGTCTAGGTATACTAACATCATCAGGGTTATCTCATCCAATTCTTGTAAACCCCCTCCGGAGCAACAAAACGCGGTGTGGAACAGTGACCACAGGCCCGACCAGTACTGCCCATGACAAACACATCGATGTTGGTGGATTGGCCCTTTAAAATCTAACAACATCTTTTCAATACCAGCAGTTAACTCTTTGCAATTAGTCGCCTCCATACAGCTCAACTGACAAGAAACTGTTGATTCTTTTCCACCCAAACATTGAATTTCTTGTGGGATGAATATGGAGGAACGTTACATTAATGACTGGACCAGTCCTTCGAGCACAATCAGCGTATTTTCGTTAGTTTGGGAGTCCACGCTGAGAAGGATATACAGTACCCGGACCTTTGCCAGGGTAACATGTGAAATTGTGCATGGCATTTGCAGCACGAGAATATTCACAGGTGGCCTTTAAAAAACACTCGGTCAATCTGTCTGGAAGCCTTTGTAGGCCCGAGACATGCCTGCTGCTAATTGTGATGCGTCATCAGAAAGTGGCAGGGGAAGGGGAGGGCGTCCTTTCTCCTGTCTCCCAGAAGACACACTGCAGCGCAGGTCATTAGCCAGCCCCTCAGGACCCACGGGGTCTGACTGCAAATGGCCTCTCCCCCACCCTTTCCCCCCCTATTCTCGCTTCTTCCCCTTAACCTTCTCTTGTTGTCAACCTCCCATCTCTTCCCTTTCCTTTCTTCCTGTCTTTTTCTACCTCATTCTGCCCACTGCAGTGTCTGTCAGTGTGGTTTGGCAGACCTCTCTGCTCAGCTGTCTGTCCATCACCTCAGACAGTGTTTACAGATCAAATGGAAACAAGCTGCTCCGTTGACTGTTTCCAGCTCATTATCATGTTTTCCCTTCCCACTGCAGCTTTTTAGAATAGGTCAGATGGACCAATTTTGGCATGAAGCACACACCGTGTACTTACATAAAGTGTGAGTTATGTCATTATTTCAGGCTTGTCAGGAGGCAGCATGACGTACATACAGATATACAGAGGTTATATGTACACAATCCAACTACAACATCTTCTGGCGCAAGTAATCGCTACAGATATTAGGGTCCCGGCATAAGCGTCCGAGATGAGTTTTAGTTCTTGGAAATTACGAGTGGATTTAGTGCGTTTCTAACACTCAGAATAATTTGTCAGCGGGTTGTGGACTGGAAGCAAAAAATTGTCGGTCTGCGTTCCTCGTAATGACTCTTCTACAATTGGCAAATCTTCCTTATATGTCTGTCCACTAAGTCTTGAACACACACGAACGCCGCAGAAAGAGCAACATTGTTTTCTCTTTTTTTTTTTTGTTGTCAAACCCCCCCTCCCCGAAATCCCCTCCTTTCAACTGAAATGGTCCCGCAGCCAACTGGTGGAGGTGGTTCCTCACATACTTCTGTCTCCTCCCATGTTCTCTGGACTCTTGTCGTGTGTGTGTGTGTGTGTGTGGGGGGGGCATGCATCCACGCTGGTCGTTCCTGAGCGAAATGTCAGCAAAAGCCAATTACACAAAACACCAGCAAAAAAAAAAATGCATGGCACAGACATTCCTCCCTGTCTTCATTCATAAAACTGTGTGGAATCCATTACCACAGCGGATACAAGGAATATTCCCGAAAGTTCATCTTGTTGCTCTCTATGTCTGCTGGAGTACAAACACCTCTAAATGATGATACATTCTCAGTCTTACTAATACTATTATGATGATTTTATTATGATTATGCTTCAAGTCCAGTATATGGCACATACTCACCAGTAGTGAATTTCATGTTGCTTGTATCGTGACACATTTGATGGGGAAAGAAGTTTAATAAAACGCAGATCCTTCAAAGTTTTAGGTGTTAAATTTGTCAAAAAAATTTGTCTCCCACACAGTTTCTACTAGATGCTATTCAAACTATGTCTACACAGTATTATATTATTCATCTAGAATTTTTAAAATAATGTATTTTCCGTGATACTAAATCCTTCATAGAGGAGAGTTAAGGATGGATTTCTCCAAGAGGCAATTAACATTCAATTTCAAACACAATGCAACGTATAGCCCGCTGTGTCCCATATAAATCCCAGAGCATGGGAGCGTGCCTCCTGCCCGACCCTCCGCTGTCCCCCACCCCAGGATAAAACCCATTAGCTTGCTCTTAAACCCAGAGCCCTCAGGAGCCCCGTCAGACCACACGTTCATAAATAACATGAAGGGAAACTGCAGCATGTGATACTCTCTGGCACTTTGCCCCCCCCACCAGTTCTTTTTTCTCCTCCATCTTTTTCTATCACAGGATGTGTTTCTCTGCAACACAGAGAAACAGCCGGCCAGTCTGGCATGAGACCCCGGCTTTGGTAGTATGGGAAGATGCCAAGGAATGTGATTCACCTCTTGCTTGTGTCTGCTCAAAGCTCCCCCTATATGTTAGCAGGGAGATTCTGTTTATTTATCTTTATTTTGTAGTTAAAAAACTTTTCTGTGTAAAGGTTATTGTGGTTGTCATTGGCTCTCTGTTCTTACTTGTCACCTATTCTCTGTCTGTCCTGTTGTTGTGTGGTGTCTGAACGTAACTACCCATTAGCTTTAGAATGGGAACAGTTGACATTAATTTTAAATGCTCATTCCACCCAATTAGTCATCTGCGTTCTGTGCTTCTGTCATGTTTTATTCATGGGGATGTTGATCTTGGCTCACTGCAACAACTCTGCCTCTTCTATTATGCCTCGACTATAGACACCTCGTCATAATGCCGCACCCTTCAATACATCAACTGCAGTAGCTTCTGAAATGTGGAACATCTTTTCATGCACTCGTTCATAACGTCATTAATTTTTGCAGCAGAAACCTAAAACCACAGTTTATGGTTTAGGTGCAGAAGTCTGAAAAAGCTATGCAGAGCTCTGCTGCCTCTGGTTGTCACTGCTCCCAGGTCCCCATTCACGTACTGTGGACACCAGCGCATCCCCTGGCTGCTGTGAGCAGAGGGCTCAGCTGTGTATGTGTGTGTGCGTGCATGTTTGGGTGGGTGCATGCATAAAAAACGCTGACTCAGGGCCCCAGCCCCTCAGCCGGGCTGCCTGTGGAATTTTGAGGCGATGTGCAACGTTCGAGAGCGCAGCAGCTGTTTGGATGAGGCCGTGTTGGCCTCTTTGTCCGCTGCTGCACCCCCCCCCCCCCCCCACACACACACACACCCCATCCCCCACCCCATTCACTCTCCCTGTCTGCCTGTCAGCTTCTGCGATCTCTCATGCTCTCATTGTTTAGGTCCCTGTCACTCTGTCAATATATCGTTCCCCCGCCCCTTTCGCTCACTCTTCATTGCTGTTATGCACTCTAACACCACACACCTCCTCTTGATTATTTGGCCTGTAGCATCGTCTCTCTCTTTCCCTCCTTTATTTCTTCAGTTTGTCCTCTCCTCATGTCCCCTCCCTCCCCTTCCTGTCTCTCCCCTGCCCCCTCCCTCGCTTTATCCGGCTGCTGAATCCCAGCTTTGCCTAGTGACAGAGAAGTCCATGTGTACCGGTAGTGTTGTATATGTACATGCCCCGTTTTCGGGTATGTTATCATGCGTTTGTGTTAACGTGTGCAAAAGAGACACACGTGCAGAGGCTTAGTCGATCAGGCAGCGCACTCAGTCCAGCCAGCAACGTCCTGACAGTGCGGATCTGAGCAGCATCTCTAATGAAGCTCCTCCGCTGTATCTTTACTCTCACACACACACACACACACACACACACACACACACACACACACACACACACACACACACACACACACACACACACACACACACACACACACACACACACACACACACACACACACACACACAGTCTCTTATACCCAACCTGTCATACAAGGGAGCTTCATGCCAAGCGAAGTTGGTGTTTGCTCTTAGAATCCGTCCAGGCTAAATAAGGACTGCACACTCCAGTGGCTAATTTAGCTGCCTAGCATGACTATTAGCACTGCACTGCAGCAGCCTACAAGTTACACAAACAGGATCTTGTGAATGCTCATTCCATACACCTTTCTTAACATCTGGCTGAACGCATCCCAAACTACGATCTTTGATGGTTTGAGCAATCCGATATGTGTTGGTCTTGAATCCTTCTGTTTTGTAGTAATTTATACTATACTACTTTAAGGTTGTTTTGGTAGAGATCGCTGTCCAATCCACCAAGATGCATGAAGTAAAAAGGGGCACATTACTATTTCTTAAATGTCGTCAACATATTGGTTCCTCTGTAGTAATCAGCCATTGCTAAAATTCTCCTGAGCATTGACAGTTTGCTTTGTAATGCTGCTCGATTAGAGAATGTATTTGTGTCCTTGTACAGAACTGATCCACATGTGTAATTGAGTTTAAAGCAACACTTTTTTCTTACTTAATTAAAAAAACATGTACTTTTAGTACTCGCCTTCACACATACGCATTCAAACTTGTATTTTGTGGTGCTTCTGCTCAATCCTCTTAATTAGATAATGAGAGGGGAGATGTGAGAAATTAGACAAAGAGCGCGTGAGAGGGAAGGCTCGGGACGCATTTGAAATAGTTGAAATAGTTCGGAGGGGTCCGCAGAGTGAAGTCATTTTGTTGGAGGGGTCGTAGAGTGAAGTCATTTCATCGTACTCGTTGTTCCTCAGTCGCTGATGGTGACAGGGGACTCACCTTGGCTCATGGTGTGGCGGCACATTTGACGGTGACCTGATCTACTCTTAGGCACCGTCTATATACTGCGCCTACACTGCAGTAAATGCGTGCCTGCCTCTTGCACTCACTGTTCCGGCCTCCCCGTGTTCATGGTGCAGACGCATGACCCGAATAAATGTCAGATTGTCGAACAGTTTGTCAGCACCCATTCATCCGTCTTCCACCTGAATGGCGGTCATTCACGCCAGTGGGTCTCACATGCAACCGATCTGATTGTCCCTCATTCCTTCCGCTTGAGCCTGAATCACCGTGTTGTCTGCACAGATTCCCTATGATAAAGTGAAGGACTCCGCGTGGCACCTGGCAATCTGTTTACACATTCACATACAGTCACGTCTCCTCCCTCAGCCCTGCAGCATTCAGACAGATTGAGTGGTTTCGCGGTATCGGATTTGAATAGGGGGTTTTGTGGGTTGTGGGGAAGTGACTGGACGAGAGACTCGAGTGCTGAAGACCTGTTTGTGTGCGACTTTAAGTGGATGTTTTTTAAGTTCCTCTGTATATCTCTGGGAGTTTCAATACGTGATTTTACTAGCCCGTATCCTCTCTGCCGTCCCCATCCCCGCTCTCCTTCCTGAGACGTCTCTGCTGAGGAAATCCTGTGGTCGCTCCATTTGTCATCTCAATTGTCTCCCACCGTTTTCACCTCCTATATATAGAGGGCTGCCTCACGCCGTTTCCTCTCTGTGCTTAAGGTCACGATACAGACACAACAATTTGACACGCTGTTGATGATTCAATTTCATCACCACCCAAATCCAATTGTTTTTCCCCCTTTAGGCATTTAAAACAAGACCAATAAGTGCCATAGATCCCTAATTTATTTTCCTTCCTTCCTGGTTATTGATTGCTTGTATTGTTTTTAGTCGTCAATGTTGGGGGTATTTGTTGTGAATCAGTTTAGCACGGCCTAATTCTTTTTGGAAAAGGAAATGATGCACATAACAAGTATCGGTATCTACTCCCACTACCCTCTGTTAATTACTGACACACACAAATGTATTTGCACGCGCATGCATGCAGACTCGCTCGTTCCCCTTCCCTTTTCCTTTGACAGACCCAATGTCTCTCATGAACAAAGACAAAAATTTACTCAAGCTTCATTATCGGTAATGCTGAACTTAATTCACTGATATTGAGTAATAACTATTTTACATATATGCTCTAGATGCTTGAGCCCTTCTGGACAGATGCTCAGTCGTAATTTGCTTTGTTAGGTTTTCCATCTGTTTTCAAATTGCCTTATTTGTGCAAATCTGTTTCCCTCCAGACTCGGTCCTCCTCAGCTCAGATCCATTAATTATTATTATTATAACGATACTCCCAAGGTCTGTTAATGCCTTAGCTGAAACACTTATTAGCCTGGGTGGGCATCGTCCAGCGCAGAAGAAGAAGTACAGTTATCACTAAATTGAAGCTTCCATTGATGTTGCTGGAAGCCTGAATTTATTTGTCTTTGATTTTAGCAGCCGAATTGTCAACTGTCGTCAGCATCATTTATTAAAGCTAGTTAGCTTGCAGATGATTGCTAGGTCCACGTGGTTGGTTAAAGCCTCCGACTCAGGCTGACATGTTTTGAACTGAAAAAAGGATCTTACATATGCACTTGATGGCTACACACATGATATCTTGTTAGTACACCGAGGCTAAAGCTGTAAGCCCCGGGCAAAAGGTCAGCGGCTCTCACATGAACTGAGTGTCTCTCTCGCCCCAGGCACACTGCTTAAACGATTCCAAATCCAAAGCTTGCCATGCTTCGCTTTGGTTGCTCCGCTAAGATATTTCGTGGCTTGCGTGCGACTCTGACGTGCACATGTTGGTTTCATTCACATAATTCTATTTTGTTCACACCACAGTATTCATTTCTGTTTGACACACAAACCAGCCATACAGTTTAGGTTAATCTGCCACATGTGCTCTCATTTTGTGTCAACAGAAGTGGAATCTTCAGGGTCAGTGCCTTTTCTCTTCAGTCGAAATGTTCTCCTCGTGTGTTCATCATGTCAACAGTAAGCTTTGGATGGCCCACCTGGACTGAAGCTCTGTTACAATTGCCAATTTTTTTTTTAAGTTGTTTTAAAGTTGTTCTGAATGAGGAGAGATTGAAAGCAGCCACCTAAAAAAAAGCGCTGTACCCAGTGTTTTTTACACTCCGCCTTCTTCGCGCTGCTAGTTGAATATCTTTGGAACTTTTCACATAGGTGTTGTCGTCGTCAATGTCCTCGTCAGGCAACCAGTCAAGACTTATCACCCTGGTAACCAAGAAGCTTGTTCTGGCCATGTCTGTCTATCCTGAGCTGTGTGTTTTGTGAGACAGAAACTATCACAATAAAGACAGAAAAGGCCATTGGTGGGAACAGGTCTATCGGACAATTTATTATATGTTGGGGGTTAGTTCTTTTATCAACATAGATGTTGGCTATGTAGTCAACACAACCCAAATGTTTGCTCCAAAGCTGTCAGACTGAGCCCATCCATACTTATTATGAAGGCAAGCATCCTCTAGTTGATGCTCATGGTGAAAAAAATGATGTCAAACAAATCCTGGGCTATCATCCATTGACAGTGGTGATATGGTGTAAAGATATTGTTGCCATAGAAATAAAACCCACATGCAGTGCTTTTGTGGGATGAGGCACCCCCCCAAACTTATACTCCTTTACATACTCCTTTTAATGCTCACTGATCTGTCCAGCAATAAATCGGCCGTGAGAAGCTGTGGAGGTGGGATGACCCGCATGCGGCAGTCCCAGGTGTCGAGACCACGTGTGTGTGGTGACACTACAGTAGCCAGGGGATGTTGCTCTGCGACAAGTCCAGCACATTTACCGTGGAAGCAGACGAAGTGTGGCCTGCGGTTTGTCAGCCTGCTGAGAGAGTCGGTGTCTGCGATCACCTGGATGTCTCACGTCCTCGTCAAAACAAGGGCCCGTCTCCCTGTAGCCTCCCACGCCGGCTCAATCTGCTTATCAGTGAGGTCATTAGTCTCGTAGCGGTTATCTAGGTGTCTGCCTGTAACGGCGCGGCCGCTGTTTGTTCTCACAGATTATACCGTCGGGGCCTTAGCTCTCGGATAAGTCCTAAATGGATAAGGCTGGAGTTTTCCCTGCCCGGTTAACTCTTGAGCCCCTTTCACACTGGCCAAAAAACCCGTTTAAACCCGCTAACACCCGGCATTTTCTCGGCATTCAGCCCCGGGTCAAACGACTCTGCAATAGACCCGGGTAATAATTGGCTTCACATCCGATCGGCATTGATGTGAACGTCACACCCGGGTGAACCCACTAATTTGCGCGATGGCGGAGGCGATGAACGCTGGACTCCTCCATCGTAACTACTGTTCCCTCACGCGCTGTAGTAAAGAGACCTCTCGCATGTAGCTAGCTCACTTAGCCTAGCGTTGGCTCGTTGGTGATAACAACTAACCAATCCAGATCATCGACGAGCTTTAGAACGGGGCACTTTATTTCAATCCTTCGGCGGACACACACGGCCTCATCAGGCGGTCTCTCATTACACAGTGGCCATAAACTGTCCGTAACATGGATGATGTGCGGAGCCCGTTGGAGCTCCTTGTGGCTGCAGCTACGTACACAACAACAGCGCCAACCTTCTTCTTCTCTCATACACACACTTCAAAACCCATGTGGCCACCTGCTTAAAAGGACCAGGCTTGGCTCGTAACACTGCGCTGAGTTTGTAAACTTTGAAAGAGTGACAGTGACAAGTACAAGATATAAAGTAACGTTGACCACCGGCTCACTGGCTACCAGGCTTTTTGTTGCTTACTACACTGTTCTTCTTCTTTGTTTTACGGCGCGCACTGCTCTCTACCGCCATCTATGGCCGCCAACTGTCACTACACGATCATCAGACCCTGGTCTGCTCGCAGTGTGAAAGTGGCCAATTGCCGTTTAAACGCGGTTCGACACGGTAATTTTGGTGTGAAAGTGGTATTGGATAGATCTTCTAATTGGCCGGCCAGTTAATTTGAATGAAAACATGTGTTTTTCGTACCATGTCTATTTATGAATGAAAGCCAATATTCTGATTTGTTCTGAAAGTTGATTTTGTGCTTTTATAAGATACATAGGCCGTCTACTACCGGTGTTTGTGGAGGGAATAGGATTTTTTTTTGTAGTAGACAGCATCCTCTGTGTGTATCTTTATGGATAGTCTGATTTCAACATGGTCAAGACCCAGGCCCCACCCTAATCTGATCTCTCCAGCCCTACAGCTGTTTCCTCACTTTGAATTATAATACATTTATTTTGTAGTGGTCGCATCTGCCTTCTTCCTGCTCTGAACAGGCAGCGTGTCCTAACACGCCCAGCTGTTGCCAGATGCATATTTTTCAGGATGCTTTTAGTTACAAGTCCCAGCACTGACACCTTTCTTCCTGAGGTCATAATTAGTAACCAAGCTAGTCCTTTTTGTAGCGACGGGCCCTCGTTGTGGCCTAGAAAGTGTCTGTTGTGTACGGCTACAGCGGAGTGGGGAGGTGTGTGTGTGTATATATATATAACCCAGCACTTCGGTCCCCTCCATTTATTTTTGGGCGTTGAAAGTGGTAATTTAGTGGTTTCCCTCCAGATCTCAGTGTCCGTATACTTCACAGGCTGTCCACTATTCCTTTGTAACGGGAGAGGCCACAACCTGCATTGGAAAAAGTGGACTTTGTTGCAGTGTCGTGGTATCAGGGGAATATAAGAGTTACATTTTTTTAATCTTTTTTGGTTACACAACGAAATCTTCTAAGCAAAGATAAAGTAGTTTATCTTTGCTTAGATAAACTACTCTTTTTTTGCGTTACACTGTACTTTTATATATATATATTTATATATATATAGTTTTTTTATTTTAGATTCTGAATCAAAAATGAAAATGAAAGTCTTCTGCCACATAAATTTTTGTAAACATGGGCACTGATCAACTGGGTTATCCCTGCAGATGTTATCATTGAAATGCTGCGGACTGGGTATCGTTCACCATATTTCCCTTTTCATTGTCCTCTGTCTGAATGTGGTAGTTTCAACAACACTGTAAAAAGGGGGCATGTGCTTGTACAGCACATGGTGTCGGTGCCCGGGACAAGCTGGGAGCAGTTTGATGCAGCATGGGCTGCTAGTTCAAGGCTCCAGCAATAATTGTGTTGATTGCTCCTCTCTGTGAGTTTTACTTTCCACATACAGGCTGCCTTCTTGTGTAAGCAGCAAGGGGCCACCAGCATATTTTATGACGCATTAACGTTTCAGGCAGTGTCGTGCACAGCGGTTCTACGTTTCCTTGATTGTGTGTATGTTCTGGTTTGAAGCAGGTATGTCATTTGGGGATGTAGCACGCCACAGCTTTTAAGCATCCTAACTGAGAATCAAAACTAGTAAAGTAAAGTTTTCAGAGTGTAAGTGTGGGTCACTCCCATCTGAGTCGCTGGTCTGTTTAGTTTACATTTTGGTCCCATCATTCATTTGAGGGTTGTCACTTGGTGTGTATTGGTGTGTACCACATTGTCACCCGGGGGAAATTTTAATTGCAAAATCACTTCAATATGTAATTGCATAATCGCATTTACGGTCATCAGATTTTAATTATTAAGTAACCACTATGAAAATGTGTCCAACCATGGCCAGTTTTTTTTTTTTTTCTGTCATCGTCTTCCTGTCAGTCCCCTGCTTGAGCAAACCTGGCCGGGCAGGTTTCCAGAGAATGAAAGGGATCTTGGGTTACCTCCATCATGACACATATTGCCACAGGGTGCCCACAGCAGTACACATCTTAATGTTGAATAGAGAAGACCGGGATCATCTGTGGACTAAATGGCAGTGGGGGGGGGGAGGTGTGTGTGTGTGTGTGTGTGTGTGTGTGTGTGTGTGTGTGTGTGTGTGTGTGTGTGTGTGTGTGTGTGTGTGTGTGTGTGTGTGTGTGTGTGTGTGTGTGTGTGTGTGTGTGTGTGTGTGTGTGTGTGTGTGTGTGTGTGTGTGTGTGTGTGTGTGTCTTTCTCTTTCTCTTTCTCTTTCTGTGTGAGCAGACAGTGTAGCTTCACTCTCACAGACATGTTTTTAAAATTCTTCTTTCCTCAACTCCCAGATATTTATATTTTCTATCCTCTCACAAATACTGTCTTTACTGCTCCACCCTTCTTTCTCTTGCAACCCCGCAGCGCGTCTTCCCATCCCTTCCTTTCCCTGTGTTTTCATTTCTTTTCTTATCTCCTTTACCTGTTTCTCATTACACCATACCCACCTTTTCATCCAGTGTAGCTTGCCTTTCAGTATTCCAGCTCTCTCCACCCTTATCTGTCTCCGTTTCCTTCACACGAGGCCTGAAATTCCCTCTACATGTATGTCAGTTCCATCCCAAAAAATGTTCCTTATTATTGTTATCGCATTCACTATCTCATTAAAGCACTTTACGAATGCCCCGTGGATGCTTTCATCCGTTTTGTTGGATCCATTTATAGTATGGGTGGTCCCAATGGGAATCAAACCCTTAAATGGTGCAATGTCAGTGTTGGGCTGTACCAGGCGAGCCACAGAGGGCCGTAGCATGGTAACAACCCCCCTCATTTTCCACAAGCTGACGACATCCAGAGAGGGGGAAAAAAAGGATGAGCCCAGAAAAGGCAGTAGGAAACTTGTGCTATAATATCTGTCAGGATGTTGTGACATGTCGGTGCTGGAACACCACTGGCAGTAAAGTCTTACTTTTGTTTAAGTGATTGGTGACTTTAATTTGACCGATCTTAAAAGTTATATGGTGCTGCTGGAACTTGACGAGGTGCCACAGCACAGCCACATTCTTGTACGTGCACCCCATGCCAGTTTCGGGAGCTTTTTACGCGTTCGCTATTGGAAAATGATGTCTGGGTTTGCTGAACATTCCCACAGCACATGCCCAGTATTCCTCGGTCTGGCTCTTGTAACCAGCCTGTAGTGTTTTTCCCTTCAGGTTGATGTGGGAGCTTTGGCCTGCGAAGGCGCTCACAGGCTGCCATAGAGTCATTTGTTCCTGCCGGCAGTAAAAGCGGAAGATTCATACAGCTGTCAGTGTCTGTTTCTCTGGTGGCCACCTGCAGGCTACATCCACACTAATACGGTTTAGTTATAAAACTCATCACTTATGCTACATGTGCGCCCTGGCGTCCACGCTACTCCGGAGTTCAGAGCTCTGAAAAATTTTTTGGAAACGCTGCTGGCCTCGTATTGGTTTGAAAGCTCCAGGGGTGTCTTTAGTCTGGACGGAGAGAAACTCCTTTGGAAACGATGATGCAGACACCCACAGTCGCTTCCTGATTGGGTCTTGTCAGTCATAAATGGATGCTTTATGATTGGTCACACTCCTATCACGTGACTCGCTTCCTGAAGAAAGTAAGTGACCGATCACCCTCGACTTCCAGTGATGAATGCAACACGGATAATGAATTACAAGTGTTGCCGACCCTTACTGTCAGTTACAGTAAACAATATAAAGGCTACTTAGAACATGGTTGTCCATCTACACCGATGGCATCTGAAAAGCCTCCTATATTAATGCTCTCTATAAAACTTTACAGTTAATGGTGTAGAATCATATAACTTAATAGCATTACTGTGATAACGGGATGATTGTTCAACTCACTCGGTAAATAAGAACATTTTATGGATAATCTTACTGCAGCAAAGATAAATGGCCTAGTTAACATAATATGAAATATGTGAACACTGCTCAGCACTTATGCTTATTCGATTAATCTTTTATGACAACCGGTGAAAAATATTGAGCTTTAGCTCATTTTGAGAAATGCAAATTGTCCAAAATCATAGACTTTACATAAATGGATGTAGTCAATGCGTCCAGAAAATGAAAGCCTATGCGAAAGTGACTAAAACTGTTTTCTCTGGAATAACCAGCAGAGGGCGACTCATCTGGTTTCCATGAGATGCTATGAAAAAACGACTCTCCTTCTCTATTAATTTATAACGTCAGTAAACATTTTCCTGAGGAGTTTATGGTCTCATCGCTAGTTTCAAGTCTTCAATACAGAATTATGTTCATTTTGTAGATTATGTTCTCATTTAGAGTCAAATAGATAAGGCACAGAATGCATTGGGGCGTGGATACCGTGTGATTGACAGCTAGTATCGTCCAATAGGTGCATGGTTGCAGGTGTAGGTGGGCGCGCAGTGGATGCTCTGTCTGACTCACCAACCGCTTCTACTTCTGGTTCCAAAAAACCCCCAAGATGGCACAAGTAGGGCTGCAACAGTTAATCGATTAGTAATCGACTACTAAATTAATCACTAACTAGTGATAATCGATTAATCGGTTCAAATGGACCAAACAACTGATCGATTAATCGAGAAAATAATCGAAAGCTTAATCGATAATGAAAATAATCGTTAGTTGCAGCCCATTGTGAAAATGCCACCTTCCAGCTACAGCTAAACAGGTGGTGTGATGCTCACTTCACCTTCACTTCCACTAATATTAAATAATATTTCATTTGATGACACAAGAACCCAATGTGGCAAATAATGATTTTGATTTTATTTCCCAGAAGATTGTTACTGGGGATTCATCAATCGTCATATCTTGTCCTAGAATCAGAATTAGCTATGTGACATCCTGCTGTCTTATCTCGGTCATCGCTCTGTCACCATCAATGACCAAGCAGAGGAACAAAGCAGCACCTGGTGCTTCCACCAGCAGCACTGTGGCAGACAAGTAGGGACCACAGCCGAGCTGGATAACATGGCTCCGGCAGGCTCCTGCCATGTTCACCCTTTATCCCCAGATGGTATCAGGTGGCGTGTGTTGACACAGAATTGTGTAAATCCACCTGTTTGCGATATGGGTTGAACAGGTCGCCGTGCGGGCTCGGAGAACTCTTTTATGTACTGGAACACTTTTCTGTACCGACAACAGAAACTGGCGTAGCTCGGCCTTCTCCGGGGCAGTTGCTCTCACGCGTGTGCTCTCACTGCAGCCGTCTCGGAGCTGAAACACACACTAAATCTGATCCAATGTTTTGTCAAGCCCCTGCCTAACTCCTTTCCTTTGGTGTTTGTGGTTGCTTAATATTTTGGGAAAATCCTGTTTGTGTGTTTAGTGCCGCGGGGCACAGATTGTTTAGTTTAAGCCCGCTGATCATTCCTGCCCCCTTGATAGTGTGACGGGACAAAAAAAGAGGGGTATCAAAGACGGAATACAACATTGGGAATTCTGGTGTGGGCTGGTGTGCAGCCTTGCATTAAATGGAATTTAATGCTCTAAGGTGTGTTTACATGCTATGTACGTGATTCCTCGCTTGTCCCTCGTGAATGTGCTGAGCTTTATCAATGATTTAACGTTTCCGTTTCCTGTCACGCATCATGCAACGCTTTGTGTTGGGGCTCTGCCTGCGGGGATCAGACAGCTGTGCACGTGTGACACGAGAGGGGGCGAAACACAGAAAAAACTTTTATTTGGGTGGGTCGTGCCTCCCCCCACGCGCAGCTGTCGTGAGAACCTCTGTCTGTGACATAAAGGGGCCTGGTTCTATTTCCGTCTGTAATTTGCGTAATTTACTGGATGTTTTTAAGCTACTTGCAATTGAATTGCTCAAAGGCCCTGTTTTTGAAGTGCCCCTGGCAACGAGTCACTTTCCCTTTTAAGGACTGTTATTAGAATCACACAGCTTTGATTTGTCCTTTGAGGACCTTGCTGCACTATTTAGTCAGCCATTACCTTGTTGCCTGTATTTGGCCTTTATTTAACCAGGAAGTACTTTTGTAATAACCTTTGTTATTGCAAGGAGACCAAAGTCTTGTAATTTTTTTGAAAATTAGAACACGATGGATCTGGAACAGTTTTTGACTTTGATTTTCTGGAATTGTTCAGCTGCAGCAGTCCTCTGCACTTTGCGTCAGGAAAAGGGGGGGGGGGGATGATTGGGCAGAAGAGTCGCTGTAGCAGGAAAACGATACAGCAGTCGGTGGGCCCTGGTTGAGTCGGTTTCTGGGTTTCTGCTGACGCAGTGGCGCTGAAATGTCACAGACGTAGCCATTTGGAATCCGAGGGTAATGTAACAGACCGCTTCGGCCGGCAGCAGTTCAGGAGAAGCCGGTGCCGCGTGACCTCACAGGAAACTGCATGCTGGTACATTTATATTTATACGACTTGCGCACGAAAAAATCAAGAGGACCAGATTTATTGATTGTTAAAAATACCACATTCTTAGAAACAGTGACTCCCAAGTCCCCCCCCCCTACTATATGTATTCAGTGGCTATCATAATAAATCAGGAAAAGAAATTAGGTCCTCCCTCACGACGGGCCATTTATGACCCTGGCAGCGTCATAGGCCTGTTATTCATGCCTATCATTTGTTCCTTTTTTATGATACAGAGTATTTCCTCCGAAAAAAGTTTACACAGTGGAGGAAAACTCCCTCAGCTTATGAAGTGTGATAGTTCATCCCCCCCCCACCCCCCAGTGGTCCGGCCACGGTCAGACGGAGGAAAGGCCATCCCGGGGTCTCTTCCTCTCCCCTCTGCCATTATCCCTGTTCATGTCAGATCCTGGAAATCCACTCTCTCTCCGTCTCCCCCTGTCTTTCCCTCGCAAGCGGCATTTTTGTGTCGTTACCTCACTGCGGTTGTAAATAATCCCCATTATGACTTCCAGATGTCCCTCCGTCCTGCTCTGGATTTGAGGATGGGGTTAGAGCGCGGTGGGGGTGTAAGGGCTGGACACTTACTGTAACTGGCTCAGCTGCTGACTGGGCCTGAGTATGTGATGCTCTCTCGGTCTCTCACTCTTCTCTCTTACTCTGTCTTTGCCTGCTCTCACTGTCTCCCACGAGCTGAACTCTGTTGCCTTTTCCTTTGTTTTCTGTTCTGTTCTCATTGTTTGCGTCCCTCAGTCGTCTTCTGTCCTTCTCAATTTTGTGATTCTATATTTCGGACCACAAGTGCTATGGAATTTTCTGTCCATTCGGCCTAATCCTAACTATCCCTACGTCCTTTACATCAACCAGTGGTCTTCAGAGTCAGCTGTCTTTTCAGTATCTCAGCTTCTTGTGTAGCCCTGAAAAGACAACAGCTGGCCAAACTGTATAGAACAGGGCTGTGATCAAACAAGGAAAATCTTGGTTGACTGAAATCATGCCTACTCTTCAATCAACCGACTGGGAGTCTCTAGATTAACTAAATCAGCCACAGTGCACTGTTATTAAAATAAATGAATTATATATGAACACAAAAGCTCTTATTTGTTGCATAAGAAATCATTTAAATTTAATCAAAAGTCCAAACATAATATGCCAATTCTAAAATAATTTCTCACTCAAAGCCTCAAGCATTAAACTTCATATAATGAAGAGCGGCACAGTCTCCAGACTTAAACCTCATGGAGCTGGTTTGGGATGAACTGGACACGAGGTGAAAAATGTGCAACACATTTTTGAAAAACCTGAGGTCTAATACAACCTTTGACCTTTTGTAGTGCACATGTAGCCCACAGTGTGAGGGGACTGACACACACAGTTTCAGTCACACACATTTGTTCTGGGTCTGAGGGAATGTATAGGACAGACTGTATGTGCCAGGTGACTATATGTTTGTTTTCCTGAAACAACCACGGCATTTTGCACCAAAGAACACAAAACAAAACATGTAACACACCCACATCATTCTCTTTTTACATGTAGTGCAATACTTCTGCTTTAGGTTCTTTATATTTTCACTGTTCAAAAAGTAAACTGGAACAAGAGGGGTGGGGGAGTGACAACATTTAGGTTTGTGACAACGATTAAGTTTACATTTAAGCTATTGTTTTACCGATAGTTTTATTTTGAAAAAACATATGCAGTTACACCCAGCATTCCGTCATATTCAGGCAGCATGCTCTTGTATGTATGCACACACATACACTTATTCTGACAAATTTCTCACGAACACGCCCTCGAGACATTGCATGGGAAGAGACTAAGGGAGGCTGAGGCCTGTCGTGAGCACTGAGCATATCATTTGCGGCCTGGCTCCTCGTTGAAACACACTTGCCTGTAAGTTCCCAAGATTCACACAAACGCACACAGACTCAAGCCTTTTCTCGCTGGTATGGAGCAAGATGGGCCTGATAAGTGCTCTGCATTTTGGGTTAAACCAGTCGGGCTATGTGGATTAGCTGGCGTCACTCGTGTTTTTCCAGTTTCACTACATCCTAAAGCCTCCTACTGAACATTTTGTGTGTGTGTGTGTGTGCACGGCTGTCTTTCCCACAAAGCACGCAGTACATGAATGTGACTAACATGTCATCTTTTTCCAATCTTGGCTCACTCACCCCACACATTGCAAAACCATCTGAAAACAAAGGGCCCCAGTCATGCTAAAGCTCAGATAGTTACCTTTCAAAGTGTTGCCAGGGGTTCCCACCACACCTTGTCATAGCAACCGTTACTATGTTTAAGGCTGTATATTTTGCTAGTGAGTAAAGACATATTACCAAACTGTACGGTATGTTTTCTCTGACGTAAAAAAAAAAGAAGGAAAAAGGGCGCTGCATGTTTGTACGAATCCATCTCAGCGACAGGAAAAGTACAGATACATTAAATCCTTGGTAAATGTAGGTGAGCTTAGTAATGGGTCACAGTGTTTTATATGTTGACCCTGCATACGGAAAGTATTTCCACAACACACACACACACACACACAGACACTCAGAAATGTACAATTGATTTCCATATACAAATTACAGGGCAAAGGGGTTTTAACAGGGTTAAAAGTTGCTTTGTGCTTCAACAGACCACCTGCATCCCAGGACCGATGTTCATTTTAACTCTGCAGCGGTAATACAAGCTGTCCGGGCTGTGGTTTTTCTACCAAGGCCAGAGCGAGACCTAGCCAGCAATTATGTTTTAGATGTAGATGTGGGGTACTAGATCTAATTGTGTGCATGCGTGTGTGTATGTGCGCGCACATACTTGTATGTGTCTATGTTTGTATGTGTGCTTTGTTGTGGACAGGGCCTGTGGGCTCCTGGCTCAGAGATGAAAGACATTTCTCATGTGGCTGGTTTAGTGGCGCTCCTGAGTCAGCATGCAGCTTCTAATCAGTGTTTTCTCCCTCTCAGCGAGCCCGACTCCGTTCCCCCCCTCTCTACACTACGGCCCGACTTGTATAATAAAGAATTAACTTTTCACTAACCCTAACCCTTAGTGAATGGGATATACTCTATGTATTGTAGCCTTGATCCGTAGGGTTTAAAAGCCAGTCCACCTTGTCAGATCAGTTTAGATGAAGAAGATGTGGCGAAGAGGCAATGCATCTAAGATTACTGCAATATGGCCTAGTTGTCTTCCCCACAGCAGTGGCCTTTGTTGTTGAAGACTCTGAGTATAAACACTGTTGAATTGGGATGAAAACTGAATGGGAAGCACCTGCAGCGTTCAAAATTCTCTCTAAAAAGAGATAATAGCATTTATTGATATTGGTGTCATCAATGCAGGATATCAATATAGGCTACTAGAACAGGGTAATCGTTCTTTTATTGCCAAGAGTTAGTAAGACTGTCTTCATATTTATGACATTTTGACTATTAACGATAATGTAGTTTATGAAATAAGAAACACTAGACATGATGTATCTGGTTTAGAGGATTGTGATGCCGTTTATGAGGAAACAAAGACAATCTCCTTTGTACCCTGTAATGAACGACTATCATAGTCTTATTTGCATACGTAAGCTGAAATAAGGACAATCCAGTTATTAAAAATTTGTACATGAGTTTTGCTCATCACTCTGAATGCAATAGCGAACTGAAATCAATCCCACTTCTGTGCTGAAACGTTTGAAAAACAGCCATATTAAATAGATTTAATCTCTTGCATAATCTTTTGCTAACTCCAGCATATTTGTGTGGCTTTGATACATGAATTAATATGAATCCAATGGGATTTAGTTACCAGATATTATCTTTAACACTGGAAAACATGCCTCAACTGGCTAGAGATTCTGGCGAAAATAGAACTCTTCTGGCAGAGATGAAAAGGAGTTGCTCATGGAGTGAGCAGAAAGCAGGATGGTAAATTAGCACCTCTCTGCTCCCAAATGGTGGGAGATGTTATGAGTTACTTATGGGTTTAACTGCCAGTCACTTCTGCAGTTAACATAATAATGCCAAGTTGACCCGAGGCCGTATGGGCGACCCGTGGAGGACAATCTTCCTTGGGAAGAACCTAATTTTACATTCTTTAATATCACATTTTCATAGATTGAGATCTGTTTTGTGGTTCGACACCGCAGTAAATATAATTTAGAGAGTGTGTTAAGGCAGCCAACCATCTGTACCATGGGCGAGGTGATTGCCGTTTGGATGACGCTTCCAACAGTGGATCTCGGGTCTTTCCAGGTCAGAGTGCCTTGTATGACTCTCTGGTCTAAACTCTGTATTGTTGTTGGAAGTGTGGGCCGCTTGGTGGTTTGACACTGCATGAAGAGGTGGAAGCAAAGAATCACAAGAGCAATGTGGGTAAAAACATGTATAATTCAGTTGTGTGCCACAGCCTTGCTTGTCATCATTTTTGCCTGACTTGTGGTGACATTTTTGTTAATTTCCTGAAAGCTACCTCAGATACGACGGGGTTGATCAACCTCACGACGTAAGTTTCTGGTCTGTTTCTTGTGTCACTAGTCTGAAGGCGAGTGATCGTTTTTCCCATGTCAGGTGTTTCCCAGCTTTCACGAGCATGACGGCTGAGTTGCCCGTGTGATTCTGGTCTGTATGTAATGTGTGCCAGGACATGGCCCCACTGCACTAGCCCCCCATTTCCCCCTTCCCCTGCCCTGTGGCCTTAGCGGGGCCAGGTCAGCTGTTGGAGGACTTGATGTAAGGGAGACTGAGAGCGAGAGCGTTGTTGAGCCATGAGTGGCCTGTTTGTTTTATTTCAACAGGCATTTCCCTGTTTCACTGCGTTGTTTTTTTCTTCTTCTGGAGGTCATGTTACGTCATGGCAACTAGATTAGTTTAGCATGATGTTTGGCCAGTGAGGTATTGCAGACGGGCCAGGGGTGTCAGCTTGGCTGGTTGTCAGAAACACACACACGCACACACACTTTGTATAGTAGATGAAGATCATGTCTTTTGTTAACCAAAAGAGCTACTGTGTGTAAAAGTCAAACATCGACGTGTATTTGTATGTGAATGCTTGCTTGTCCGTATGCTAATAATGCTAAACTTTCCTAATGTTGCTGTTAAAAAGCATTAAACGTGGGCTTAATAAAGACGGGCGGCATCACTTTTAAAACAATTAATTACGTTATATCTCTCTGTCCGATCAGGAAATCAGTGTATCTGTGCAACCAATTTGCTGACCCTGGTGAACCTGCAGCCAATCTGAAGTTATCCTTGGCACGCTGGAATCATGTAAACCAGGAAGTGGTTGAATAGCTCTCTCCACAAATGAGGGAAACGCTGACTTGGTCGGCTATAGATGGAATCTGTCTAGCTTTGTGAGAGACCGCTGGTGTCCGGCGTCGATCCCCTTCCCCAAGTCCTTTTCCCACAAGGAACAGTAACTGCGGGGGTAACAACAGCCAGCGTTATCATCCATCCCCTCTGTGTCCGCTGTCATGTGCTATAAAGAGCTCCAGGTGGTCACTAACACTCGGATAAGGTCGATGTAAATCAGCATGTTTCATAAGTTGTGGGGAAAATGCTGAGTTTCTGGTGGCTGACCACACGACTAGCTCAAGTATGTTTCCATAAGCCTGGGTCATAGGATAAGAGTACATTATCTGTTTTTGGGTTTGTCACAGTCAAAATGCATGAACCCTTCTGCCTGGTCTTTTCATGGTTTTAGTCCAAACAGTGGCTATTGGTGAATTTGCTGATAAGAAAAAAAAAGAAAAAAGAAAAAAAAGGAGATTGGTTTACAGAGGGTGCAAGCACTGACCCCCCTCCCCCATATGATCCCACCCATTGTTGTCCAGCTACTCAGTACTCACTTTGAACCAACTTCGAGGCGAAGCAGACTCTACTGGGTAAAACTAGTGATGCTCAAATCAACACAAGTCTAACGCTATGCGATATGACCTAGGAGGTCGCTTCATATCCTAGTGACAATACATATCGTCACTCATTACCTTTTCTTGACTGTGTAAATTAGGGTCCTGCAAATATTAAGTTTCAACCGCAGCACATATCTCCTTCCATCTTCATCATATTTGGCCATATAATGTGCTGCGGGCAAAAGCCTCTTGCAGCATCTGAGTTAAGAATTTGTGTTGAGCACTGGACTGTACTTTAGTGACTTTCATCACTAGACTCTCTGCATACTGTTCAACATGATTCTTATTCCTCACACACCAACTTGGGATTGTAACTAAATTAGATATTTGTCTCTACTTTTCTTAAAACTTGTAAAAAAACACTCACAAAAAGTGATCCCTGCCTCTCATGTACTCTATATCAAAATATTTAATTAAGTGGATTCTATTTATACCCTCCACCTCTCTGCAATGTTTCATAACAAATCGTATGATTATATTTTATTACTATTAAATATAAAGTAAAAAAAACAAACTGTGCTCTTTGCTTAACGTTCTGTATCTGTTACTTTTGATAGATTTGAATTAACCCGACTTGTGCTCTCCTCCTCTCCATAGCCAAACCCTTCACATCCAAAGTGAAGCAGATGCGCCTTCACAAAGAGGACTTTGAGATCCTCAAGGTGATCGGACGAGGAGCCTTTGGAGAGGTAATATACCTTCTTGTTTTATGCTCTGTCTAACCGTGAATAATCCATTACCAGACAAATCTGAGAATCTGCAGTTTGGTTTCCCCCTTGTCTCTCTTTTCGGACAAGAAACAGGAATTAGCTCGGGGCAATTTCTTATGGGTACATAATCTGCAGTGTATATTTTTTGTCTATCTATAAATCTGGAACTTTCTCCTTGAGGCAAAGATTTTTCAGTAGATCCTGGGTAGACACCTGCCACTAAAAGCCGATTTTCTAGTACCCTTATATCTTCATACCCGAGTTATAAAAGGCAAGGAGTGTTGCTGCATTTGATAGTGGATTGCTTTCTTCTGCATTCCAGCGGCAGTGCGTAGTAATGGTCTGCCACATGAGCATGACTCTACTTGTAGTGCGAACAAAACTTTGGAAATCTTCTCTCACATGTATGCTATGGACACAACAATAATTGGTGTCAGGGAACCCAGCTCGTGTGGGTTTACGTATTTTCCCTCACGTTTTTTTCTTGAATTTGTGCCTGTAGGGAGGGTGAAATACATTTGTCACTGGGTTTCAGGTGATTATGTCAAAGCTGGGGAATGCTGGAGCGACAGGTATTGTGGTATTCAGCCAAGACGCTTGCATAATGTCAGTGTCCTGCGCAAAGCCGACAGTTTTCATCCTCTCACAGAATCATTTCGATGATGCCCCATCCAATAGATTTTAAACGTTTCGACATTCAATTCTTGATGCTGGGCCATGATTTACGCATCCAGCCATTCAATCTGTGAAATTGTTATCCAGCATCTGTACAAACAAGTTAGAGAATTCCTTTGAAAGGGCTCTGATAGGCGGAGGTAGACGGAGAGAAGTCAGGAAAGTGATAGATTTGTGGCTGCAGATAGATTGGACACACCTGCCAGCATGTAGCAACACAACGGGCGCACACTGTTATGCACGCCTGAGCCCCCGCGAGGACTGCTGGTATTGGCGTATGCGAGTCGTGTGTGTGTGTGTGTGTGTGTGTGTGTGTGTGTGTGTGTGTGTGTGTGTGTGTGTGTGTGTGTGTGTGTGTGTGTGTGTGTGTGTGTGTGTGTGTGTGTGTGTGTGTGTGTGTGTGTGTGTGTGTGTGTGTGTGTGTGTGTGTGTGTGTGTGTGTGTGTGTGTGTGTGTGTGTTTCACAGCAACGTGGTGTGAGTGTGACCCATGAATGGTGCTACCTTGTGGTAACATTCCAGCGCCCCGTCTCTCTCGGCCAGCTGCGCTTCTACGAGTTTGTCAAGACAGAAATATTCAATTAGCTTGAGAAACACCATGATTGCCCCCCCACCCCCCCATAATCACCTGATTGTGACATACTTGGCGCATTGTGTTGTAATTTGGATGTTATCGTGATAGTGCAGTAAACAGGCATGGAAAAGAACTAGCTACATGTCACGTTGGATCAGCGGTCAAAGTAGTTGAAACTGTGCAGACGATTGCACCATTTCTTGGATTTAGATATAAGTCAGATGGAAGCAGGACTTTCTGAAACTGTTACGTGGAGTTATCACTTGTGTATATGATAGTACAGGTGGGGACAAATGAATGTTCCAATTATTCCAGAACTTTATGTAACGGAGCCAAATGGAGGAGCAGAACTTGAATAGTGAAGAATATATATACATATACATATACATATATATATATACACACACATATATATACATATATACATGCCCCAAGCACTACATTCACGCAGTTTGTAAAACACATATTTCTTCACTGCACCACAAAGTTTGCTAGTTTAGTCGTACTAACATTCCAGTTGGATGGCAGTAATAATAGTTATCTGAACTGAGGTTGGCCCGAGCAAACTGTAGGAGATTAAAAAGCGAGGCTGAGATATGGGAACACGGAGTCAGAGTCAAAAAGAGACGGAGGCAGACAGCCTCAGATGGGCAGACACAGACGCGGGAGAGCAAAGTAAAGAAGAAATACTCGAGAGTCCGATTGGGAGGCGAGAGAGCCCAAGTGCAGTATGTTTTGATTTCATCCTACCATTGTCAGCAGCAGGCAGAGGAATGGTGCGGGTGCGTGACGTTGCGTAGCTCATCTGATGAATGGACCAGTGTGCACTGGGCCGGCCGCCTGTGAGAATTATGCTTCCATTAGGACTCGCTTTGCCTCTTCTCCAGCACACACGGGCCAAATGGTTTGCTCAGTCTGGTGGAGCCCAGCGGACAACGTCTGATACACACAATGCCCGGGGCTAAATGTTTCCTTTCCAAATGGCCAATTTTTTTGTTGCTAAAGATGGATTTCAACGTGGAAACTGTTAAGTTTCCCTGGAGTCACTGAGCATTAGTCAGCGTTATACGTGACTGTACTGCTTGTTGCATGAGGTCACTGTTCAGCGGCTACATTCTTGTTCACGTGGCCTTGGCTGTTTTTCAGGTCTGAAGCCCTTTTTTCAGCTCATTGTTTCTGTGTTTTCAGTCTCTCTCTTCCACTCTGATAAGAAAATGACAATTTCAACACTCTCTGCTAACAGTATCCTCAGTGACAGCACAAGGTAAAAAAAGAACACCTATTATACAAACTTTATCTATTGTTATAGACAAGAATGATGAATTAAACTCTGATTAGTCTTGCGTGGGTCCTATATTTGACACCATATCCAAGAGGGAGGACAAGATTAAGGAAGGAACAGTAGAGAGAGCGAGAGAGAAAGGAAAGGAGACATGAGGACAAAAACAGCGAGGCTTTGCCAAGAACAGTGCGCTCCCCTCCTGGTCCTCCTCTCTTCCTCCTCCATTCCCCCTCTCCTCTGCTGAGGGATCACTAGGGGAAATCCAAACACTGCAGGAATGTTATCATTGTATTGCATTAGCAGCATTCCCCAGCTCATTTAATAGACTACAGACCCCTCTGTTGCATAGGGCGCCTGTGTTTGTTTCACTACTCATGTGAGTGTGTGAATGCGTGCGCGCACGCAACGCACTTACGAATTCCCGTCTGTTTACTTGCCTGTTCCTGAGAAGTTCTCTGTCTTGTTTGTGCGTATTTCTGTGTGCAATTAACCCTTGAAAAAGCCAAATTAAAGTTGGATTCTCGCTCTGTGGATCGGTTGAATATCACAAACTATCAGAGGGGAAAGGAGATTAACCCACACATACAGCTGCATGAGCGCGGCCGCTGCCTGGCAGCTCACGGCGCTTCGTCACAGCAGCCCCTTGTGCAGCTCCTTTTTTGGCAAAAATGTGAAGCCGGAGCCGAGGAAGTTCATCATTGTAATGGTCAGCAATTATCAGCGAAGGGAAAGTTGGCAGTTGTTATGTTGCTAATATGGCACACGATGGTATGAAAAACACAATGGCAGAGTGTGAAAGAGTTTAAAAAGGACTAAGCAGTTTACAGTGTTGAAGGTAAAAAAAATTAAAGTCAACATGGAAACGCCAGTAGCTGTTTAAATCTTCATTTGTCATTGTGTTGCTCTCTCATTGGTTGGTTTAAAATGTCGGTTTTGTGCGTACGTGATTGTAGTGGATGGGTTGGAAAATGTATTATTATTATGAATTAATTAATTCCTTACTTGTTCCATGAATCCCATCATGTTTCATCTTCCAACTCATCTTTCTTTTTTCATCCGCTTCTTCTTTTACTTTCCGTACATACAACTCTCTCTCTCCTAAATGCAAAATGATTTCTTTTAAGTTTTGCTTCATTTTTTGATCTCTTCCTCTCTTGTCCTATTAGTCTCCCCCCTGTTCCCCATCTTCTCACATGGGACATATTCACATAATCATTTATATCATTGATAGATGAATAGATAGTTTAATGGTTGTTAAGAGTGTAGACAACCTCCATTTTTTTCTTTAATTGATAGCACTGCAGTGAAAATATGATAAAAATTGTGTTGTAAATTGAAAAACTGTGTCAATGAACAGTTTTTTATTGATTTTCTGAACTACGTTCCTCACCACCTTGGTTGAATTGTATAATAATAGTTTATGGAACGATTGAAATATGATCACACATGAATTATCACAGTGCAGCCCTTGTTCCTTTTTCTTTTTTCTACATTCAAGGATAAGAAATTATTGAATCTGTTTGGTATTTTCCCATTGCTCTGTGTTTTGAACATGCTTCACATTCTTTGGCTGTCTTCGCTGTCAAACAAATGATTAAAACAGTTTATTTTTTTAACACTGCGACCTTTTGTGTCCCTGGTGCAGGTTGCAGTCGTCAAAGTAAGAAACACCGACAAGGTATTCGCTATGAAGATTCTCAACAAGTGGGAGATGCTGAAGCGAGCTGAGGTAAGTCTCACTAACAGGAACTGGTCCTGGTTACAGAGACTGGGCCAGTGCAGCAGTATTGGAAGTCTTTAAAGTAAATAATCATCAGGATTGTTAAAAAAGGTGTCTGCTGTCATGAGAAACCACAACCCTTCGACTATCAACCTTCAAATCAGGCTTTCGTTAATAAATGTTTCTGCGGAACATGTCACTGCCTGAGCTGCACGAGCTGTTGATGCATGTTTTTCTCATCGACCTCTTCCTGACGGCCTGACATTCCTGGCGGTCCCCAGGGTCTTCAGTCTCCATGCCTCACGCGTCACGGGCCAAAACTGGTCCTCGCTGTGTGCGTGCAGACGCCCGGATGTGGGAACCAATGAGGAGACACAATTGTACTGGAGACAATACACACTATAAGCATCAAACCACTGGACATATTTTTACAGATTGACTCTCAGGCTGTTTTAACTATCTCTGCGGGTATAAGATTAGGTATCAGTTTGCATGTGCATATTTATTCATAGAAAAATACTTACAAAAAATTTACAAAGGATTTACACAGAAAACCTGACTTGACCTTGTTTACCTGAAGCCGATCAGTGATCAGACGTCTCCTATGTCTCGTCCTGTGTCAGCACGTTAGTACTGATGGAGCAGGCCGAGGTCAGGGTGCATTCTGAGACATCATGCGTTTTACTGTGCGTGCATGTGATTTACTTTTACAAAAGAACCTACCGTTCACCTGCAGCATTTGTCTTATGTCGACTTACTTTAGTCTCAGATTCAGTTTGTCAGATTTTGAATGAATTTATTTTGTATGTTTGTATGCACAATACTGTGCTTAGAAGTACATATTTTATTCCCAGTTTGTTAACACATAAATTCACTTTTGTCAAAGCCCTTCTAGAAACCAATTTAGGTTATGCATGTCAAAGAAGTTTCTGTAGTTAATACTTTCTGTTTAAGAAATCGGGTTAGTGCCGGAATTACTACTAAAAAAAATAAATTACAATAGCACTCAGCAAAAACAAATTCTAGGCATCCCCATGTTGAGTTGTCCTTGAGCTAAAACACTGAATCCTCGTGAATTCCAAGCATGCAGCTCTGCAGAAGACCCTGACCTTTGACATCCCTAATGGACGGGGCCAGAGGTGTCGAACACTATATGACACGAATACATGCAACAGAGAATGTTGGTTCCAGGAATGTGTGATGAAAATCCTCCAGCTTTTCATTTGTTCCTCCTTAGTTAAATGGTAAACTGTATGTCACTCAATTAACAACATTACTGAGAAAATGATTGCTTAGGAAACTTCTGAAAAGTCATCTATAATGATGGTGTAACATAATTGAAGATTATTGATAACTGACACTTATGCTTGGCAAATTGTATAATATGTACAGCTGAAATGTGAACTGCCATCCTCTATGTTGTTGCTAGTATGTGTTCTGTAACTTTTGTTAACGTATAATGTGTTTTTTTATGTCTTTCTCCAGACGGCATGTTTTCGGGAGGAGCGTGACGTGTTGGTAAACGGAGACTGCCAGTGGATTACCACCCTGCACTACGCCTTCCAGGATGACCATTATTTGGTAACATGACATTCTATTGCTTCTTGTATCTGTATACTAGTGCAGCAGCTGTCAAGTTCAAAATAAATAAATAGATATGGAGGAATCTCATTCAAAAAACGTGTCTCACACACACACACACACACACACACACACACACACACACACACACACACACACACACACACACACACACACACACACACTGGACATTCAAATGTTATTACATACTAAAATAACACCTACGCTTTTCTTCCTAGTAGCTCCACCTGACTTTTTCACCATTTCAGTCTTCGGTTCATTGTTTAGAACTCATCACCTCCTGATGCCTGGTGCCCTACGTGACACTGACCAGCATCATTCAGCTCTCACCGCAAAGCACAACATGACTTAGAATTGTAGGAAATTGGGCAACGAGTTTACACATGGCCCAAAAAAACCACTTACATAAAAGACCCAAAGAATGAGTTTGCAACTAGCTGACTGGTTCTGAGCCAAGCTATTCCTCACTCCCATTGACTTCTGGAGGCCAGAGTCTCTCTCTAACTCTGTCACTGTGCCCGCTCTCTTGTGACCCAGGGCTCAAATGCCTGGACTGCTTGTCATTCCATATTCCACATTCTCACAACAAATGCACAGACACTCCCCATGGCTTTTAAAAATATACACCACTGCCCATCCAGCCGTCTATTTTTAGGAAAACCCTCAAAAGTAAAAGAACAGTTTATGCACTTGCTGCCTCAGTGGCCCTCTGTTGTAGTGGTACTGTGAGAGAAAAAAGGCCGGGGAAGGATGGCGGATGGCGGGGGAAAGAAGGGTGACATATTTAGACTATTTTGTGTCACAATTGTGTTTTGTTTTCTACACAAATATTCTCACTGTTTCACACTTAATCCCTCTTTTTTTTCTTTGAAATGTTACTCTCACTCTGCACGGCACCTTTGATCATTCCTGATGCCTGATCATGTCAATAACTGTGCTTCCGTCTGTCTTCTTTGTCTCTTCTGTAGTATCTGGTCATGGACTACTACGTGGGCGGTGACCTGCTGACTCTGCTCAGTAAGTTTGAGGACCGACTGCCGGAGGAGATGGCCAAGTTCTACCTGGCTGAGATGGTGCTGGCCATCGACTCTGTTCATCAGCTACACTACGTCCACAGGTGAGGAGCAGGCAATGGTGTGTGTGTGTGTGTGTGTGTGTGTGTGTGCATTTTCATGGGTACGAATGTGTCAGAGAAATTAATTGTTAAGAGAAACAGACTGAGAAAGAAGTCTTGTTGATAGATGATCAGTGTATTTACATTATTCTTGCTCTGTGGGCAATTTTACAGTTGTGGGGGGCCCGCTGCAGCGAAACAAAAATAAATGAAAATAGTGGAGAGTGTGTGTGTGTCCGTGTGTGTCCGTGTGTGTCCATGTGTGTCAAGTTTGTCACTAGTCATCGCTGAAGGTAGTCAGTACCACTGGCTAATTATAGAGCACATTAGTTTGCGTTCCTGTGTGTAATTATTTCACTCTTGAAACTTGACATTTGAGGTTGTGTGTGTGTGTGTGTGTGTGTGTGTGTGTGTGTGTGTGTGTGTGTGTGTGTGTGTGTGTGTGTGTGTGTGTGTGTGTGTGTGTGTGTGTGTGTGTGTGTGTGTGTGTGTGTGTGTGTGTGTGTGTGGCAGGTAGGTTTTCGGCACTTTGCAAAATAACTGTTGTAATCTTGTGTAATGTTTTGTGTAGCTGTCATGTCAGCTGTTATTGTTCATTTCACCAACAAGACCTTGCCCGGTTTCCAGTTACAAACACTTCACTTACTTTTCTGTCAATGGTCTAAATTCGAAAACAAACTAACCACCTAAAAGAGCGGTCACAGGCCACGGCCCTCGAAAATCTATTTCTTCTCTGACGTAGATGCTGAAACCATTTTTTCAGCCAAAAGAAAATGCCTGTGGGAGCAGGAAACAAGGCTGTGCCAGACGGGAAGCGGGCACATCAGCTTGTTGACATAAATACAGTGTCGCTTTCGCCAGGGGCTTGTCACATACATTCTGTACGAGGAACAAGAGGGAAATAGGGAAAGATGAGAGATGTCGAGAAATTATGGGAGGATCTGTGAAAGAGTAAGATAAAGGACAGGAGGGAGGAGGCTGGTGGGATAACAGTTTGGGTGTGTCTTGGAGTGGCTCTGATCTCTGGCAAGTCGGACAGAGAGAAACGACGACAGAGTGATGGAGACATGTATGTATAAATGTATAAGTGAAGTAAGGGAATGAATGAGAGGAGAGCGGGGAACCACTAATTGCATGGTGTTATCTGGGGGCCGTGGGTGGGTGTTGGCAGCGGAGACGGAGGAGTGGATGGAAGGGAAAAAAGGACACAGAGGAGGGGACGATGCCGCTTCTCTTTAGGTCCCCTCGTGGATGCTTTGGGACAGTAATGATGGGGTATGGGTGTGCGTGGGTGGGGGTGTGGTGCTTTTTCACCTCGTGGGAGATTTGTGCACCTTCCTCCTAGAGGGTGGAGACGGCCAGGCAGGTCCCCTGAGGAGGGTGTTTCTTGCTGACTCGTCCTGTCTGATGAGTGTGCGTTTGGGTGCACGTGTGTGAGGGTGTGTGTCTTTAACTTGGTGATGGTGTGTATGTGCAAGTATTGTGTGTTTCTAATTCGCATGAGTAAGTCAGAGGACAATGTGTTAACCCTATAATTTAAAGGCTTTAATGTCCATCCAAAAAAATGAAAAATAAAAAATGCCACCCCATGTTCATGGTTCACTCTCCGTTGTACCAAACACACATAATTAGACAACTATTTGTGACTATTAATGGGCAGTTTGTGGCCGCACAGCAGGGCAATAGTTGCCTTGCTTTTTTCCTGGGGCATTTTCATCGGCCTGTGTTTGCCAGTGTTTTTCCTGGGAAAAATATTTGAGGTCCCGGTCTCATGTGACTAAATGTCAGGTCTTCATCCAGATGGCAAAATGTGATCTTTTATTCCAGTCCATAAAAGCCCAAGGATTAGACAGAGGTGTTAAAAAGACCACCCCTGCTTTTCCAACGCCATCTTTTTGGAAAATTACTTTCTGCAGAAATAGAAAAAATGTAGAAATACAGAAAAGGATTAAAAGAAGAATATGTAACAAATGTGTCGAATGTCATACAAGCAGTCTTTCTAATTTCCACTCGAAAGCAAAAACGCATTGTGTAACTGTACTGCTGTAAGCTTTTAATGACCGCTATGATATCAGTAAGACTGGTCCTGGTAGAAAAGCTTTTACAATCTGAGAATAAGTAAGTCAGCGTAAAAGTTTGTGTAAGTGCTGCTAACAGACACTCCTTCATTTATTCATCACCATACTCACACCCTCACTTACAGGAGTGTTCAGACAGAGCAGTCCTTTCTGGTCGTTAGTATTTTTCAGTACTTTTTGTTTCTTTTTAGCTCCTCGTTGCTTAACGTGATGCCTTAATTCTTAGTTGCTCGGCAGATGATGTGTTCTGGTGTGTTCCTGCTTTAGAGACGCTGGGGGGTGTGGGGGGAGGGGGGGGTGTACTTGCTTTACTCATCCCAAATGTATTTCTCTGGCAGCATAGCACGTTACACAAGCCATGGGAAACTCCTGTGGTTTAAACTGGGCTAATTACGCACAATTGGTGCTGACTGTGACTGTGAACAGACATGAAGCAACTCACTAGCACAGCAACATTAAAGCTGCAAAAGAGTAGGATGCTGTAAGAGTAGGATGAGCTGTGTTTCTACTTCGAAAAAATAATAAAATCACATTTAAAAAAGGATTTTCAGAAATATACATTGAGGAAAATAGTATATGAGAATAATGTTTGGGCTCACAGGAAGGAACTTAATTTTCATTTTCTTTTTAGGAGGCCTAAAGAAGAAGAAAGTTTACATACTCGTGTAGTAAAAAGTGTGGTCATCAGAATATATTGTCGGCAAGGAGCAATTGCTTTTTTCCCCCACCTCAACATCAATAGTTCAAAAGATTTTATTAATTTATATGTGTATCACTCAGCCCATTATGCTGTTTTATGTGTCTGGAATGGTTGTTAACTTCCTGTTAATTGTTGATTTTGAACTCTGCCTACAATCACCCAATACATGCAGATATATTTAATGGATGGCCACGTCAACATAAACAGCATGATGATAGACAGTTATCATTTTACAAGACAATGCGCATGGTATCAATTATCATATCGCCCATCCTGACATTATCCTATTTTTGCTGTAAACCTAATTACCCAGTAGTCTTAATTATGGCATTTCGTGCAGACGCTGATCTTGGCACATTGTTGGCCCATTTTCGACTTATCTGTCTGCATCTGCCGTCCTGTTGACGCTGATGAAGTTGAAAAAAGAGCCCAGATGAAAGAAATGATGAGCAAAGAGCACCGAGGTCAACCTTCTGTCCCCTTCAACGGCGTCCCACGAGATGCTAAGTGCGTTAGAGTCAGACGCATAGGGGGAACTGTGTGTGTGTGTTCATTTATTCAGTGGTCAGTGATCTGCGTGGCCTCCCAGAGGGGCCTGACAAATGTTTCAATAGGCCAACTCAGCATGGCTTTGTGCTGCCTAGCACCACATCTGTCCGCCATTGGTGTGTGTGTGTGTGTGTGTGTGTGTGTGTGTGTGTGTGTGTGTGTGTGTGTGTGTGTGTGTGTGTGTGTGTGTGTGTGTGTGTGTGTGTGTGTGTGTGTGTGTGTGTGTGTGTGTGTGTGTGTGTGTGTGTGTGTGTGTGTGTGTGTGTGTGTGTGTGTGAGCGAGATTTGTTTTCACATGTAGAGCAAAAAACCGATAAGAGCACAAACGCTCAGATTGAATATGATGTTGTGTGAGGGTGTGGTAGTCAGCATCTCCGATGAGCCTTCCTACTGTAGAGTCTTGTGTAATTGTGTGTATGCGTTGAGTGAAGTGTGTTTTCCTATTGACTGCAGCCTTTGTGTGTTTTATTGATCAGGGCCATGTGTCTCTTCACAGCCCAGTGATCTAAGAGACAATGAAACTGTCTCTCACACACGTACACACACTTAAGCATCATTTATCAAAGAGCTTCATTCACATTGTTATCTATGTATTTCTATTTCTTGGATGTCAGAGGTATCACTCACTTATTTTCCCTGAAGGGGACACTTCAGGGAAATATTATAATAGAGAGACTGTGATAATGAGGAGATGTGTGTTTGTGTGCGCGTGCGTGCGTGCGCGTGTATGTGTGCGCGTGCGTCAGGATCAAGTGATGTCAGAAGTCGCACTGGCAGCAATTCTTTGAACCATTAGTTAGCAAACACTCCGCCAGAGCCATGTGGACATGTCTTGTCTGTGCAGTTTCCAGTGTAGCTGCAGGCTACTTTGTGTGTGTGTGTGTGTGTGTGTGTGTGTGTGTGTGTGTGTGTGTGTGTGTGTGTGTGTGTGTGTGTGTGTGTGTGTGTGTGTGTGCGTGTGCGTGCGTGCGTGTGCGTGTGTATGGTGAGGTGGCGTCCAGATGGCCCTCACAGATGGATGCTGTGGTCTTAAAAGAGATTACCTCCCTCTATTCTTGTCTCTCTGCGCTGCTCCTTAAGACCACAGGAGCCCTGTGACACAGTAGCCCAGATAGCTTCACTAACTAGTCTAGCCTAGCCTTAGCTTTAGCTTCGCAACCTCCCAAGCATGGGAGGCTAAATGTCAGTCGGCTCTTGTGCTGTCAGCTTCCCGTGGTGTTAGCTGGCTGCCCTGAACATCCTCAACAGTTGACTTTTGGTATCAGAGAGAGAAAGAGGGGTCAGGAAGATGTTTGTAATAGAGGAGGGGGTAGAGATACTTTTGTTGCTACTAAAAAATAGGGAGGTGGGCATACAGGGGCTTTGCTGAGCACTGAATGACTTATCAGTGGCAGCAAACCCCCTCCCTCACGCCCATCATGCTGTTTGTCTGCCACAGACACGTACGACAAGGCAAGGGTCAACCGGCGCTGTCTGCGCTTTGGCAGAGCAGGAGTCTTCAGGGCAGATTAAGGGCCTCGCAGCAACCGAGGCAACTGTCTGTGATCATACACACAAACATGCACCTCCCGATACACGTGCTGCCAGTCCAGTCCAAGCGTTGCGGTCGTCATTCACGATTTTTGAAGTCGGCACAGTCTGTCGAGGTGATCCAGATTCTGTGTGCAGAGGTCGTGCCTCTGTCGAAAGGCAATAGATGGCCACACTAATGATTCCACATTACTCCCTGAAGTCGGAACAAATGTATTTAAGAAGTTCGAAATTGTATCCGCCAGCTGAAAAAACCTTACTGACATCATTGCTGCGAAATTCAAACTTATTATTAACATTTACTTAAAATATTAGGTATCTCGAAATAAGGTAAAAATATGAGATGGTCTAGTCATCTGTATTTATTTATCTTAGCACATGTCTTGAAGCCACTGAAGCCCATTGACGTTTCCATCCAGTTAAACAGAACGCACCTCTCCTCTACAAAGGTGAAAAAGATTCTGTTCTGTTTATAGCATTTTACAGTAACAAGCCAACAGCCACAGATTTTTTTCCAGTGACTATGCCCAAGTTTGTGTCCTCATTGCTCGCGCCCGACTTTATGTTTTGTTAGAGTTAAGGTGAAGGTTCATAACCGAGCATTGTATGTCCCAAGAGAAATGTCCTTTTTAGGGACATAACATTTTTATCTGAGGAATCTTAATCCCCCCATCTCCGAGTTTTATGCTCTTTTTGATAGTCTGACCTTGAGCATACGTCACGTCGGTTGTTTATGTGTTTTTGCCTGCCAAGTTCATGTTCCTCCACGCTCGTTGCGTGAATGTATGCACCTGGGTACAGTATATGGTTTCCTATCCAGAATATAGTTTGGAAAGTGATGTCCAATCTGGAACTCATCAGTGAGCAGTCAGGCTCTTTAAAAAGACTTGAAAGTCACCCGCGATGCAAACAGTGATTCAGTAAAAGTAAGTGTCAATTTATGTACAGTTGAAATAAACTGACACTTTCTTTCCCCGGAGCCTGACTTTTATGTGTCTGTGCAGTTCATACTTAAATCCATGCTTTTATAGGTTGGTGATTTGGTGGCGTCTCTGAAGCAGAGAGATAGTCAGCCCACCCCCTCTGCCCCGGCCTCACGAGATAGGACTATTAACACTACTGCAAAATGACAAGGGCTTCACATCTGGCTTTGAACATATCTCTAGCCGAAGACAGAAACATCAAAGGGAAGCACAAAGCCAATTTAACCTTCTAACGCGAAATGGCCTGGGTTTGTGAAATGGTCTCATGTCTTTATTAAGTAGTTTGAAAAAGGATTTAAGAAAAATGGTTAGAGGAATGTGGGAATTTGATAAGCTTTTACTGGAAAAACTCAAAAGAAAATGTGATTGTTTTGCCAGGCAACAATATCACCTTGGTTATTGTCTGTCAGCATACACTGGAATGTATTGAGGCCTCATTGTAACTCGAATGCTCGAGTTTGACTTCTCTCTATGCGTATGTTTTTATCTCCTGGTTGTGTGTCTCCGTTTTATTTTTTTGTGCTTTTTTTTTGGTGAAGGCAGCTTGGGGGTGTGTTTTCTTTTGTTGGACATGAGGTTTATTGTTTTAAGCGGAGCCACACTCAGTGGACAGAAATAGCACCAGCTCAGTTCTGTAACCTGTTACATCAGCATCTGTTCAGCTGACTTAGGAATTACACATCATCCCTAACCCTAACCCTTAAGCAGGGTATCGGGGAGCTGTTGCATGTGTGTGTGTGTGTGTGTGTGTGTGTGTGTGTGTGTGTGTGTGTGTGTGTGTGTGTGTTTGTTTGTTTACGTGTGTTTCACACAACTAAAAAGACTTTTCTAATGTGCATGTGCATTGAGGCATGTCATGGTTCAATGTGTTGATTTGAGGGCACAGACACCGGGCTCGACAGGGTCTGTGCCCTCAGGGGAAATCAGTGGAATGATCAGACAAGGACAGAGACTATATTTAGCCCTGATGTTGGGATACAGTGACGTCCCTGTGTCATACCAATTAGGCCCAAACGATCACCAGGGTTTTTTTTGGTATGTTTTTACAACTATTATATTGTGGATTAAACACAGCAGAAGGTCACAGATGGAAAAAAGGGAAATCACTAATAGTGGAATTACTCTTCAGACCAGCAGAGCCAGGCCAGGGATCTACATTAGCACACTGCCATGTAAGACAATAGCACCAGCAGCCCAACATAAAGCACCTGTCGGCGACCACCTGTTCGACAGGCTGGAAGTTTTCCATTTTTTTTCTATTGGTGAAGTGGTGTGACAAGAAACTCAAAAACAGACAAAGACACATGAAAGGGCCATTGAAGATGGACATATGGGCAGACATACAGATGGCATCATCCTGCATATTATGCTCATACTCTGCAGAGACTTTGAAGTCAAAGCTGGAACTTACAGGAAGTAGGCAACTGTTCCATAAAGTTGATAAAAGTGCAAAACTTGCACAGAGCTAATTTCCTGAACAAATCGTATCTTCAAAATATCTCCTATGTGAGCACGTGTGTATGGAACTAACACAGGCCACAAGAGCTTCAACAGTAAGTTAAGATGCTTTCAGACAAGCACTAAAGTCTGGACATTTTCATGATTTTTCCAGAGGGGCTGTATGTATTAGACAATGCAAATGTCTACAAATATTGCTCATCTTTAGGATCTTTTCCTACCAGAGCCCTAGTAAAAATTCCAGAAAATCTATCAACAGAGCCCATGTGAGAATACAGCAAGACAATTCACAGAGAGTAAGTGAGAGTGTTGATGACTGAAAACCAAAACACTGTTTTCCGCAGCGGAGTTATGGTCATGTCCTGCCTACTGCATGCTCCACACAAACGCAGCAGAATGATCCATAATTGCTCCTGCCGTTGTGAACGTGTCTGACTCGGAACAATTTCCTGCTGCGTTCGTCATCTGTGAGCGCCAAACGGTGGAAAATGTCCGGATCCAATTTTCCAGTCATTTTTTCAGAGTTGATGTCTGAAAACAGCTTTAGTTAATCGAGTAGTCGATGGACAGAAAAAAGAACCAAAGTAGTAACAGTAAAAATAAGTGAATAAGTATTTTGATGATAGATTATAGAAGACTAGATTCAAGCAAAACTACTTTGTCAGGGGATTTTGTGTTTCTCTCTATTTTGATTTTTAACTGTATTATGACATTAAATTATCTTGGGGTATTGGACTGTTGGTCAAACAAACAGTGGCAACACTTTAGGGCTTCAGGAAACGGCGTTTTTTTGATCTGACCTCTTATAAACTAAATGAACCATTGATAAGGAAAATAACTTTGTTGAATCCCTGGTGGCCACCAACCAAATGCTGCTACTGTTGTCTGTGGGTAATACGTCGTCTAGACCTTGTGAAGCTCCTGTTCTACTCTAATAACCTAGTTTACTGGTTAAGTCGTGGAACTAGCTGATGGACACCGAGATCCAGATGGTTGTAGCTGGTAGAAAGCAAACTCTCGGTCCGCCTAACACTTAACCCAACTAACTGGATACAAGCCACTGTCTGTGTCTAATATTATAAACATAAGCAGTTGTAATGTAGACCAGATTCCGTTTCACAAGAACTTCTACTGTGGCCGCAGTGACCACATCTGTAAAGGAATGTGTTGTCAGTAAACCCCCCACCTCCCACCCGGCCCGTCTCGGCTAACAAACACAAATATTGTAGGGAAAGGCAACAGGGGGAGTGTGTCTGTTTAGGACATGTTTTTCTTTTCTTTTTAAAAACTTTTTGGGGGTGGGAGTGTGTTTGTGCACTGCATATTTCCCCAAACAGAAGGCGTGTTTGTGTGTGCTTTGAGTCTGTGTCCTGCGCGCACACACACACACACATTCTGTACCGCTGATTCCCCACAACACAGCCCTTTAGCTATTTCCAGCGTTTCCACTCTTTCTGTTGGCCAGTATAGAGTTGCTGCTCATAAATGGAGCGGGGGGAATTACATAAATTACATCTAATGGAATTAATATTCACCAGCTTTAAAAGCAAGTTAACTTTTCCTTAGGTTATACAATTCTGTCTGATGATAACTGATGGGGAATTACACCGTAATACGAGATCAGGCAGCTTGTGTGTGTGTGTGTGTGTGTGTGTGTGTGTGTGTGTGTGTGTGTGTGTGTGTGTGTGTGTGTGTGTGTGTGTGTGTGTGTGTGTGTGTGTGTGTGTGTGTGTGTGTGTGTTTTGGACGTCCTATGAATCTTGTTTTGTTTGGACGACTGTCTTGTTTTCTTCATCTTCTTCATTCTCACCTGAGGAATCATTTGCTCAATTTATGTCTTGCTTCTTTTTTCTCTTTCTGCTTCTTCCTCTCTTTCTTTTCTGTCTCTTTCTTCTGTCAGGGACATTAAGCCCGACAACCTTCTGTTGGACCTGAACGGCCACATCCGCCTGGCCGACTTCGGCTCCTGCCTCAAACTCATGGAGGACGGGACGGTAAGTTTTTTTACCACACTGCTGCTGATGCCTCCTCTTTTGGTCCAAGGCAAACATACCAGAGCTTTACTGACCTCCTTGTCAACCCCTGGGGGTCTCCCAGAAGGAGTGTGTGTGGTTCAGCTGCTTAGCTGTGCCTGCGGTTCGTGATTCAGACTATTCCCTGAGCCCACAGATTGTATACAAAAGAAATCTGAAAGGATGAAATAGATGATCAAAGGAGCGTCTAGATTTGTTCCTCCACGTTTAAATCCTCAATGCAGTGACAAAGTTATATGAACATTTTGAAAAATTATCAATTCAGTGTTTGGAACTGTGTTGTAGATTGAAATGTCTGGATTAATGCTTTGCTCTGTGCTGAATAATCTGTAACAGACCAATTTCCTGAAAATTACACCTTGGCCCCTTTTTAAAAGTCAAATCTAAACATTTTTGGAATATCCAAATTTATTGCATTGATTTTTATTCGGGTCTCTGGATCATATTTTCATTGTCAAAATGAGTTTGAAAATAATGTGAAACAAAGCTCCCAAAAAAAGAACTCATCCTGTAGAGGAGGCCCGAAAGTTCCTCCTTGTTATATGCTCTTGCTGGAGTGGTGGTATTTATATTTGGCCTGTTATTACTCTTATTGCTGATGCATGAACTTAAAAACTTGAGGTCTGTGCTTGTTTGTGTGAAATCTTGTCTCATGTGCAACATTTTGGGGATCAGTCTGTTGACTGTTGTTTTGTCGCCCCACTAGGTCCAGTCCTCCGTGGCGGTGGGGACTCCGGACTACATCTCCCCAGAAATCCTCCAGGCCATGGAGGATGGGAAAGGCAAGTATGGGCCTGAGTGCGACTGGTGGTCCCTAGGCGTCTGCATGTATGAAATGCTGTACGGCGAGACCCCCTTCTATGCAGAGTCGCTGGTGGAAACTTATGGGAAGATCATGAACCACAAGGTAATGGCAATAGCAGAATTCCATTCAGAAATCAGAAACAATAAACATAAAAAATAAGATTGAAACTATGTGAAAGTGAAATTTCTCATCTTGAATCCGTTTACTTGCACAGGAGCGATTCCAGTTCCCACAGCAGATATCAGATGTGTCAGAGGATGCAAAGGATCTGGTTCGCCGGCTCATTTGCAGTCGAGAGCACCGATTGGGCCAGAACGGCATTGAGGATTTCAAGCAGCACCCTTTCTTCGCTGGTACTGGCTGTCTCACTTCATAAATGTCACAATGTCTTCTGTGATTTGAATGTTCTTGCTATATTTCACATAAAAATGTATATGTAATTATATTGATTGTGTATATTTCAGTTGTATTTTTAATCTACAAGACTATGTAGATGTTTTTCATACAAACTCAGTTATTCACTCATATAACACCAGACTAAAACTTTGTGAATCTGTAGAACATGTCTTAGTGCCGCCATATTGAAAGACAAACTTTGTCTCTCACAAATTATAAATTAAGGCTGAGATATTATTTTGTGAGTGAAATTACTTGAATTTTGCGAGCATTTTTCCCTCTGAGATCTTTTCTAGCACTTGTGCTCTACTTTTTTACAAGCAATTGACAATGTTTTTTTGACTCACTTTGTTTTTGTTCTGCATATGTAAAAAAATTCTAATTCTAATTGACTCCACAGAACGTCTCTAATCAGGTGAAATGTAATTTGTAACCTCTCTTGTGTTCAGGCATCGACTGGGACAACATCCGCACATGCGAGGCCCCGTACATTCCAGAAGTCAGCAGTCCCACAGACACGTCCAACTTTGACGTGGACGATGACTGTCTGAAGAACTCGGTGAGGGGCTTGTTTAGGGATCAACAGACTAAAATTAATGACAGAATCCATCCCGTCTGCCTATAAATGTCTTATTATATATTTATAATCACATTTATCTGATGATATTTTTCCAGCCTCTTTCACTGATGAAAATCTTCTCTTCTTTGTCATGTTTTTGAATCATTTTTCAGGAGACCATGCCCCCTCCCACTCACACTGCCTTCTCTGGCCACCACCTGCCCTTCGTGGGTTTCACTTACACAAGTAAATGGTGAGTGTTACCAAGGGAATAAATTATATATAGTATATCATTTTTAAATGTCTAAACGTAGATTTGGGCTTTGGTTATGTTGTCATTTTTAGAAAGTCCTCCTTCACACTTATCATTATGATTAGAAGTGGATTGAAGCACTAATCTCCTCTAGATTTTAAAAGTGATATTATTAAAAAGGTGAAAATGAACAAGAATTAAGAGAGATAAAAAACGTGTGTCATTATCTTGTTTCATATGTAGCCACTTAGAGCAGACCGATTTCCCAGACAAGCCTTCTCCCCACATAGCATTCTCATCCCTCCATCTAAACAAGTTAAATTGGCTGCCCTCCCTAATAAGGTGATGTTCATGACTCGCTGTAGATCTTCACACTGAACTGGCACCCATGAGAAAGCGAGCCGCTACTTTCTTATCTCTTCATGGGTCAGTGATTATGGCCCTTCCCACTCTTTCTTTCAGTCCTTCCCCTTTCCCCCCACTCTGCCTCCCCCGTCTTTTTCTATCTCACATCTTCCTTTATATCCCCGTCGTTCCTTCTCCAGCTCCCCCTCTGCCCGCTTCTTCCATGACTCAACATCCTCCCATCTTTCAACTCATCACTCTGCTGTCCACTTCTCTTTCCTGTTTCCCCTCCCCTGCTGTTACTCTGGCATTTCCTTCTCTTCTCTATCGCTCCCCTTAACCAAACACTTATGTATAAAATTTTCTTCCAACGTTCAACACCATTATGGCCTTTTCTCAACCCCATAAACTCCCGTGTTTTTTATTTCCCTAATCATAAATCCTGTCTGCCATTTTTACCTATTATCATTGTAGCACCCTATCCGACCGGGGTTGCCTGCGGCAGCTGGGAGGGGGGTCCGGTAAAGCAGGCCAGGACCAGTTGGACACGGAGGTCCAGCGAAGCCTGGAAGACAGCCTGGCCACCGAGGCCTATGAGAGGAGAATCCGTCGCTTAGAGCAGGAGAAACTAGAGCTGAGCCGCAAACTGCAAGGTGAGGCCAAAGAGGGATTCCATCTGGTTCTGAGCAAGTGTGAAATCACAAATATGTACACAGCCATGCTGCGATTTGACACAGAGAGGGCACATGTTAATGCATTCATTGTTCATTTGTTAAAAGGTAACAAAGCATGGCCTTATGCACATAAGGCTATATTCCCCTCAATTCTCAGTTTGTTTTAAAAAGAAAAAAACGACCCCATAAGGTCTCAGTCCTCTGCAGCGGCCCGGGTTTGGTTCGGACCCGCGGCCATTTGCTGCGTACCGTCCCCCCTCTCTCTCTCCTTTCAGACTAGATTCTGCTCCTTCCTATCAATAGAGGGTGAAAAAAAATACAACACCCCCCCCCCCCCACACACACAAAAAAAGAACAAAGCATAACTAATGGCTTTTACCTGACCGGTTGCAGAGTCGACACAGGCGGTGCAGGCGCTGCAGCATCCGTCAGGCGAGGCCCCCATCAGCGCTAACAAGGAGGTGGAGATCAGGAGTCTGAAGAGCGAGATCGACATCCTGAAGAAGCAAATCGCTGGTCAGGAATCAATTTGTTTATATTCCGTTAAGCTCAGCAATGTTCAGGACAGGAAGCCACCCTCACAACATTATCAGCCAAATTAGAGTTTGGGATATTTGTCACTGATGAAAATAAACCGGTCAAATGTCACCACGATTCACCATTTTTTTTTATTTGTACTTAAAATGTTGTATATAATTTCTTGCTCGTCAGACTCTGGACAGCTGGAAAAGCAGCTGGAGGACGTGTCGTCGGCCCGCAGAGACCTGGAGGACTCGTCTAAATATGTTAAAACCCTCGAGAAACAGATGAAGAGCATTTCGCAGGAGAGAGATGATCTGCACAAGGTAGGACCAGTAATTACTTGGTGTGTATGTGTCACTTTGTATGGACTGGTGTTTTGTTCATATCCATTTAGATGCTGTGCACCCAGTGCTTGAAAAATTATCCCTTAATTTAGCAATAATAACGAGTGGCGATGTCATTTTTTCTTCTGCACCGTGTCAGCAAAGAAAGGATTAGGTTGTGTTTGAATGTCACTGTGGGAATCTTCTGTCTGTGGTCAGGACCTCGTGGACGCCAACGAGAAGATGAAGTCTCAGTCGAAAGAGCTGAAGGAAGCTCACAGTCAGAGGAAAGTGGCCATGCAGGAATTCTCAGAGCTCAACGAGAGACTCACAGACCTCAGGTAAAACCGCTTTTCTCAAAACTGATCACACAGCTTCCTTTTAAGAATATGGATGCCACAAAACCCCACCCATACTCAGTTTAATGCATGTCTACAAATACACACTTTTTTAAATAATGTTTTTACTCACCTGTAACATTGACACTATGTTGTGACTGGACTTTGCACCCAGGTCGGCGAAGCAGCGTCTGGTTCGCCAGTTGCGCGACAAGGAGGAGGAGATGGAGAGCCACAGTCAGAAGGTGGAGGCCCTCCGCCTCGAGGTGCGAAAGGCCGAGAGGGCCAAGAAGGAGGTAGAGTAGTTCCCCACGTGGTTGCTAGCACACCTTGTTCTGTCTTCAGTCACTGTTTGGTGCACAATTCAAACTTATAATTGTGTCTGTGTATTGTACCTATATTACCTCTAGATTTCTTTTAAATAGTTGCAGTAGCTTTATTGCAATGTATAATATATTTTATACAGTTGTAAGGGATTACACATGTAGTTTCATTCTCTTATGTGTTGAATGATTAGCTTTAGCATGTTTTTGAGCCTTCCTATAGGTTGTGAGTATAAATAAATGGATGGCTACCACTGCTCCTGGTGTGTTGACATGGGAACATGAAGACAAAATTGTGTGTCCATGATCAGATGGAGGCGCAGGCGGAGGAGCAGTCAGGGGAGGCTCAGAAAGAGAGGAAGCTGAGAGAGCGGAATGAGCAGTACAGCCGACAGCTGGAGGAGGAGTTGGAAGGGCTTAAGGTAAATTTTGCACACACACACACACACACACACACACACACACACACACACACACACACACACACACACACACACACACACACACACACACACACACACACGCAGCTGAACATTAACCTTCTACAAAGACTTGGTGACATGGACATAGTTGGCAGGATTTGATCTGATACGGTAACACTTTATTGTTCCTTCACATGGAAATTTGTCCTAAATCACACGCTCCAACAATTCTCAAAATAATGAATACACTATAAAATGCAACATCATAATAAAAATGACCTTACATCATCTATAAAATCAATACGATGGCCCACTCCTGGGCTGAGGACATTTACAGTCACATACACCAGCATTTATGTATATATGTGGTAGTGTAGTTATGTATATGTGGTAGTAGTGTAGTGTCTGTGCTAGCGGCGGATATGTTAACTTGTTAAATGCATTTCGTAGAGGATTGGGAAGCTGGAGATGGCAACGATAACTTGAACTTAAACTTTAAGTTTAAAAAGTTCCTTTGCATTTTGGAGCATAGTTGTAAATAACTATGTTCTTCTGTTACTACTGGAATCAAGATGATAGTAATTGGCTCTCCTCTCGCTTGTGCTCACACTGCGTCAGAAGATATTTGCATTAAGCTGAGTTCTCAACAGGTGTAGTGTAGCAGGTTGGTTTGAATATTTCAAAATCGTCCTCAGCTTTGTTACCCAGCCTCACCAACTGCACTTTCCTCCACATTCCCTCCACCCAGTTGAAACAGGCTGGCCCCTCTGCCACTCCGGCCTCAGCCGACCAGAGCCAGGAGGTGGGACGCCTGCGCGGGGACCTGGAGAAGAAAACGGTCCTGTACGAGGAGGAACTGGCGCGGCGGGAGGCACAGCACGGCAGCGAGCTGAAGGCCCTGCGCAAGGAGCTGAGGGACGCTGAGAGTCAGCATCTCGCTCTGCAGAAAGAAATCCTGATGCTCAAAGACAAGCTGGATAAGACTCGCCGTGAGAGGTGTTTGATCAGTCTTTGTAATTCTACCCATTATTCACCAGTCATCTGTCTTTTCTGATTAGGACTAACATTTTTGGGGGGGAGATTTATTTTTGTCTTGTGCTGGATAAGTGGTTTGACTGCCAATATCCTATATCATGAATCTCTAAATCATTATATTATTTTTCTTCATTGTCTTTTTCAGTGGTGATTCCATGAGGTAATTACAGTGAGATTAAGAATAGCTCAAGTCCCTGTCTGGTATAAACATGTAGTAACTGAAGTGCTGTTTCTCTTAGACCTAATCTAGCTACCCCCCCCAGAATTTCAAAGATATGTTATAAAATGGTTGATGATAAAGGGTCGTCTTGAAGTGGATCAGGCTAGAAGAGTTTTTTGAAACATCAATAATTAAATTTCTGGTGGCAAATTAATGAAAATGACATGTAGCGCATCAGAATTTCACCCGTATATGTTTTGTTTCAAAGCAAACAAGAGCGTTTTTACTATTGTGACAGTTCAAAGGCCTTAGTTTTTTTATCAACCCCTGCCAATATGACTGAGTATGCTGGTTAATAACTCTCATGTTTACACCAGTTAGTCACATTCCTGAGCCACAATGCTAAATTCAAAGCCAAGTAGTGCTGCAGAGATTATACACTGAACTGTGGTTTTAGTTATGTGCACTAAACTGAGGGTAACGGGAGGTTCTGAAATTGAACGATTTACTAATCTGACCAAATGTGTCTTTAAGTGTTCAAGTGCTTTAATTCATTCAAGTGCGTACTTATTTTCCTGCTGCAGACCCCCTGGTAGCTGCTCGGCTGGGGGGCAACTTATCCCACTCTGAGATCTGCTGCTTCAATCACATTTTAATAGAATCCTATTTTTGTTTTCGTAGCCACCATCCCTGCCTTCCTGTCTGGTCTTACTGACATATTATTCTCACCACTTTCTAATTCCTTTTCAAACACGGAGATGTATCGGATTCTTACTGCATTAAAGTGTTTGGGTTGAATAATAGTGGTCTTAGTAACAAGCCTCAGATTTAGGTTTGGTGAGAAATGTAGAAATAGTGCCCACACAAGAACTAAGGTAGGAGGATAGATGAGTCTCTCTGAGGGAGGCTGACTGTGAAATTGGTGAGCATTTGATTGTATATATCATATGTTTATACTTATGTTGTAGCATTCCGGTTTAGGAGGCAGAAAACCATTTCCACAAAACCAAAATGTCTGAATACAAATCCGACTTTTTAAAGATTGAGTTGGCGTTCGTGTTCAGATGAAAGAGGCACGAGTCAAGACGGGATTTTCAGTTGTAAACTATGGTTAGGGGAATAAATGTAAGTTTACACAATATCAGGAATTTAACAATCCTTGTGTGCGTGTTTCCTCCAGCCAATGCGAACGGGAAGAGTTCGAGACCGAGTACAAGCAGAAGTACGAGAGGGAAAGAATCCTGCTCACCGAGGAAAACAAGAAGCTGTCCAGTGAACTGGATAAGGTACGGCATCTGTTCAGTTTTACACATAGTGGAACAAAAATCAGTCGGGTTTCTCTTTTCTCGCCCTCTTTTTATCAAGGTTTTTTTTCCCTCTGTCTTGCTTTCTCAGCTTTTTAGAATAACGTCCATCTCTCACACATGCAGAAAATCACAATTCCCTAACCCCAGGTAACCTCCTTGCTCAGCCCCAACTCTTTCATCACATTCTTCCCTCCGCCTCTCCTCTCTCTCGGCAATGCCAAAGAAATCACTGTTCAATATCCCCCCATAAAAACACCCTGTAGCCTCCGACACAGTCAGATGGAATGACTCTCTGGATTACGCTCTGTTGACTTTGGAAATGGCTCTTGGAAGTTCACAAAGCCTCCCAATTTCAACAGCGTCTCAGAGGTGGAAGGCATTCTGACATATGGAATAAAATGTGAGAGTGTTATTTTTAAAGTCTGCAACTGGTATTTAAAAACAAAAAAGATGAAATGGAAAGAATATGGATATGGGAACGGCAGCACTTATCACTGCAGTCGTTTAACGTTCTGTTGTTTCACCCACTAAAAAATTGTATTTTTGAAGGATCGAGCTCTCGAGATGGATTTGATCTGTCCTTATGCTTGTCTTTTGCAAAATTATAGCTCTTTGGTACATGTGTAGTGTCTGAAAATATTATTGTTTGACTAGTTGTATTTTGAAAAGGAGGCTCGAACTTCCAGTAGTGTTTGCTTAGTAGCGAAATGAGGACGATCCGTCTTCAGCTGTAATGGCTTGTCATGTGTGTTGTCAGTGAAAGGGAGCGTGATCGGGCAAATGTCTGGAGTACAGTCTTCTCTGCTGACAGGATCAAAATGGTGATGAATGTGGAGGGAGGACGCAGAAATATGAGCTCCGCGAACAGTGGCTTGGATAGTGAACTGAGCAGGACTTTCACATACTGGGCCTCACGCGAGAGCATTTTAATTTTCTCATCCCTATTCATATGTACGTGTGTGTGCGCACGTTTGTGCTCACTCCCTCAGCTGACCAGCATGTTCGAGAAATTGAGCAGCTCCAACCGGCAGCTGGAGGATGAGATGAGGGAGCTGGCTGACAAAAAGGAGAGCGTCGCCCACTGGGAGGCCCAGATCACAGAAATCATCCAATGGTGAGACGCTGACATATACGCAAATACACACAGACACGCAATCTCTTTCTCCAGTGTCGCAAATACTTGCTAAGGCCATATACCGTTCACTCTTATTAATGCTATAGCTCAAACTGAAGGCCAGCTACACACACACAGACACACACACTCCTGTGTTGTCTAGTAGTGTATTGGGTTTCCTCCATGCACTATAGCTGCAGCATTTCTCACATGCCTCTGAAGCCCTGGAGCTGCTTGACCCTCCCTTCCTCTCAGATCACCTCCCAATGCAGCTGACACCTCGCCAGCTGCTCGGCCTCCCTCTGTTGGACAAGCCTGCAGTCCTCACATAGCTCACATACCACACACAGACACAAACACACACACACACACACACACACACACACACACACACACACACACACACACACACACACACACACACACACACACACACACACACACACTGCAAACATGTACATACAAATGTAGTCCGGCATATACGTTTAAAAGAATTCAATGACCCACATCGCTCCCTAGTGGAGAGGCTGTGCTACTACAGTTGATGAACTGGGAATAAGGATGCCTTATTGGGTCAAATATTCTATGTAATCTATATATAATCCTCTTAACGTGACAGTTTTTGAATCGGAGGTTTGAATATCAAATGTGTCGTACAACTACAGTGTCAAGTGCATGTGAAAGTCAGTATATGTTGGAGTTAGCCTGAGTTTATACATTTAGCTCTGTCAGTATTTATTCACTGTTGAATAAACAGTTGGGGATTAGTGAGCCGCCCAGAGCTACTGGAACATGTGTCCATGTCTGTGTCTGTGAGTGCGTGTGTGATAGTGTTTGCACTTAATAATGTGGAAGTGATGGTAGATGTGTTTTGCGGTCACGACACCTAAAGAGCATACAGTAATGTAAGGTTCTCTTAAAGGCAGTGTTTACGTAATTTGTGTTTGTTTTTTTATTTGTACTCCTGAAGCATGTTTGTAGAACAGAGGAAAAAACTTGGTGTATTTGTGTACATGAGAATAGTTATGGCATTTTGCTGACAGTAACTTAATATACATACAAAACAGTCATTACTAGGTTTTGTTCATAGGCCTTTGATATTTATCGGTATGGTGGATATTTTTTTTTTATTCTGCGTGTCTTTACTTTGCATGCGTGTTAATGCAAAATATATGTGTGTTTGCTGCAGGGTGAGCGACGAGAAGGATGCTCGTGGATACCTGCAGGCGCTGGCCACCAAGATGACAGAAGAGCTGGAGGGACTGAGGAACACCAGCCTGGGAGCCAGAGCCACGGTGAAATAGCAACACTGTTTTCAACTGCTGTAGATGCTGATGATGAGTCAAATTACACAGTTGTCACTCCTTCAAGTTTTGAATTCATGTAATGTTGACAAACAAGTCTCAACTGTTCTAATAGTTGTGATGGATCAGGACCACCACAAGTAGCGTGATAGATCCTCCCACCTAATTTCTTCTATCCATTTGTTCTTTTCCTGACTTTTCTGTTCCTCTCTGTTTCAGGACATGCCGTGGAAGATGCGGCGCTTCGCCAAGCTGGACATGTCGGCCCGTCTGGAGCTGCAGTCGGCCTTGGACGCTGAGATCAGGGCCAAACAGGGCATCCAGGAAGAAATGAACAAGGTCAAGGCCAACAATATGTCCACAGAATGGTATGCGTACTTCACAGCAGTTCATTTTCTTCCCTGTTCTTTCTCTGTTAGGTTGTTATGCACATGTTTTCAGTAGGTTCAGACAGAAATCTGTCCAAACCTCTGGTTAATATGGTTGTTTCTGATCCACCAGTAAACTGCAGGAGGTGGAGAGTAAAAACCAGGAACTCCTGGCTGAGATCGACCGGTTGAAAAAGGAGACGGAGGAGCTTCGGCTACGAAGGGGTAAACACTTCAAGTGACTTTCTGTTTTCTCGTCCAGCCACCAAAATGCACAAAGAATGACATCGCAATATTTAGTTTGACAAGTGTTAACACGTGTTTGTTACTCTCACTCGCACTGCAGACTTGCAGAAAGCACACGTTTGCAATCTTATGAAAATATCTGGGATGAAACAGTTGTTTAAATGTGAAGTTTCTGTCTATATGTCATGGGCTGATGGTTGACTTCACTTGTGAAACATTTCGTGAGAGATTATTGCTGTAAAAGAGGGTTATGCTACAATCAGGGACCTGAATAAGAAGGTTTTGCATCAGCCCCCATATTTGAGAAATCAAATCATGTGCTATGTACATGATAAATGTATTGTAACTTAGGTCATATGAAACCGCCCCCCTCCCTCTTTAGAAACAGTCCTGTGACTGATTTTGTTTAAGTCACCCTTTGATGTTTTAATATCACGTACTTAACTGCCGTTGTGTTATTTTGTTCTGTGTCTTTAGGTGTCAAGCACCAGGATTCCCAGAATTCCTTCTTGGCTTTTCTTAACGCCCCCACCTCGGCGCTCGACCAGTTCGATGTAAGCATTCAAGAAAAAGATTGGATTAATTATATTGTGGATGTGAGCAACTGTATATCTGTCTGGAAACTTGGGAAATCATAAATCTCACAAAGTTGCAGTTCGCCAAGTCACATCTGTTTTCCCTTTCCGCTTTTATCGTTTCTGTTCTCATGAATTCTCCCAGATCTTTATTTTTGTTTTAACTTTTTTTGGCTCTTTCTTTGCTTCACCCTCTGGTACATCAGGACTCTTATTCCTCATCCTCATCCTCTTTAATTGAGTTTTGGGAAGACGTAAGTTTATCTTGGTCAGGTGGAGGTCAATGTGTATGTGCATATACCTGTAACAGTACCTCTATGCTGTAGAACTGTGGGCATATACATATAGTAGATGAGAAACACATTGTATATATGTGTGTGTGTGTACATAATGTAGATGTGTGACAATGTGCATCTGTGAGTGTGTGGCCGTGCATCTGTAGTTAGGAGGAAGAGTGGATCCACTGCAAAAAAGAAAAGGATAGTCCCCTCACCTTTTTAACGCCAACAAATTTTTTCAAAATCAGTATGTTAAAAGAGATGATTTCATTTTTTTCTAGTGCGTACAATGTTTTTAACATGGTATCAAAGCAGTTACATTGAGGAAAATGTTTTTCTTTAAGAAAATTAATAATATGATAATAATTTGAGATGATGTCAAATACAAACAATGGGCAGGGTCATTTTTGGTAGTGTGCCACCCCTGTGTTCAGGAACCTGCACGCTCTCGTTGGCGAGTGGAACACTTTGCTTCCTGGTGCGAGGACTTTAGTTGAACATGAGTACATGATTTTAATCCTCAATCCATTTTTATCTGTTATCTTTTCTGTCGTTTTTCTGCCAGAAACCGAACTTGAGTAGTCACCGTGCTCCATTCAGACTTTTTTCACAAACTGCCACCACTATCATGTGCAATTTCTTTTCCCCCCATCAGCCTCCATCCACTCTTTTCAGCCTGTGTCCTCAATGAAACCCTGGTGGATATATAGTATAGTCTAATGCAGTGATTCCCAACCTGTGGAAAGCTCAGCTGCAAACCCCAGCTGAACCTCACTAAATTATAGAAATTGTGATTTCACTGTAGAAAGACATCCACATTAAATAAATGAAAAATAAATAAACGGCTCACTTAAAAAAATGTCTTCAAAAAAGTTTGTTAAGACTGAAGACTAGTTTGTAAAAGTAATTGATAAACAGTTGATATTTATGATACCACATTTAAATCTGCTGGGAATTATTATTTGGATCCGCTCTAGACGTTACACACTCAGAGAAATCAGTCCCCTATATATGACAGATTTTTTTCCTAAATATCCATAAATTATTCCCTGGGAAATTAGTGAAAATATATTTGTTAAAACCTATTTGGTAAGTTTTGTGGAAATCCGTTCAGTATTGATGTGTTATCCTGCTGACAAACAAACCAACGGACAGGTATTAAGCAGTTGATGTAGTCAGCTAAAAGTTGGTGAATGAGGATAAATGGCTATATGTGGGTTATATAATAATAAATATGGAGAGAGTATCCACTAATATATAGTAAGTACAGTGAAAAATCACAGTAAGAATCCATTTAGAAAACCACATCTGATGGTTGCTGATGAAGCGCTGCTCGAGCCCATCTGGGCTGGAACAGTAAAGCTACATCAGACACACACACACACACACACACACACACACACACACACACACACAGGGAAAAAAAACGGTTGGGAACTGCTGATCTAGTGTAAACACGGGCGTTTGTGTCCACACGTTCGTGTTTCTCTCTCAGTCTGACTCAGTGTGTTTTCAGCTGTCGCGCAGCCTCTCTGATCATTCACTCATCTCTGTGTCTCTGCCACTCTCTGCCTTCTTCTCCTGCCACTGAAGCGCTCGCCCTCCGTTGGCCCAGCTAGCAAAGGCAGACGTGTAAGCACCATCACTGCGCTCTGTCGAGCCCTTCCCAGTGTCCCGTCTTGTGTGTTTCCTGTGTGGGTTTGCTGTGGCTGTCCGGTTGCATGGCAGGGAATAAAAAAAAAAGACCCATTTATTTGACGTTTGTGTTGTAAAAGGTATCTCATTGAGTTGGATCTTTTGCTAGGTGTGTAGCTCTGTGAGTGTGTCTGTGCATGGTGTCTGGTGTCTTGCGGTGTCCCGTGTCACTGCAGCATGGTCGTTGGGCTGCGATGTGTTACCATACAGGAGGTACAGTAGAGTTGTGGTCCGTTTTCCCCTCTATTGCTTTCAAACCTGAGTGGATGTGACGCATATCTCGACCACAATATTCCTTTTATTCTGTTATCCATGGGTTTTTATGGAGCTTGCCCCTTCTCTCTAAGCATGGATGCTAGCTATTGTGCTCTGCTTTGTTTTTAACCAACGCTCCATTTCTTCTTCCCTTCCCATCTCTGTCCAATTTCCCTCATCACCGCCTGGTTCCTCGCTTTTCCTCGTCCGTCTATCTTCTTGCCATCGTCCTCCCTCCTCTTCTCTCTTATACTTTCTCACTCACAACTCTGTCCTCTCATTCTCCGACCCCCCCAATCCCCAGGTGGACTCGATGGATAACTTCACCCCCTCCAACACTCCATCCCGGGAAGATGACCCCAAGTCCCACCTCAAGTCCCGTTCACGTTCACCCTCCATGGCGAGTGATATGGAGCCTATAGAGGTCAGTGACCCCTTAGCAAGAAAAACTTAAGGTTTTTTATTTTAGAGGCTGCTATTCTCTGAGTCTACATGGCTTTTCACTGGCATTTTGAATATCTGGTCTAGTGGATTAGTACTCCTGCCTTTGGGTGCAATTTCCCATACCGTTGTCCCCAAGGTTCTTTTAATTTAGAATATTAGCACAGGAGAAAAAAGATAAAGATTTCTAGAGCAACTTTGCTGCAGGAGCTCCTCCCTTCCATCGGTACGACTGGCAAACAAGTAGGTGCTAATATCCACGATAGCAATTCAGTTGAGAATTTCCCGTGAAGGTTCAGCTGAAGCTGTTACTCAGAGCAACTCGCAATACTGAGACTGTTGAATGGCAGGTAACCCAGTAATTAGGAAATGCAAGGAAACAGCGGTACAACAAGAGGAAGGAGAACACCGAGGCCAACAGAGGACAGAATGTAAATACCAGTGTCCCGTTTGCAACCTCTGTTTCTTTAGTTCCTCCAAAAAAGAAAGAGAAAAGACTAACGCAGACATGTCGGTGGAATTAAATCACAGATGGTTTTGATACCTGTGTCTGAGATTTAGGTGGATTTGCAGTCTCAAACAGCAGATTTACCATGACTTTATACAGAATCACCACCTGGCTTGCTATACAGAGCCTGTGCTGTCATCCATCCTGATACTTCTTGTAACTTCAGTTTCTTTTCCTAGCTTGTTTATCTCAGGAAGCTTTAGTCTGGGTGGCTGATAACCAAGTTTCAGTAATACACCCCCCTGCTTAATTTTTCCCTGTGTTCTGTCGTGCAGTTGATAGACCATCCCCCCCGTACAGTCCAGACCCCCACCATGCGGTCAGGAGGGTACGGCAGTATTGGACGCTCCTCGCCCAAGGTACAGTCCCAGTTCATCTTGTTGTCCTGTCCTGCCTCGGCCGACCTCAGCTTACGGTCAGAACCACTGATCGTGTCTCTCTCCACAGCCCAAAGCACATCAGTTCGTGGTGAAGTCGTTCAACACGCCCACTAAGTGTAACCAGTGCACTTCCCTCATGGTGGGGCTCATACGTCAGGGTTGTACCTGTGAAGGTAAGGATATTCTCAGTTTAGAACATTTCCAATGGAACTTAAAAATTTAAACTACAGAGCAAGTTTGTCTTTTCACAATCCTTGACCAGTCAAACCTGTAATTGTTATCTCCCAATCATCCCCCTCCCGTCTCCTCGCCCAGTGTGTAACTTCTCCTGCCATGTAACGTGTGCGGACAAGGCCCCGGCCGTGTGTCCCGTGCCCCAAGACCAGACCAAGGGCCCGCTGGGTATCGACCCTCAGAGGGGCATCGGGACTGCGTATGAAGGGCACGTCAGGGTGAGTGCAGAGTCACAAAGACCTCGGCCGTCCTTGGCGGCAGATAGTGGCTCGGTTATCAGCATCAAAACCGCAAACATTGAGCGAGCAATAATCAATGAAGAGTGTGGTGTAGAAACCTTGGGACACGCCTTGGTATCTGAGCTGTTTACTTCATTTTGAAAGCAAGTGAGCTTTGACTTTCTCTCTCTCTGCTGTCACTACACAACATATGTGTTGTTCTGAATCCTCACCCTTTACATCTCTAATGTCTTAGAATTTGTTTTATCTGCGTGTTTTTGGCTCTGGTCCATGTGCGACACTGAGCTGTGTCTCTGCTTCTGCTCCAGGTGCCCAAACCGACGGGGGTGAAGAAGGGCTGGCAGAGGGCGATGGCTGTGGTGTGTGACTTCAAACTGTTCCTCTACGAACTGGGAGAAGGGAAAGCAACGCAACCGAGTGTAGTCGTCAGCCAAGTCATAGATATGAGGTAAAAGAAACAATACCATCACTTTATAGATACTACATCCATACCCGAGCAGCTTTCTGAAAATCTTTTGGGTTTTTGATCAGACGAAACAAGACATTTAAAGGCATCTTCATGGGCTCTGGGAACTTAATTAATCAATATAAAATAATGGTTTCAGCCTAATAAATATAGGTATTAAGATTTTAAAGCTGGGGTCTCAGTCCCGGATGGTTTATTGTTTGAAAGCAAGTAGTAGAGGCTGCTAACATACCATGAATTCTATTTTTAAGAAATGTCCTCCATGTTTAAATCTTGTCATCCAGAGATGAAGAGTTTTCAGTCAGTTCTGTCCTGGCTTCTGATGTCATCCACGCCAGCCGCAAGGACATCCCCTGTATATTCAGAGTAAGTTCGACATACTCATCATAGTTTATAATTTGATTTAATGGTGCGGGTGTAATGAGCATTCATTAATTTAATACCACTTGTAATGTGACCTTTTAACCCGTCGCTCTCTCTCTCCCCAGGTGACGGCGTCCCAACTCTCCCCCTCCAGCAGCCACAAGCCCTCCATCTTGATCCTGGCCGACAGCGACCAGGAGAGGAACAAGTGGGTGGGCCTTCTCAACGAGCTCCACCGCATCCTCAAGAAGAACAAGCTCAAGGAGCGCTTTGTCTACATCCCCAAGGAGGCGTACGACAGCACCCTGCCGCTCATCAAGACGACACAGTCCGCTGCTATCATAGGTGAGTGCCAGCCACCTCACACTGCAGTTCCCCAGCAACCAGCACTGTCAGAGAGGTTCACAGAACATCCTGGTTTTACAGGAAGCAAGTGAAATGGTTCGGTTGTTTGTAGCATAGCTATTTTAACACAGGCAATCAATCAGATATGAGGAACCCTCCAAGTGTCCAGTGTTAGGAGAATAGAAACTAGCAGATTGAAACCTTTTTCTTTTCTTTCCCCTCACTGGCACTGAAACAACAATTTCCTTTCATCCCCTCTTCCCCCAGATCACGAGCGTGTTGCCCTGGGCAATGAGGAAGGCCTTTTTGTCATCCATGTCACCAAAGATGGTAAGATCCACTTAAAAGCTGTGTGTTACCCTCTAATGCTTTGTTATTTATGGATACAGTATGTGGACCGATTTGATACCTCTCTCCCCAACCCTCAGAAATCATCCGGGTGGGAGACAACAAGAAGGTGCACCACATCGACCTGATCCCCCAGGAGCAGCTGCTGGCCGTCATCTCCGGCAGGAACCGCCACGTGCGCCTCTTCCCCACGCAGGCGCTGGACGGCCGCGAGATCGACTCGCACAAGCTGGCCGAGACGAAGGGCTGCCAGTCCATCGTCTCCGGCCCCGTCCGCAACAGCTCCCTCACCTGCCTCTGTGTCGCCATGAAAAGACAGATCATCTGCTATGAGGTCAGAAGAACGGATTCACTTATCTCGTTTGTCCTAATATGACATTTGTTCTTTTTTTGACCTTTGTACATATTATAAGAAAGCTGTTTCAATGTGTCCTGCAGGTGAACAAGAGTAAAGCGCGTCACCGTCGGTTGCGAGAGCTGCAGGCCCCGGGGCAAGTCCAGTGGATGGGTCTGCTCAGTGAGCGTCTCTACGTGGGCTATCCGTCCGGATTCACCCGCTACAGGTGCTCTACCTGTTCACCAGCTGATCTGAATTCAGAGCAGCACATTTCCTGATTTATTCCTGCTGAAATAACCACAAACACTGTGTTAAACGTATATTTTCGTTTCCCATTCAAATGAAAATCGCAATTCCAACGTGTCCTCCGCAGTGTCCACGGCGACGTGTCTCCGGTCAGCCTGCTCCATCACGAGGACCACACCCTGGCCTTCATCCCCCAGCAGAACCTGGACGCGCTCTGTGCCGTGGAGATCTCCAGCAAGGAGCTGCTGCTGTGCTTCAGCAGCATCGGCGTGTACGTGGACTCGCAGGGCCGCAGATCGCGGCAGCAGGAGCTGATGTGGCCGGCGACGCCCAACTCTGCCTGTGAGCGAAATTAATCGCTTCTGTTCATGTGTTCATGTAGATATAATATAAACGCAAACATGTAGTCAGTGAGAAGATTTTAACATGATAAAAACTTAATTACTGACACTGTTTCCTTGTGTGCAGGCTACAACGCCCCCTACCTGTCGGTGTACAGCGAGAACGCGGTCGACGTGTTCGACGTCAACACCATGGAGTGGATTCAGACCATCCCTCTCAAGAAGGTCAGTGCTGTGAAGCTTCAGAACAAATGAAATCTGAGGCGTCTCTGGCTCCATCTGCTGGCCGTTTTTGTTTGTAACCGCTCTCATTCGTTTCATTGACTACACTGCCAGAGGAAAAGCAGATTTTCAAGTTAACCTCAGATTAATATAAGAATGATAAAGACTGCGTCCCAAGAATAGAATTTTTGTTGACGTTGAAAGTCTGTTTTTCCTTTAGGTGCGACCTCTGAACATTGACGGCTCTCTGAACCTGCTGGGGCTGGAGACAGTCCGGCTCATCTACTTCAGAAACAAGATGGCCGGTAAGAACTCTCAAGATTATTGTCTACTTTAGAAACAAGATGGCCGGTAAGAAAGTTTATTGTGTGAAGCGTCACCGTGCCAAAAAAGACACAATAATGTTTATTTCTATGCTGGAGTGAAAAGTAAAACTGTCTTATCTTTTTATGTTGAGTTTATATCGACTCAATCTTTACCAATTGGCTCCGGCAGAATGTACTGACTGTCATTTTGTTCTGTATACAATCACGCCGTGATTCATAGCACGATGGTGACATCAGTCAGTAACTGTAGAAAGTTTTGACGCGCTGCTCTCGGCCACCGCAGTGAATGTGAAGGGCTTTGTGGTCGCCGGTGTAAACGTGTCTGAGGCTCTGTTGTGATCTTCCAGAGGGTGATGAGCTGGTCGTCCCGGAGACGTCAGACAACAGCAGGAAGCAGATGGTGCGCAACATGAACAACAAGAGGCGCTTCTCCTTCAGGGTGCCCGAGGAAGAGCGACTTCAGCAGAGGAGGTAGGTCACCCGCAGCGCTCAGGGCAGAGATTTGTTCCTCACTCTGTTTTTTAAACAGGTCTGATTCTTTCTGTCCTGTGTATTTTTATGCATTGTTTCTTTATGTGTGTGGGTGTGTTTGTGTTTCCAGAGAGATGCTGCGAGATCCAGAGATGAGGAACAAGCTGATCTCCAACCCCACCAACTTCAATCACGTGGCCCACATGGGACCAGGAGATGGGATCCAGATCCTTAAAGACCTGCCCATGGTACACACACACACACACACACACACACTAACATTTATATACAGTTACATACACGTTCGGACAAAGGCGCACAAACACAATCAGGAAGTAGCAGAAGAACAAACACAGACGCAGTTGTTGAATCCTGTCCGTGTGTCGACATGCTGCTCGATCAGGAAGTGTCCCTCCTTGTCCAGTGATGTCTGGCATGCACACAGTTAGATCCTGACAGAAAATTGCACTTCCTGTGTACCTCAAAGTTAAATCATAATAAACCCTCATCACAGTCATATATATTATAATTATCCACTAAAGTTCGCTCATCTTTCCCCACCACAGCATGTCTGCTTGTTTTGGTTTTTGTTCAAAACTCAATGGTCAGTCCCATACGTGTGTTTGCTTGTTAGAGCATGCAGTGTGTGTGTCGCTGTGCCCCCTCCTCACTCCTGTCCCCTGCACTGCACTGCACTCTGTGTCTGTGTGTGTGTGTGTTTGTTCTGTGCTTGTCTAAACCAGAACGTCCGTGTTCAGGAGAGCCGCGCGGGCTTCAGCGGTTCCGTCAGCATCCCCTCCATCACCAAGAACCGGGCGGAGCCGGGCCGCTCCATGAGCGCCAGCAGTGGACTGGGCATCCGTGAGTAACGCGATTTCACGAAAATTCCTTTCGGAGGCAGTGACAAAAATCTTGTCACGTAGACATCACACGTCAAGTCCTCCTCCTCCTCCTCTTCTCCTCTCAGGCTCGTCCTCTCAGAACGGAAGCGCCCTGCGCAGAGAGCTGTCAGGAGGAAGCTACAAGCGTCAGACCATGACGTCGCCCTCGGAGAGCTCCCTGTCCTCCGGCGGAGGAATGGACTGCGGTGACGCTCCACTCTCACAGTTTGACAGAGAGGTCAGTGGATACATGTAACACCGAGCACACAGCTTCATGTGCGGGTTGACTCGAAACCATTTAATGTCAAACTACTGTATCCGTAGAGACGACTGGGATTCCCTAACGGTTAAAATCTTAAATGTCTGTTCGCTCTGTGTGAACACGTTCCGAAATCCAGATCACGGTCGTTTCCTTGTCATGTAATGTAGACGTTAGATGAATTATTATATAATAAGTAAACACTTGAAAACCGATCACATTGTTTACCCTTTGAAACAAACTCCCCCCTGTATCCCATCAGTCACACACATCCTGGCCTCTGCCGACAGCCCTCTCACCTCATCCCACTCCTCGTCCCGATTGGTCAGCGCTCTTTGATGTCAGCGCTTCATAGTAAACACGATCCGCTCGCCACCCTCCTCTCCCAGTGTAGAGACTGTGGTTTCCTCCCTTTCACGTTTAGTCGGTGACAATTGTGACCCTGAATATTTCTCACGTTCCTTTAACGGGAGATAAATAAAATGTTAAATACTGTTTCTGAAGTTAAAAAAAGTTTCCCTAGCGTTGGTCAGCGTTGGTCATAAAATGTCATCCACCCATTCAAGGACTTGCATCAACCATTAGCTTTCACGTTTTAAGCGCAGCTCCCACCTTCAGATTTGCCCACCATTGTTCCTGGCGGCTCCCCATCCCCATCTTGGCCCACGAGCCTGGATGCCCGTCAAAACTCCATCGCGCCTCCATTTTGCCCCCCATTCCTCGTCTGTGCCCCGCCCTCCCTCCCCCCGCCTGCCCCCCCCTCCCACCCCAGCATGTTGTCTGTGGGCTGGGCGCTGAGTGTGAACTCTCCTCTGCAGTGGCAGGCAGTCTCACCGTCGGAGAAGACCCCCGATCTGAAAAGGGCTTTAAGGACCCTGCTTAGTAAGATGAAGGTAATGTCAACAGCTGCAACGACTGTGCACCAGAACACACACACACACACACACACACACACACACACACACACACCTGAGAGCACCCTGTCACCGAGTGCCGTACCACACACACACACACACTTTCAAAACACACACACAGGCTTTCCAGAGGCCCCTCGCCGCACCATTCCAGCCCCCGTCATGTCGGCAGCCTCCGGCAGCTTGTCACATCTTTCACTGGAGCAATCCGCTAAACCAGAGTCTGTGTCACCATGTTTTTTTAGTTGCTGGTGGAATGAGAGCAACGCTGCTGCATACTCCTTTTCCCCCCGCCGCCGCCAAACCAGCCAATCACAGAGCATGTCCGCTTTCCGACCATGAGCTGTTCCACCAGCGTTCCCTCTATAATGACACGGCAACATTTTGATTATAGAGCTGAACGCGTCACAACAGCTGCATGGTTTGGACTGAATCCTGACGCACATCTGGGAGGAAAGACCGAGCGCTTTTCAAACACAACCTCCCAAGGACGAGGATTCGCAGACAATGTAGCTGGGCAGTGATCCTCAATACACACACACACACTCTGTGGAACCTGTACCTGGACACAGCTGCCCATCTACATTGACTTGTGAAAAGCTTTGTGTGTGTGTGTGCTGAGAGAATCCTCTCTTCTGTAAGTGTGGAGCGTAGCCTCCAGTTTGTGCTTGTTTGTAGTCGCACACTGTGTTTTTCTCCGTAGCCATAGATGGTAGGAGCGAGTCGGCAGCGTGACTGAGCTCTGTGGTATTTTCAGGCCGAACGTGTTTGCGCGAGTTTAGATTGGATCCAAACACACAGAGACGATCGTTGCACACGGAGGAGAATCAAGTGCAGTGAGTCCAGTCGCCGCAGTGGAATAGCGACGACTCCGGGCATTCTGAACCCGAGGAAGTGGGATAATGAAACGCATACTGAGCTGCAGCGTCCACACACGTCTGCACACAACCTACATTTATTTGAATTATAATCAAGTTATACCTGCAGTCATATAAGGGCTATGGAAGTCATACTCTACGTTGTACAGTAGGTTGAACCCACACACACACACACTCCCTCATCTCCCCTTAGCCTGCATGTTTGTTTTCCCTGAGCTGATCACTTCTGGTCAATTGAGCCGTTCATCTGCCGGTGGTGTGGAATGTAGTGGAAGCTGAGAGGTGGGAGGGGGTGTGGGAGTGTGGGGGCGCGATGTGCTGCATTCTGACTTCACATCTGCCCTCCGTCCAAAAACAGCAGATTAATAAGAGCAGAGAGCAGAGGAGTGGGAAGTGAATGCAGGACCGCAGCTGTCGGCGATCGCGTCTTCACCAAGAGCTGCCGGATGGTGCTCAGTGGTCACAGACGAGACGGGGGGGTGGTGGGTGGGGGCACATCTTTATTATTAAATTTAATACCCAGAGACAGAGTACCATGAATGTGAATCTGAAAGTCTTCATCATCTAACTTGTGGTTTTTTTTTTGGCTCTTTTCTCTGTTTTTCTTCCCCAAACTTCACCTGTCCCCCCCCTCCCCCTTCTTTCTCCTCTCCTCTCTCCTCCTCCCTCCAGGACTCGGATTCCCCCCGTCACTCCACGGCCTCCAACAGCTCCACCTTCAGCAGCCCCCCCAGCCCGGCCTCCCCACACAAGACCAAGTCCCTGTCCCTGGAGAGCACAGACCGGATGGGCTGGGACACATGAGCTCCCCCCCTGCAGCCTGTCGCCCACCCAGTCCCACCATCCAATCAACTGACCGGCCGACCGACAGCACAGGACTCCGAACCCTCCTCCTCCCTCCTTCCTCTTCTTTTCTTCTTCCTCCACCGCAGCCTCGCACCTCCTCTCTGAATACTCCCCCCTCACTGCCCAGAGAACTGCACCTCCCGCCCCCCTCCCCGGTGAACATTTGTCCCACTTCACGACGTCAGTGTGACCCCCCACCTCCAGCGTGGGGCAGGTGTGTGTGTGTGTGTGTGTGTGTGTGTGTGTGTGTGTGTGTGTGTGTGTGTGTGTGTGTGTGTGTGTGTGTGTGTGTGTGTGTGTGTGTGTGTGTGTGTGTGTGTGTGTGTGTGTGTGTGTGTGTGTGTGTGTTCAGAGAGGGCACATGATATAGGAATGCCAAACTTTTTGCAATCACCAGAAGTGACACCACTCGGCCCACAAGCCCCCCGCTGACGCCACGACGAAACAAACACAGGAGGCTTATTGTTGAGAGGAGATGATTTGTACTTGTACATAGGACCCTCCAGGTTGTAGGGGACAGATATTTTAATTTATTTATCAATCTTAAGACGAGGAGAGTGAGGTTTGCTTCTTCATGGCCTGAAGCAGAAGGGTGGAGTTAAAAAAAACAAAAAAAAAAAACAATCCTCCTCACGTTCCCTCAGTCGCTTTCTCTATGGGTGCTGCAAAAATCAAAAATGTTAAAAAAAAAAAAAAAAAAAAAAAGCCTGAGAGAGAAAGTAAGGATATCAATGATTTTTTTTTTCCATTTTGATCATGAATACTCAGTGCAGTGACTTTATAATTATAATTTTTTCTAATATCGACCATCAGAAAAAAGCTAAATGCAGCATTAATAACAGCGGCTCCTCTTCCTCCTCCCCCATTGGTCCAAATGCCACGTGACATCATCCAGCAGCCCTATGGGCCTGCCCCCCCCCCCCCCCAAACCCCTCCATCATAGCGTAGACGTTTCCACTTTGCTGTAAAACCAAACTGACCAACTCACAACGACTCCCATCACAATAATGTACATAGGTTCAAAGTAGAGAGTAATATATGATAATGTAGAGAAACTACACGGGAAAGAAACTAAAATTTGACTTGTTTCCTTTTTTGTTTTGGTTTTTGAGTGATTTGAGGTTGTATTCACACACAAAAAGCCATTTTAAACGACTTTCCAGTTTTTTTTTAAGAAAACGTTTGATTTTAGATTTGTCTTTTTGTTTTATCGTATGTACGACACGCATTGTTTTTCTCTTTTCCCCCCCGCCCACTCAGTTTGCAATTGAGTGAAGAGAACTGACGTATGGATCGACGCCACTGCCCGTATGTAGAGTGAACACGTGCATTTATCACAAACCTCCTATCACACATGTATCCACACACACACACACTGAGGTGGTGTTTTTACGCAGCAGAGGCCTTAGTCCTCCTCCGCCCTCTGAAGTCTGTCGGAGGCGAAGCGGCTCTGATCATTTAATCGACAGCTAAAACGTGTGTTCCTAAATTCACTGTGGTACCCGGGATGGAACCTGCATCCGCTCGGAGGTGGGCTCCGTTTTTACCAAAAAAAGAAAAGACTTTGTGACATGATTTTTTTGTCTTTCACGCAGCTTATTCTGAAGACTGGTGTAACGGTCTCTTCATTGAAAAGCTACGTGTTTGTAAAAAGAGAAAAAGCTCTTGATTTGAAAAGAAAGCTAGAACAGGAATGTAAAACAGTTGAACGCTGCGAGAAAGTCAGCACTCTGGTTTCTGTCGCCGTCGTGTAGAATTACCAGGGCTGGATCTGTTAACATTCCTCCTGGTGGGTTTGTCTTTGGCAGAATTTTACACAAGGCCTTTGAAAGCATTTTTGAACGGTTTTGGTGGCTTCCGCCCGCGGAGCGTTCACAGCCGAGAGCCTGTGACCTCAGTTCATCTCCTTCACTCCCTCAGACTCGGGAGGAAGAAAACTGTCCCGACGCTAAAAACACAGACTACGACGTGGTTTTAATTGTGGTGTTGAAGAAAGAAAAGCACACACTGTATGCTGACAGTGGCCCGTTGTTGGTGACAGATTCTTGGTTGTCCTCTGCGGGAGCAGCTGAATGCTGCGACGGCGACAGCATCCCGGGTCCGAATTCCTCCGGTTTATTCCGCTTGTCGTTTGTCAGAAAGGGGGAAAAAAAAAAAAAAAACCCTAAGTACTTCGGTGCACATTCCTGCCGATCCTGCCCGGTTTGGAACACAACAGAAGTTCTAAACAACCCATTCCAAGTGTTTTATTTAGCACTCTATATACGGAACAACCGACTCCTTAGAGACTTTTAAAGCTAGTGACTCTCCTTAGTTCCTGCTGGAGTTCATGTGTAGAATGTATACGCTGGGGGGGAGGAAACCGTCTTAGCCTGGTGTTTTATTATTATTATTATTGGCCAATGTTGTACAGAAAACCGGATCCTAGGAGAGAGAGGAGGGGGGTTGGGGTGTGAGAAACTCAGGAAAATGTCAGAACCAATGAATAATTTTTCATTTAGATGAGCGAGTGAGCGTGTCGGAGGTTTGACTGGAGGAGTGAGGGGAATCTGGCTGTGATGTACAGTAGATGTGACCCAGGCAGAGAAAGCAGGAAGAAGGAAATGTGTCTAGAGGACTAGAAAGGAGAAAATGATGAAAACGTTTTTCAGGGGTGAAGGGCGGTTTGATGGCCGAGGTGCCACAGTGTCGACGTTCAAGAGGAAGAAAATCTTGAAAAGAGAAAAATAATCAAACGCCTTTGCATTTCAGTGAGGTCTTATCCACAGTACCTTCTATATTATTTTGCTCTTTCATATCATATTACACTTTTTTTTTGTTTTCTAGGATTGCTTTGTAATAATTTGTACAGTTTTGCATGTTATAGATGTAATCATTTTTTTTTTTCGGTTTGTTGTTTTACTTGGACTTGCTCCTTTTTTTTTGGAACGGTTTTGGCGTTTTACTGAGGATAACCCACTACAGGTGATGTAGATTCTTTTTTGCACAAAGAAAAAAAAAATATTTAAGGTGTAAGGTCAAAAAAACAAAAAATAATGTATGGAACTGGCTGCCACACTTATGTGGAGAACTCATTATATTAACCTGACTCCGATGTATTTCAATAAAGCGGAGGGCTGTTACAAATACGCGCCGTGTGTGTGTTTCTGTGTCGTACTTTCCTCCGACATCACATCGTCTTTGTCCGTTCTTTAAAAAAAAAAACTTTATTTCAAATGAACAAAAGTTCAGTGTTTTGTTTTTTTTCCCATCTATGCACAAGTAGAGGAAATGTTGCTCTAACATTTACAGTAGCTATACAAGTAAGGACACATTGAGCAGGAGAAACTATTCAGAGTTGGACTAATTCAAGGGCGGTCGATGTGTCAGACAAAGTGGATCAATGACTGTGTCGTCTGCAAAAACTCTACTTGTACATTTATGACACGGTTTCAATAAAACCCAAAGCTCAAATGGAAACATTTTCCACTTACTCGGACGCGTCTTTGCCTCAACTCGCTGTCCCGGTGATGTTAACACAATCAGTCAAATCATCCACTCGTTCTGTCTGAACACGCTCGTAAGGCAGGAGTTTGGATTCAGCTTTGTTTCCCGTGTTTCAGCCCTCGCATTCAAAAACGGCGAAACACAGATCCAGACTTTTTTTCCTCTCATCATTACACACATTGTTACACAGGTGCACAGGAAGTTCCTCGATATTAAAAAACATTTTAATTTAAAAAAATGAGACAAGGCTTTTGTAAAGGTCAGGAGACACGTGGAGAGCAGATGTCATTGGGACGTCGGAGCCAGAGAATCCTCTCGACTCACGGCGTTCCCAACGTCAGCCTGTAGTTCGGGTAAAGCTGAGAGGACGTTTTAAGGCCAAAAAAAGAAATCCACACTCAATTGTTGGTTCCCTAAACTTGCAGCGAATATATTTGCCTTCCCCATCGGGTGTTTATAAATAAGGGTTTTAGCAGGTCAGGTCACCAGGATGAAACTGAAAAATTATTGTGAGGCTGAGGAAATGCAAAACAGGTCAAAAGTCAAATCTTAAAAAAGGTAAATAAAAATACCCTGCTACATCTGTTTGTTTTTTAATTGAAGTGCTGTACACAGGAAACAGGACTTGGTTTAGTTTCTGACGAGGTTAAACGTCTTCAAGAACCTCGACAAAGTTCTGTTTCCTTTGTGCAGCAACTAGAGATACGATGAGGTGAACGAGTAAGTCTTCAGAAACCCTCCAGACCGGAGGAGGCGGAGGCTCGTGATGTCGTCCAGTCCTTTATACACACCAGTACAGTACCAGTCCATTCGGTCAGTGGTCCCATTCTCTTCTTTAGTGGCTCAGTAGTGTCCGACAGTTAAGCGAGGACTTCAAACTTAACTGTAGTTTTCTAGACCGGTCGTTAACTTCAGTTTTTTTTGGGATCAGCTAGTGGACCGGGTAAAGCTGAGAGAACGTTTTAAGGCATCGATCCTCGGTATGGCCGGACGGAGCCCTCATCTAGCGAAGCTAACTGGATCCTCGTACATTCTTCATCTTTCTAGAAAGACACAGAAAGTCGTCTGTCCTACTCTAACTTCCAGCCTCCAGTCACATCTGCCTCACAAGGATTCAGGCGGTAGCTCCGTCCTCCTCCAGGACTCTGTGGATCCCGTTTCCGGGCACGCCGAGCACGGCCTGGGCGGTGCTGCTCAGGTCCCGGATGCTGCTGTGCCGCGACTGGCTCTCCAGCCGCTGGGTGGAGCCGTGCCGCGACGGGCTGTCCAGGCGGTTGGTGCTGCAGTGCCTGGACTGAGACGGGTCATTGAGTCGAGGCATGCTGCCGTAGGGCAGCCGCTCGTCCGCGGCCCGGAAGCTGGAGGCGGTGTATCTGAGACGCGGGAGAGACAGAGGTGAGCTTTAAAAAAAGTGGAACGCTCTGTAAGAATTCGTCCAAACGTCTGATGTGGGAATCAGAGATCCCACCTGCCGTCTCTGGAGCGGTGCAGGCTGCCGTGGTAACTGCTCATCTTGGAGCGCGCGCTGCGGACCGAGCCGGCGCGGCTGGTGCTGGCGCTGGGTGGCTCGTCCAGCATGGCCAAGTGGGTGGAGGAGGCGTGGGTGGACGTGCCCTGGGTGGACGTGCCCCGCGACTTCCTCACGATGGGCGTGTTGGGGTCCCGGAGCAGCAGCTGGGCGAAGTCGGGCTCCTGGAGCACCTGTCGGCTGTCGTTGACCATCGCACTGCAGCGGGGGAGGGAGGAGGAGGAGGGGGAGATGGGCAGGGAGGGCAGGGAGAGATGCAGGAGGGTGGGGAGGGAGAGGGGGAAGGTGGCAGGGCGGTGGGAGAGGGGGAGGAGGATGGAGGAGTGGGTGGAGCAGGCGGTGGGAGAGGGGGTTAATGCTCTGAGTTCGGAGGGGCGGGGGGTGAGCGCAGAGAGGGGCCTGTGTTCACCAACAAGCCTCACACATCCACACACTGAACTGAAAACTGCGCTGCTTTTAGCAACATCTTGACTTTTACTGCACAGACCAATGACTGCACACTTTTTTACTTCAGGTGCTGCACTTTATTTTGACGGAGGAAACCGAGCGGAGAGGTGGGACAGAGTCAGACACTCTCTCTGCTCGGGGCACTTTGCTCCCCGAACGTTCAGCAACAGCTCATCTATAGATACTTCACTGAGATGTCAAGATGTCTCAGCTTTAATTTAAGTAGGTTGACGTCAGCACAGATCTGTTTGTGTTTCTCTCTTGTTGAGCTCTGCATCTCGTGTTGATGATGCAGGCCTCAGGAGGTTCATGAACTCTTCTCTTGACTGAAGGAAACATGTTGCCTACATCCTGCAGATAATACTTGACTTGTTGTGTGCCTGATGTGCGCAGACTTGCGCTCCCCGGTCCACCATCTTGCTTTCCTTTGAAAGTAGCCAACTGCTGATAGGTTTCTTTTCCAGCCGCTTTATGTTAACCTTGAATGGACTTGACACTTTTGCCTTTTGCCTCATTTAGAAGTCAGCTGTCTCAGCCCCTCTGTAGCTTCGAATCTGCCCATCATAAAACTTCTGCTTTTCTTCTATGCTACACAGTGGTGAGTGGTGACATGACTCAGAGTCATCAGAATAGTGATGTATTTTACGTTACAAACATGACAGTAACAGACGCCACGGGCCTTCAACTTGATCAAACGGCTGATAGCGCGGAGCTGACGTTACAGAAACCTCCGTCCTGACTCAGCTATCTGAGCTAATGTAGCTTATTAGCTCCAGTTGGCGTCTCCTCTGGCAGCCTCACAGTGCTGGAGGGAAACTCTGTGGAAAGCTCCGCCCTGAAGGTCGATGGGTTTGGTTACTAAGGTCAAATACGTAGGTCGTCACTTCTGGTTTCACAAACAAGCCCGGAGCTAAAACGCGAGCGCAGTCAGAACAGTGATGAACCTGAACCTGACAGATGAGATCAGCTGTTTTAGAAGCTTTGTCTGGTAATATGAAAAGTCTATTTTAAAGTCTTTTTGTTCTTCATTCTCAGTTGTACTACTATCTTTTCTTATTTAATGACAATGAAACTAAAACATCTGTCCACATGTTGTATTCATCATTTCATTGTGTTATTGTATGTTGCTATGATCTGGTCGAAGTACACGTGTCATTCTCAACAGTATCTGAGCTCAGTGCAGTTAGTTATGATTCTTTTTTTAATCTCATCGTCACTAGAGAGATGAGATGCTTTGAATTCTGCTTGAATTAAAAACTATAATACTGGGACAAAACTTGTGTAACAAACCTTGATGTTGAATGACAGTTTGTTCCTAAAATATTGAGCGTCATGAATTTAAACCGATTCCTATAAAAGCTGTGCACAGTGTGTGTACAGCCTCGCAATGTTGCAGTGTGTGTCTGTGTGAGTGTACATACTCTTTGCGCCTTTTGCCATGGAAGAAGCTGGCCCACTCAAAGCAGGTCTTCTTACTGCCCACCCAGAACACAGAGGGGATCCCTACGATCAGCATCATCAGGTACTTGATGAGGTACAAGGCCAGGTCGGGTCGACTAGTGCTCTCCACCTACAGGACGCAGAGGAAGAAGAAGAAGATGGTGGTCATGGTCGGGTGGCGGAGGTTTGTGCAGACTGGGACAGAGAAGAATACGTCAGTTTGGTCAATGTGGGAGGAAGAGTAGGTCGACAGAGGGACCGGAGGAGAGAGGGTTAGGGTTATCTTTGCTCATGTCAGAGTCAGAATCATCCATGAAATATACGCCACACTGGTGTGGTACAAACCAACCAACCCCTGACGCAGGAACACGAGAGCTAACGGTGTGAAAGCTGCACTGCAGATCAGTCGTAAACATTATGTGTGTTTGAACATTCACTCCCAGGGTTATCCTCGTCATCACAACAGATGGAGCTCCGCTGGGGCAGCCGACACACTCAGCCATTGAAGTGCCTTCACACAATGTATGCTGGGATTTGGCACTATGAAAAATAAAATTGAATTGAACTCAATATCTGATTAATTCAGGGCCTCTGTTTTTTTTATGGCTCAAAGCTTGAAAAAATGTCGTAGTTATCTCTCTTTCCCTTCTTCTGCTCGTTCAATGATATCAAATATATGACTGTGATGACATTGATATTTGTACATGTGATGTACAAGCAAAGTTACAGTGAAAAAACAATACATTTTTCAGGTAACAGCAAAATTAAGGTCACGTATTTCCATGAAGAGTTGCTAAATTGCTGCGTTCTGCCATAGCAACAACATTCAACTGGCATGCAGCGAACCACGTCTCCTCTCTCTTTCCTCCTTTCCCTCTTACACACACACACACACACACACACACACACACACACACACACACACACACACACACACACACACACACACACACACACACACACACACACACACACACACACACACACACACACACACACACACACACACACACACACACACACACACACACACACACACACACACCTCCACACCTCCACTCGTGCCGTCGCACACAGATGTAGCCATGATGGCCTCATTACGAGCGGGCCGGGCGGAAAGGCCCCAGGGCTCGGCGATGCACAGATCCGACGGTTACGGCGCGGAGTAGAGATGAGAAACTGAACGACTAACACGGCCGACAGACATCCTCATTATGTCGATGAGCAACTTGAAGCTCTGACATTAAACCCTCACGTCCAAACGGTTGGACCTTTTTTTATATGACAGACTATTGTCGGACAACAACAACAAAAAAAGAACCAAACAAGGTTTGTTCGTGTCAATCATCTGTGTGTGTGTGTGTGTGTGTGTGTGTGTGTGTGTGTGTGTGTGTGTGTGTGTGTGTGTGTGTGTGTGTGTGTGTGTGTGTGTGTGTGTGTGTGTGTGTGTGTGTGTGTGTGTGTGTGTGTGTGTGTGTGTGTGTGTGTGTGTGTGTGTGTGTGTGTGTGTGTGTGTGTGTGTGTGCGCGCGCGCGCGCGCACGCACTAAGGAGAGGAAGGGTCGTAGCATCACTCGGGATGTGCTCAGTGGTCCAAGCCTCGGGGAAAAGCTTTTAAGTTAAATATAGTCGGGCCCTTTGAGTCGGAGCTACAGTATCTATTGGTGCGTGTTGTGGAGACTTTGTGTTTGTGTGCGAATACAAACGTGTGCTTTCATGAACACAGAGGGGGTGGGGTGCTTTTACACCTGGGAGCATCAGCACAGTATTCTGTTGTGTGTGTGACAGCACAGCGCTCAGCGTTCCGATCTGCTGTGTTAACTGTGACGTGAAGCAGCCCAACCCCGACGACCCCTGTCCCCTCTCTGCAGGAGCGCCCACTGGATTACCGCGCTGCACTGCTCTCGTACACAATGTAGTGTGTACATGACAGATTAAGAGCATCTGATCTCAGCCACAACTCGGAGCTCCGGCGTCTCCCTCCACTGCTGCGACTCTGCATCATCATCACAACACGGCCGTTTCTCCACATTTCCGCAAATGTTTCTACATGTAGAATGAGTTCAACTGTGAATGTTAGCGGCAAAGGGAGCTACCGGGATTTAGACTTGACAAAACATCAAACGCAAGGAAAAACAAAAATCGACTTTGAGCACGGAGGCGGATGTGCAGAGGCGGCTGCTCGCATGGGAGGTGACACCTGGCTGAAAGGAACGGGGAACAACAGAGAGAGGGAGAGCTGTCTGAATTATTAACAGCTCTGTTAGATGAGCCGCAGTGTGTGTGTGCGCGTGCTGAAGCTGGAGGCTACTGCAGCTCTGTGAAGTAGCTCAGCTCCTGAAGACTGGAGAGTGTGTATGAGCACGTTGGTCTGTGTGTGTGTGTGTATGTGTCTCACTGTGTATCTGCTCTTCAACATCTCTGTGTGCAAACACATCTGGCAGCCATGGGCTCTCTCAAGCTGTTACCTCCTGCTCTGCTCTTCTAGCTTCTTTGCTAAAGTCCCAGTGGGGCATTTGAATGTGCAGGAACATCTGTGCAGAGTGTGATGGCTGCCACTGAGCGACAGCGTCAGTATCTTGGTAACTGTCGGCACCTCGCGTCAATCCTTTTTTGCACGCCAAAGCTAAAATAAAACATTGCTGCTGATATCAAGTGTTTCATGTGTAAATAATGAGTACGATGTGTTCGTGCGTGTGTTGCAAAAATGTGTCATAATTTTTCTAAATTCCCATCGTGATTTTAATGAGTGTGCGTAACCCCCACCAGCACGCAGACAAGCCTAGCTATTATTAGCCTGCAACAAAGAAACTATCATTAGATACAGTATATTTCACTGTTTTGTGCCCAAAGTAGATTTCATATGGAGGCGGCAACTGATATTTTGAATCATTAATCATTTAATCATTATCATTTAAGCTATCAATCAAAATTGACATTCACAAATCCCAATTTCCCTCATAGGGCTCAACAATCTGTAAAGGGATAATTAAAACATTTATGTGAAAAGAAAATGGAGATATATAAATTATATAATGATTAAATAATTGATGTTGCGATACAGTGCACCGCTCCTTTAATGCACCAGAGTCAGGGGTCTCACCTGGTATGGGCAGGGGATGTGGTAGTCTCTGCACCGCTCCTGCACCCAGGTCGTCTCCCAGACCGTCCTGTGGCTGTTCTCGTAGAGGTAGCAGGCCAGGACGATCAGCAGGGGGACCAGGTAGAGCACAGAGAAGACGCCGATGCGAATCATGAACTTGACCAGCTTCTCCTGGTTCTCCTTTTCCAGCGGGATCTCCATGCGCACGCGGTTCAGCGCTGCAATGCCCGCCAGGAGCAACGCCACGCCGACCTGTGATTCACGTGAGAGGGAACGAGGTCAAACATCAGAAATGGCCTGTTAGCAAACAAAAAAAGATCCTCTGCATGTTGAAACAGATATAAGTGTGTGTCTGCAGTGAAACCCCTCACCACTACGTCCAGCCCCAGGGGGGCCAGGAGGAACCAACGCAGCGCCGTCAGGTTGTAGAGGCCCACGAAGCAGACGCCACTGATGCTGTCGCCCTCGATCTTGTTCATGGCGAGTAGCGTGACTGTGAGGATGCCGGGGATGCCCCAGGCGCAGGCGTGGAAGAGGAGAGCCTTTTTCTCGATGGCCTCACTGCCCCACTTGGGGACAGCAGCCAGGAACCAGGTGATGGTCAGAATGACCCACCAGACACTGCCGGCCATGGTGAAGAAGTACAGCACCATGAAGAGCAGAGTGCAGGCCTGGGAGAGAAGGGAAGAAAAAAATAAAAGATGCAAGATTATTATCAGTAGGTAGGCCGCAGTAAACCAGAAAAGAATACAAAGTCAAAGACTTTGCTGACCTTATTATGGGAGCCTTGAGTCACCGTTGAAGCCCTGAACCTCCCAGGACTGGAGGCATTACAGGAAACATTGTCCTCCAGCAGGAACCCCAGGAAGAACACCAGGGACACCATCATGTAGCACACGGCGTAAAATATAATGGGGCGCTCCGGGTAGCGGAATCGAGACACGTCAATGAGAAAGGTCAGGAAGGTGAAGAGGGTGGCAGACAGGCAGACAATGGACACCACGCCGATAAAGTAGCGGGCAAATGTCAGCTCCTCCCGCGTGAAGTACATGTTGGGACAGGGGGGCGAGCAGTCGCGGACCCCCATGAAGGAGTAGCCAAGCTCGGGGTCGATCTTGAGTTCGCGCGGGCACCAGAAGCCGTAGTCCCTCTGCACGGAGATGGCGGACTCTGTGGTGTCGGAGACGGACAGGAGGTCGGCGGGACGGGGATAAGGCTCGTCGCAGTCCGGGAACCTGGGTGGAGACGGGACATGGTGACTTCAGGGAGGGGTGGCAATTTCAGCTGTTAAACCTTGAGCAACAGATTTACACAGTGTAATCGTGCCAGCATTATATTACTGATTTGCATAGATCTTTACAGGCATCTGGTGATATTATAGCATCAGTAGAAAGGAGAAGAAATTCTAACTGGAAACAGATTATCCATATTTTTAAACTTACAATATTGCTGCATTGTCGTGCAGCTGAATTCAAGTATTCTTGGTATGTTTATGTCTTTAGTGAAGATTTTCTTTACAGTTTTTGGCTGTCAAGACACCCAAAATATATCTGTTTAATGCAAAACTATAAGTTAGTATTGAACATTTTTGACCCCACTCCTTTAATTCGTCTCGTTAATGAATCTGTATTCATTATCTTATTGTCTTTTCATATCTTTAATTTGTGTATTGTTATTAGTCTGTTTTAATAACAAGCTTCTTTGGTTTGTCATTTAGTGTTTGTTTGCGTGTGTGGGTATAAATTATTGAAATATTTGTGCTGTATGTTATGCCACTTAACCTTAACCACTTACTTTTTTTTGTAGGTCATTTTTTAAAGATACATAGATATCAAAATGGATTCACTGTTTGTCTTCCTAGTTTCCTTTGCGACAACTTGTTGCTTTTGGTGCTGCAGCGCTTTGTCAGACTTGTCAACGCACTGTTGTTGTTTCTGATTTGATGGTCGACTGAATCAATTATCTTGCTGCTAAACTGGTTTTACTCTCTGAAACAGCAAAGTTTCACTCACTGTAGTTGTTCAGCTGCCAGGTCTCTTACATCTCAGCCTCACATCACACAGATTATTTCTTATCTCATTTTAACGAAGTCATAAAACACTGGTTTGAAACAAGTTTTATGTACTTTATTGCATATTACTCATACTGGTAATATCCTTCGAAGCCTCTTCTTGTCATGAAAATCGATTATTTTTTTTAAAAGGTTGCCGTTCAAATGCCATATTATTATTCCTCCTACAAAAGGAACATCTGCTCAAATGACTAATGCAGCAGGGTTGTTACTGCCAAAATAAATCTTGGAATGGGGGGGGGGGGAAGAATTATTACTGTTGTGCCAACCTGTTGCAGTCCATCTCCTCAGGCCAGCTGACACCAAACATGTCCATGAGTTTGTAGCAGTCGCTCTTGGCCTGCAGACAGAGGCGGCGACAGGGCAGAGTCATGCGGCCGTACTCTGTGCACACCGGGGCGTAGAGCGAGCAGAGGAACATCCGGAGCTCGGGGGAGCACTGCAGGTTCACCATGGGATGGAACGGCTGCAGGCAGAGATGGAGAGAGGAAGACACAGAGATGGACTTTTAGTTCACGAGTGACAAAAGTCATGCTTTTCTGACACGTGGAGGAATTCTGGAAGGTAACAGCACACTCCCAGGCCAGAGTTTGTGTCTCCAACCAAACACAGTGTGAGCCAAACGGAAGCACAAAGAGATCAGTGGAGCATGTCGCCTGACAGCTTCTGGAGATGAGTCCATAAAAACAACTCTGGCCCCTTTTGCCAATAATCCCCTCCACCCCAAAAAACTTCAGATCCCCCTTCCTCCATCTCCTCTCAGCTCCTTCCCCCACCAACACACACACACACACACACACACACACACACACACACACACACACACACACACACACACACACACACACACACACACACACACACACACACACACACACACACACACACACACACACACACACACACACACACACACACACACACACACACACACACACACACACACACACACACACGGGGGGGGGGCTACTTCTGCTGCTGACAGGGTCTTTGTGTAAGAGGGAGGACCACGCTGTGACTGACTGACACACTGTAGTAATCTCTCTCTCTCTCTCTCTCTCTCTCTCTCTCTCACACACACACACACACACAAGCCAAACTGCCTACGGAAGTATATTATTTACATGCTCACACACCCACGTACCGGCACAATAATGCTCTCACACACATAAACCGAGCCAAGAGGCGGCGTGGGGGCAGGAAGTGTCTATGGGGAACGTTGTTAATATGCAAATAGCTAGGGGAGAGTGTGTGTTTGTGTGTCTGAATGGTAGGTATAAATTTATATCCACGTATCCAGGAGTGCATGGGTACGTGTCTCTGTATGCATTAATTTGCATCTACCTCTGTGGTGTCTGTTTGTATTACTGAAAGGCCTCCAGCCGCACCCAAGTCAGTCAGACAAACGCTCCCCGCCCTCCCCCCAAAATTTAAAGACAGAGGTCTGCATGACAGACAAGGCATGAGGAGGGGGAAGGGGAAGGGACAGGGACAGGATGGGAGGGGAGGGGAGAGGAGAGGACAGGCAGGGGCAATTTGTCTCTGTCTTTGTTGGAGGGCTGGATATTAAAGAGGACAAGTCACTGTGGTTGAAACATTTAGTTCTGCTTCTTTTGATGGAAATGAAATGGAGAAATATGTGCACAACTGCCAAATGATGTTTGTTGAGTTATCTCTAAAAGAAGATTAGGACAATGTCAAGACACTTTCGGAGAGATACTGTTTGGCGCATGAGGCCATCGTGCCACATTCAGAAGCTGCTACGCTGACAGAGTCACAGGAGGAGCAGCTGGGCTGCACATCGTGGTCTACGCAAAAAAAACATATATGGCCGAGTTAACGCAGATCTGCGACTCGGTTCTTTTCTGCACCAGATGTACAAAAAATAAAAAAAAATAACAACACATCCGAGATACATACCAAGAAATCTGAAGATTGGATTGGAAAAAAAAAGAAACATGAACCTTTAATCCTACAGTTCTTGTGCAGAGCCTGAGAAATGAAACGTTTTTTAAAGCCTCTTGTTGTGTTGTGGAATGAGGCAGTAAATAATTTTACTGACACACAATGTTGGTCTGATCTTCTCAATTGCCCGTTACCTTGAGCAGATTATTGCAGTGTCACCACCACATGTCTACGACATCGGTACATGTCCTGCTCCTGACGGCGTGTTTGTCTGCCACCCACATGTGATGTCTTCATGTATAAAGGATTATAATGAGCACAAAGCAGCCGCAATCCATGCAGCAGCTTTTGGCGTCGCCCTTGTTCATATCACTTTTCTGGTGAGAGAGGACGTTCAGCTGCTGAGGCAGAGAACCGGTGATCGTGGGACAGATAGATCATTGAGAGATCAGGGGACGGGTCAGTGGTGGTGACGACGAGGATTTACGATCATAACCAGAGTATTCATATCCTCGCTAAAATGCAGAAGATCAATTTAGGTGACTTACACGCCTGTCATAACTGAGATTAATCAACTATTCGCTCATGTAATTCCCGAACAAATGGGAGTCATCACGTTTCACTGGGCACCACTGTACGATGACATAAAGACACAAGCAGCCCGAGCATGCTCTGAGCCACAATTATCTACGATTCACGTTATGTGAATGATTTATGTACTTTGAAATGGACCCATCACCGCAGATGGACACCGTTTATCACAAAGTGTACCGTTTAATGTCTTTCAATAGTGAAGGCAGCCTGCCCTGCAAAAAACCTTTGAGTCTTACACTGGCTGTCAGATGTATCCCGAAAGAACTAACAGAAAAAAATTTCCCTTTCTTTTTTGTTTTACAATTTCACAATATCAGATTTTTTTTATATTTAGAGACTGGAGACCAAAAAAACCTATCACAAACCATTTCCTCTGTAGCTAGCATTACGGAGTAGTTTCATTTTAACTCTGCTGCGAGTAAAGATTATTTTTATATTGATTAATAAATTAGTTACTTTCTTCATGTATCGATTCATTGTTTGATCCGTAGAATGTGATAAAATAGTGAAGTGACATATTCAAATGTCTGTTCATATCTGAATGTCCGTCCAAACCCAGTCGAATAGTAATATCATAAAACAATTTGGGAAAACTAGCAAGTATTCACATTTGAGAGGATTGAAACAGGTGTGGTATTTTGGCTCCAAATATTACTTAAGATTAATAACTTATTATTTTTTAAATATCCTAAAATCAACTTATAATCATGATAATAATTCATCTGTCATTTAGCAGGTGATAAAGAATTATAGTTTACAAAAACCCTATAGAGAGAGACATTATGAAAGCTTTAACTGTATGTTCTCTGGTGAGGTCGTTTTGAAGTTTAATAGAAATAAATATAGATGTGATTAGTGAAATACAAGAAAAAAACACCACAGACTGAGGAGTTGTGGTCGATATTATAAAAACATTCAAAGGGAATAATACAACTATTATAAAGACACAATTTACAATAATGGAACCTGTTTGAATAAACTACTTCTAGACTATTACATTACAGCTACAGGCACAAACTAGGGCAAAGAAACAGGGATTTGTTACAGTCTCTGGAGAAGAGACGTACAAAAGCACAGAACGCTGAAGTTCACCCCACCCAGTCAGCACCCTGAAAACACTACCACTGTAACCGATCATCCTCCCCGTCGCTCCCTGTGTGTCTCCTTGCCTGTGACACGTATTACTTCATCAGTAGTGCCCCTTCAGCGTGGGTTAACCACGCAAACATGATCTAATGGAGCTAAAGCGAGCTCGCATCTTTGCCCTTCCACTGTTTTGATCCCCGCGGGCTACTGACATGCTCCATAGAACACAAAGTTCTCCACTGTGGTGCACTACACAAACTGAGATGACATGGGAAATGGTTGAATAAATATATAGGTTACAAGAAGTGATTCTCTACCAGAGGGAGGAAAAAAGAGGAAAAAAAAAGCTCAGCTTCTCTTCATATTCATCACGTTTCTATTTTTACACTCCTCCATCATCCACCCCACTCACTACTCCTCGTACCCCTCCTCCACCCCTTCAAGCATCTCCATTCAGCCATTTTATGACAGCCAGCCCATCATGAGGGCCGGTGTGGGCAGGACAGAGCTGCTGGTGGACGGGGCATATGGTTGCTTGCTGCCTCACCCACACACTCAGCGGCCCAAACAATTCCACCCAACAACACCAACGACTTGAGGCCCCCGCGGAGGCTCCGCACTCTCCCACAGCGACTCCATGTTGAGGGCCACACTGGAAACAGCTGGTGAACCACCGGTCCAACGAGCGGCCAGGGGTTTTGTCATGGCGCTGTAGACCCCAGAGCCGGCCGTGTAAGGAGAACACGGGCCTTGGGGGTGGCGGTATGCTAATGTGATTTCAGCTTGAGCTTCGATCTCACTGCTGCAGCCATTACGTATTCATGGGAGTTTGTTCGGGGATTTTTGATCTGGAATAATATGCCGTTGCTCTGAAGGCAGCAGCCTCACACAGTCGGACATGGCCGTTAGAGAAGCAGTGGATTCTGGGACGAAGGCCAACGAGGATTTCACGTACGGGGGAGTAAATTAAGTTATAGGTGCTGATTTGTTTTTGCAATTTTTTTTTTGTGATCTTAAAAATAGGTAATGGACAGATAATGTTTTCCGTATGCCAGCATTGAAGGTGTGTTTTCTGATAGCTCAGACAGCTTGAATGTTTAAAATACTCAAAACCAAACATCTGACGAACTGACATATAGTACACGGGTACAAAATATTACGTTAGGGACAAGAGAGAAAAACTAGTTCACACAAAAGTGGAAGACAAAACGAAAGAAAATGAACAAGAACAAAGTCAAAGGCAGACCACAGACTGCCCTGAACAAGACACAATAATGTTCAAAATTGGTTCGATATGTTAAATATATATATAAAATATATATCTGATCGGATTTTTTCTATTCTAAAATTTCAGGCATACTTGTTTCTCAGCAGACATTTAATACTGAAATGAAGAAAAACACTACGGAATATCATTTTAAATGATTATTAATATGCAGTTCAATGTGGTGAACATGAATTTGATTTTGCATAATTCAGCATTTTTAATCTGTATAATCTCTGAAGAACTAGGTCACAGCCTTGACCTTAGTTTCACCTCAGTTTTCGAGATTAACCAACATGTTTTGAATCAAATGGGCGACTGTTGCGATGTTAATTATGAATACGTGCCTCGCCCAAAGAAACGCATCCGAGTGCGGCTGTGTGCATCTTCCAAATGCTACAGTAATTACTTTTTAATAAAGACGCAGAGTCAGCGGCTAAAGATGCTGTGACTGATGAATCACTGACAAAGAAGCCCAGCGCGGCCAACTGGTCTGTGTCGCTCTGTTCTCTCCTAAACACCTCCCAGTCACCTCTCTTCACTCCCCCCCCCTACTCTCCTTTCTCCTGTGCTGCCATTCCAATTCTCCAAATTTCCAAGCTCAGCGCCATGGTGACGAGTGATGCATCACCAGGGAGGAGGAGGAGGAAGGAGGAGAGCGGGGTTCGAGGAGGTCAGGGTGCGGGGCGGAGGGGACCACCTCCCGGGAGGCAAGAAAGCCTCTGCTCCCTTTGTTAACAGCACAATTGGGACTGTTTCCTGGGCAACGGGTGAGCCCTGCGTAGGGGGAGGGGGAGGACAAAAGAGATGGGTGAGGAGGGGGGGGGGGGGGGGTTTGAGAGGGAGGCCGAGAGAGAGAGAGGAGGGATGGGTCGCCAATTCAGCCGTGTCATTCACCACTGAGAAAGTGTTTAAAAACCTTGCGCTCTGACAGTGTGTAATGTCGCGCACACACTCGCGCACAGACAGAGAGAGCGAGGGGGGGGGGGGGGGGGGGGGAGGTTGTTGTGGACCAGCGACTTGCATTCTGGATGTGCTCCTCATTCACTCCGCAGCCAATAAACACGGTGTTGGACATTAAATAAAACAAGAGGTTCTTTTATAGCCCGGGTCACGCTGATGTAGGATTTATCAGACCATGTAGTGTCTGCATGTGTCTCGAGAGTGCATGTGTGTGTGAGTGTGTGCGTGAGAGAATGTGTGCGCTTAGCCCGGGATACATCTTCACTAGATGACACAATAAAATGCACGTTAAAGGAAGCACTTTAGAGTTTACCGCAGCATGTTTTAACAGACTTGTGCAGCCACCACGCAGCTTTATCAGCATTTCTCTCACACACACACACACACACACACACACACACACACACACACACACACACACACACACACACACACACACACACACACACACACACACACACACACACACACACACACACACACACACACACACACACACACACACACACACACCTCGCCTCTCCCTTAAGAATTCATTCACACAGCATGGGTGGGGTATCTAGGTTATTCCGAACAGCAGCTGTAACATGACACAGTTTATCTGGGCGAGTTGTAAAACCTGAGACAAGAGGCTGATTTAACAACCTCAAAGGAGGAGGAAGTGAGTGGAAGTGGGACTGAGCAGATTAGAAAAGAGACCATTGATTGGAGTTTGTGTCGCTGCACACCCCCTGCACAAAACAACATGACATTTACCAGGAAAAAAGCTGAAATCGAGAGCATCTTTAATTTCCACTGTGGAGACTGAGGAAGACTGACCTCTCAAAGAATTTACCCCGAGGACAATCATCCATGAGACTTACTGTTTCCTATCTCAGCCTTTTAAAATGATTTGCTGGCTCGCCCTTGACTTCATGTAAACAACCCGTCTTATCAATGTAATTTAATTAACATCTTCAGTTAGCCCCGACGCTATAGCTCGTCCCGTCTGTCCTTGAAACAGCAAGCCCTTTTCTCATTACCTCAACCATTACTTCTGAAAACCACCCCCCCATCTCCCAGTCTTTCCTCATCCAGATAACATAGTATCATTTTTTTCCTGCTTAATATCTGAGAAGCAAACCACGAGAGAAGAAGGAACCCGTTTTCCCTTCAAAACATGCAATGATTTGGCTTTTGCAAGGGTTTTATAATGGTACGCTTTGGTCCCAGGCTGAGGGAACTGTTTCCACTCTCCCTAAATCCTTTAAGAAAATCGTAGTGTATCATTCTAGCAGAATATATAAATCATGTAAATGTGTATGAATTGTGTGGTTTGCAGCACATTTCTCGTATACCAAAAAGGCGTTAACATCGCCATTCGTAGGAGCATTTGTGAAGTCAAACCTAATCTTCATAAAAGAAAGAGAAGATCTGACACACTGTACATCATCACTGATGCCATCTCTTCTCTTCTGGATGCCAAGGACAGTTCATACTAGCACCCGAACTGATTCACCGTGAGGAGCCCACGCTGCTTTACACTCATCCGGTAGCTCCACTGTGCGTCTATCTCCAAAGAAGGGGGGATTTGCAGCCCATGTCTTTTTTTCTTTTCGCAATGCCAGTTAAATCCGCCACGCTCCCACTTATCTTACGAGCGTGGCATAGTATCACTGTGGCACAGAAATAGCAGATTCCCAGCCCCGAGGCCGCTGCCCCACTTCAGCTGCGAGGTCATTCGTCGGTCAGCGATTTACAGACGGAGCAAAGAACGAACGCCGATGACAGAAAATGAATGGTATTTGGAAATCTCCTCACTTCTGGTGTCTCCTTTTCATGCAGCCATCAAAAGAAGAATCTGTGCAATTGAGTGAAACGAAAACCCCCAAAACTTTTCAATATTTCAGATTCACCACACAATCGTCTGTTCTGCACCAATGGACAACCTTAGACAAAAAGTATTACAAAGTCTGTAATTAAGGATGTGAATCACACATTTTAATCTCAACCGATCAAGAAATGTGAATGTTTATGATAATATAAATTAGGCCCACTTTCCCAAAAGACAAAAACCTTGAGAAAAAGCAAAGACGTGAAAAAAAAAAGAAGAAGATATCCACTAAGACTCCACTTCAGGGGTTTTCAGACAAAAACTGCACGAACGGCAGGCGTTGGTTCTCGTCCAACTCCCAGTTTCTCCATGGTGCAACGCCATTCATCATCATTACCATGGCTATTCAGTGGAGCTAATTCCCCTTTAAAATCAACTGTCAATTCTCATTTGGCTGCCCTCAACATCTTACAGGCTTTGAATTCTCCCATGAACTGGATCTGGGGCGAGTTATCGGGGGGAAAACCGAGAGCCAAACAAGAGGCGCAGTCTCCGTTATTTGGAATCCGTTCGGTGTCCGTGTGTTTTTCCAACAAGCATTTCTGAGCGCTAAGAGAGACTTAATTGTGAGTCCGTGACAAATCAAAGTGAACACCATCTAAAACAGAAGTGCTTCTCTCTGTTCGCTGCAACTCGCACAGTGTGATGAGGTGTAAAGAAAGCTCCCCAGGCCTCGGAGCAACGCGGCACTGGGTTAATAACGTCTCTGCAACGAGGACGTGATTCAACCGACACCACACTCGCTATCTGATTGTGTTTTCCTGTAAGCCTCCATCAAAAACCACACTATGGACATCTTAATCAGACGGGGCAGAGCGAGTAAACCCAGGAATATTTCAACAATAACAAAAGCAAGGACACAGCGTGAGTACGAGCAGCCAGGCCGAACAGGAGAAGAGTTTGCGTCTCTTGCGAATGTGAGTGCAGCGGCGGTGTGGTGCGATGTTCATGTGATGCTGCCATGGCCGGGGCAGGGCGTGTTCTTAGGGTTACATAACCCTGGCTTCTCTTGCCACACGGCTCCTCCCACCCTCCATCTCTGTACTCAACGCTGAGTGCTGCAAAGTGGACAAGGCACAGATGGTCAGCGGGGGCTCCGCGCTTCAACATCAACGCCGTGCCAGGCGCTTGGCGGGGCGCGGTCAAAGGGTAAAAGTGATGGAGGGAACGGGAGCCAATGGGAGCACGGTGCTGAGTCTGGATAAACTGAGATAAATAAAGACGGATGGGCCGATGTGCGCACAAACGTAGAAAGGCAGATAATTCAAACAATAGAGCATCCGATCTCGTTTTGGTGCAGCCTGGCCAGTAATTGCTCGATAGATGGAGCTAGCAGAAAGATCAGCCGATGCAGAGGACGGGATTAACCTAACGAGGCGATGCATCTGCTTCATGATTGTGTTTTAAATTCGACGTTTAAAAGAGGATAACACCGCTACAACAGTGAGACGTTGTGGCTGCTAATCTATAGATTATCTAGCGTTGAAACAATAAAACGTGGACCAAACACTGGAATCAGGGATTTAATCCAGCAGATGAAGCAAACGGAAGCACAGATTGGTATCTTCACGCCCAGGATAACTGCTCAGAAGCCTGTTGTGCAAAATACTTTTTGGTTCACAATGACTGATGTGACAAGTCCCAACGTGTTGAGCTACGCGTCTCAGCCCGACGTGTGGTCAGACACATATTTAGGACAGCTTGTCCTGTTAAAGAGTTTTAATAATGCACTGTTCTCATTGCTCCGGGGAAAAATACTAAAACTTAATTTTCTGCCTAATGTTTTGGCAATACACTCCCTAGTCCCCGGAGCTAGAGGAGCCAAATTAAAGTAGGCTAGCACTTTGATATTACCAACTCTCAGCACACACACCAAGCTGTGGGGATAGCTATCTGTGCTACTGATGTAGCAGAAACACATTCCACATGTTACTATATATGATCCAAATGTAAAAATTATGTCTCTCAAAACATAACACCTTACAGTTGAAAATTCTACATTGTTCAGGTGCAAGTCGAGTGGATTTATTTCCCATGTGTGTTCTTCATCCACAAGTTTGACACTACCAACCCAACGATTTAAGCAGAAGGCTAAAAATCAATATGCAGCAGATATTTGTACACAGATATCGGTTAGTCGTGGTCAATTTTACGTTCTTGATTTGGCATTTTTGCCTTAAAAATGACAGAAAGCATTTATGAATTATAAAAATAATAGTAATCAACTAATAGACTGAGCAACAAATTGTTTCAGCTCGAAAAATTGCCAGAAGAAAAAATATCAGAAAACCTCAGTAACAGGGAGAAAGTGAAGAGCAAAAAATATGTCACAAAAATACATTATTTCTCAAATAAACCAAATTTCCTTTTTAGTTTTTTGGAGAACAGCTGCAAAAATACTAGCTAATACTTTTCAATAACACACAATGCTTTTGAATGACTTGGTAGGCAATACTGCGAAAAATAGAAGGTAATCTGGTGTATGACATTATTTTTTTTAAATTACATCTCTAAAAATGTGACTGCATTAGATATCAGTATCATCATCCGCTCCGACAAAAGGTTAGTCTGCAACCATGACTAGGTCAAATCCTTTGCAATTATATTCTATATTTCATCTTTTATTTTTATTTTGCAATTCTTTTGGGCATTAGTGTGTCCACTGAATGGGTGTGGTGGATCACACGGCTGCAAATGCACCAAAAACATCGGCTCATGTTCCAGTGAATCATGTTTCAAAAGATTTTCCAACCCAAACAGAGGGAAAACACAGATTTCTGATCCTTAAAAAGAAACATTCAGTGTTGATTATCAGCAAAAAAAAAATCTGCAAATATACATACTATCCCTCATAACGAAACTGATGCTTGAATAAAGCTCTTTACATGTCAGCAGTGTACCGTACCTCCATGGCGAGAGCGGCGGTCTGCTGGTCGTAGTGGTTCAGTGTGTTGGGCATGAAGGTGGAGTTGTAGGCCAGCCCCTGGCACATGCGCAGGGTGATGGGCTCGCAGGTGAACAGGTTGTGGCTCCCTGCCGACGCATCCATGGGGATGGCGACGCACACCGTCGCCATGGACACCGACAGCGCCCACAGGAGAGCCATGACTGGTCCGTTACAGGGGAGAGGAGAAAGAGAGAGAGAGAGAGAGAGAGGAAAGACCCAGGTGACGGCTGGTTAAGATGAGGCGCTGAGCCCCGTAAGCTTCTGGCTCATTCACGGGGAAGGGGCGAGGGGCTTAAGGTCTGTCTGGTCGTCTCTGCCTCCTCTTCAGCTCACAGGGGAATGGCCCGGTTCGGGCAGGGCAATCCGACACGGCCATGGCTGAAGCTGGCGGCATCCATCACTGTGTGTCACCACAAGCGCTCCATCACCTGAGGAGATGCCGTGGTCCTTTAAGACGCTGCACCGTCAGACTCCTCCCTCTCCTGCCACAAACGGACATCGACGGATGCCTCCGGGAGACACCGATGACAACCCCGGCTCGGAGATGGCGTTTGGTCTGCAATCTGGAATAATAGAAAGCACAAAATGTCAAATATATTCTGTATATTTAGTTCAAATACTTTAGACATGCTAACTCTTTTTTTCCTCTCATCTAAATAATGTAAATGACCTTCTTCTGAAGAGAAGATTTGACTAATTACAGAGCGCATGGGGAAAACATACAAAAGGCTTTTTTTTCTCTTTTTTCAACAGGGGTGGTAATTGCTTTGTAGGGTCACTGTGGTGGTGGGTTGTGTGGATGAATTATATCATTAGCAGCTTTAATTAACAGCAATATATCATGAACTGTTTGAAAAATTACATACAGAAGAAAGATCCATCATACATCAACATATCTACAGCTTTTTCGTACTACTTTGTTTTTTTATGGATTGCGTTTCCTTAATATTGGTGTAGCTGTAGTGGTGTGATTTGAAAACCAGCTTCTGTTCATAAACATGTATTAATTTAGCCATTTTTTCCCCACAACAGAAATCGCCCCATTCACATACCAGTACACACCCATAACGCCTTCCCAATTCACTGACACGCAATAAAAGATGAACCCATTAAAAATGTCTCCTTCGCATTTCCGGACTGTTCAACACAAACGTGAAACCAGCTTCATTAATATAATGGCGTGTGCTCTTAAATGGGACCATTAGTGCGCGTGGTTCGTCCACCTGTGCGTCGCGGTCACCGGGGGCTCCTCCCGTAGCTCCTAGCACGGCTGTCGCTAATTAACCGCTTGCTCGTGAATGAGCGTGTGTGTGTGTGTCTGTGTGTTACGAACGTTACCGGACGACCGGGGTCTCGGTCGTTGGCTTGTGTCCGGACTGAGTAAACTAATAGTTGAATTAAAACCGAGAGAAAAACGCGAAGCGGCGCGGACAAAAGATGACGGTTACTCCATCCCATCTGATAGTAGCCGCCCGCGTATGTAACGCAGCCGGCGGTGTGGTCGCTCGCCGAGCCGCGCCGCGCCGGGCGGTAACGGAGGCGGCTACTTGTGAGAAAAAGACGCCGGTTAACGCCCGTTAGCTAACCAGGTTGAATTAACGGTAACTTTACCTGGGTGTTGTGCAGACAATTTCACGTGCGGCCACGGGGTCTCCGCCCGGTCCTCCGGCTGGTAACAATGAATGAGCGTCCCTCTCTCTGCCTGCGCCCTCCACTCCTCTCCTCTCCTCTCCTCCTGTCCTCCACCTCCTCCTCCTCTGTCCTCCTCCCTCTTTCTCAAGGGTCAAGCCCGCGACATTTTAAAAATGGCTTCCAACTACAACCGTCAAATTAAAAGCCTCTCCAGTAAACTGGAACTCCTGACTCCATGGTTCAAATGTGCAGAAAGATAAAGAACTTTTGACTTTTTTTATCTTCCTACCCCTCACAGTTTTATTTATCGTATTTATTTATTATACAACCAATCATTTTGATTGTTTGAATGTATGAGCACTTTATTACTGCACTTAAGAACAATTTTGAGGTACTTCAGATGTAAATATTGTACTTTTCACTCCCATAAAATAAAAAGGAATATATAAGACAAGCTTACACTGCATTATATTAATTCAACACTACCACATTAAACATTTTCCTTGAATTTACTCTGCATCAACAAGCCACAAAGTGTTATACATATGAACTGATGCATTAGTATTAACAGTCATATATGATATGAATATGACATAAAAGAATATGTCTTACACAGGGGCCAGTTTTTTTTCAATTGCCTACATTTGCTTTGGTACATTTTGATTTTGCTGATACTTGCACTGGAGTATGTTTGCGTTGTTCAGATACCTTTTATTCAGAATACTTAATATCCCAAGAATGAACTGTAGTAGTTGAACATGAATATGAATGACAATGGTATATGATACATGATGACATATAGCACAAAACTACAGCCTACTATTTGACTTAACTGAAAATCCAAACCATTTTCTCCATGGCAGGTTTTTACGACATTACTTTGAAGGAGAAACCGCCATGTTTCCGGTTGGGATCCATCTCTGCGCGTTTGACTTGACGCGGCTCTCCTCCCTCTGCCTTCTGCACAGCAGGTTTTCTGTCTGTGCTGCTGCGCACGATCGACCATCCGAGCACGAGCGGCCAGACCTTCTTCTTTTGAGTGAAAAAACCCCTCCTCTGACTGGAAAATAATCCCCCCTAAAATGCAACTGAGACATACAATAGAAAACTAAGAAGCAAACGCTTATATTAGTCTGCGTTAACAGATCCATTTATATTAGACTAACAATACTAATACTAATGCGACACCTGCTCATACTACTTCTACTACAGCTAATTATAACCATATTAATAGCAATAGTAACAATAATAGTAATGTGAAGTTTAGATACCCACATGATACATATACTTAATGTTTTAAACATTCATATACTCCACTTATTTATCATATCCAAGGCAGACCCAATGTATTTGTATGATGTGTATATGTATGTGACATTGATCAGCAATTGACCTGTTCTTTCAGGAGGATTTTTCTTTTTCAAGTTGTCAACTGTTTATTTCCAGTGTCCAAAAATATTTACCAAGTATTGTCTACATGGAAGTTTGCAATCTTTTTTTTTTTGCAATATCAGAGTATCCGAGGCAGCTGGTCTGTATAGCATATGCCTGCTGCACTGCATTTGTCATCATTAGAGCCAATGAGGCCTGCACACTCCACCACCATGGTTTGCTTTGCAGCAACTCCCCCTCCCTCCCTCCCTTCCTCCCTCCCTCCCTCCTCTCTCTCAATGTTGGAGGAGCATTCACACAATGTCACCATGGAAACGAGTAAACTGTGCACAGGGAAGTGGGAAGCCGAAGAAGAGAAGTTGGGTGCAGGGACACAAAGAAGGACGTCAGGAGTCAGCACGTGAGCAGGTGTGTTGAGTCGGTTTTATTTCTCTCCGTCAGCCGGGGAGAAGTGATGGTGAGTCAAACACTACAGGAGTGGGATTTACCTTCCTTGGTACGCAGTGCTCTCTTGTATCACACTGCAGTTATAAAAGTGTGTGTCTGTGCATGTGTTTGCACGTGTGCGTGCCTCGAGTCAGGTTGGAGTTTTGCCATTTTCCCCCACTTCATATTTTTTACAAGAGGAAGAATGACACATGGAGATGCTTGGTCTATTAGGTAACGGTGGAGGGTATTCAAAGAAAAGCAATCTGATAGGGTTCCAGCATCCACATCTGGCATTATTTATGAAAACCATTTCAAGAGTGATAAAATCTAGCGTGTTATGTAACTTCATATTTCTTAGGAGGATAAACATAAGCCTTAAAGTGCTCGGGCAGATGCTGTCAAGTGGCATAGCTCTATGGTGGGAAATGTTAGACATATGCTGCACATATGCTACACAAAGACTCAAAACGTGGGCAAAAAGCATCAAGCACGAGGATGAAGTTTGTTTTTTTGCGTGTATTTCAGCACATCACTAATACCTGGGTATTATCCAGAGATGCCGCAAGCACCAAGGTCACCTGCACACCGTGCCGGGATGCAGACAAAACTGAGCGCCTGGACGCCTCTGAGCCACCCTGCGGCTAACAGCAAGGTCAGATCCAACTCGTCTCTCCGGCCGACATTTGAATAAATACGCATCTGCATGGTTATTTGCAACAACACATCCAGTCATTTATTCATCATTCTCACTGGCGAGAGGACATTTCCATGAGATCCCATCATACAAATGAGTCAGTGCCATCAGATGAGAACCTTTGGAACGCTAGTTGTGGATTTAAAAAAAGAACCTTTGCAATTTTGTCTGTCCTTTTAAAACATCTAGTCAAGTTAAGTGTTGAAATTCTCTCAAAGTGTACTGTTTCAAGGTTTTTATGCAGTAGCGAGGCACAGATTTGAGACAAAAACAGGCCTTTTGCACCTTTGTCTGGTCCAAAGGGTCCGGGAACCATTCATTTTGATAAAACAAGACCCCCCACTTCCACCTCATTGCATGTAATCAGTCATCTCATTGGTCCAAACAGTGAAGTTCGGTGCCATTTTGAACCATTTCCAGCTTTCCCTCTTCTCCCCTGCAGGTGTTTGAAGAGCGACGGGCCCTGCTGGCAAAGTGGGTGAGTGTAAAACCACACAGACAGAGATGCACCAACTGCACGGATGAACTGTTACTGTGTAGTGTCTCGCAGAAAGGTGTCCGCTTTGAGTCCAACTCGTTGGGAGAGTTTGGATCACGTTCTTCTCGCGCCAGTTCGACAGGTGGTCTGACGGTCAGCGGAGGGCGGTGCTGCAGGACTTTGTGCTGAGCTGTTCAAGGGAGCAGCTGAGGTACCTGAGCGTCAGCGTGAGCGGTCGGCTCCCCCTGCAGGCCGCAGACTTCGCCTGCCTGCTGCCCAGAGCCCTCTGCCTCTACATCTTCTCCTTCCTGGACCCACGCAGCCTCTGTCGATGCGCACAGGTACAAACACTGAACACAAAATGTGGACCCGTGGCGTCGTTGCACGGGTGGCCGAACAATCAAAACGAACACGCCGACACCTTTTTTTCCTGCCGTCTGTGGACAGGTGAGTTGGCACTGGAGGAGCATCGTGGAGCTGGACCAGCTGTGGATGCCCAAGTGTCTGCGGCTCGGCTGGTGCGCCGGTTCCTCCCCCACGCCGTTGGAGCAGGGCGTCTGGAAGGGACTCTACATCCAGTCTGTGCAGGAGCTGCGACTCAGCCCGCCGCAGGTCAGGAGATCAGACCCAGAATCAGCATTATGGCCACAGGATGAATTGATGTGACAGGGTGACCACATCAAAAATGCACTGATAAACTGGTCATACAAAGTTTTTTTTCCGCCCGCCTCCAGACTGCCCCGTCCCCACAGCAATTTGTGATTCCAGACGTAACAGCGCTCAGCAGCAGGCGTGCACATCCGTCAGGACCGGCCCTCCTCAGTCAAGAGGCTGCTGTCCAGCGGGCTGGAAGCGGCCTCAGGTTCGGCTCAGTAAAAGACAAGCAGCCCACTGCACTTCCCCCGTGGAGAGACTCCGACAGACGTCCCAAAGACACGCTGCGCTTCAACTACCTGGACAACATGGACCCCGTCACACAAGCGCTGAGCGCGTAAGACTGTAGACAGCAGGTGTTAACTTTGCACCTGGAAAACTCCATGCACCTATTGATTTGGTGAAGCACACTACTGCAATATCATATGATTTAGGGGGGAAATCAGGATTTAAAATGTTTGAGATGTGTGTTAATCATGACGGGATACAGTCATGTAAATCATTTTGCACAGCAGCCTCAAAAATTAAAAAACAAACAAACAAGCAAAACACATGTGTGAAACACTTGATCTGTAATCCTCGCATGAAACATGCTGGATTCCCTAATTCTTCTTTGGTTATCCTGATGCAGAGCTCAAAATACAATCTACAGCTGATATGGGACTTTCAGACAATATGATTTTGATTGTTTGGCAACAATCTTTATGATCATACATCATCACACACAGACACACACACACACACACACACACACAGACACACACACACAAACACACACACACACACACACACACACACACACACACACACACAATATAATTTTTGAAGGTGAATGCGCAGTGTTGTGGAACAAAATCCTGTTTTATCACTACCACAGCCGCGTTTTAATCCTCATCAGGAGGTCACAGAGATTAAAATGTTGCCTGCAAAAAAGACAGGCAACATCTGGTCATATTCTCTCGCAAAAGCGGTGCAGATGTGTGTTTTGCTGGTGGTGTCATGGCCACTCACTGACTCGGTCGTCTCCCTGCAGGCAGATGAGAAGCTCAGCTACCACCTGCCACAGCAGCACGTCGCAGCCACGCGACGGGAGCAAGAAATCCCCGTCTGAGGCCACGTACAAGCTCCGCAAAGCCAAATCTCTGGTAAACGCACACGCCGTTCGTCATCGCCGTGACTGTGACCTCCTTGTCTGATATTAAAGGGAGGCAATTAAAACGTTGGACGATTCCCTGGGGACAGTGTGACCGGCGGGCATCATGCATTATGGAGTTTACACTGATGTGCATGTTAATGATGAGCTGCTCGGAGAGGGAGGTGTTGGGGGGGGTGCACAGCACAAATCACGCTGATGGTGGGGTTTGAGGAAAGGGTGAGATAGAGGGCACCAGTCTGGCTTTGGTGAAATCTTCTTATATCTTTTTTCATGCAACTACTGTGAAATATAACAATACACCCTTGAATCATATTCAATTTAGTATATTTAAATGTTTTTATACTGAACACGTTCATGAAGGTAACCCCAGTTCATCTGCAAGCTTTTGTCCTTCTCCTCCTTTAGATGTTCCTCAGTTCCAACTGCAGACCCCAACATCCTCCTCCTCCTCCTCATCATCAAACACAGACTCAACCCCAACGGGCTCCTTGCGGTAACGACCGGCCCATCACCAAGGAGACCGCCCGGAGCCTGCTGCGCCTGGCCCAGTGGAACGCCGGGGTCCGTCCAGGGCCCACGAGGTTGGCGGTCCCCCGGCTGAGCATGGAGGCGCTCAGGGCGTCCCGACGCTCGAACCGGAGCTCTCCCAGTGAGTAACACACACACTTCTCTGGGCTGAATATGATGTAACCACACGGCAAGAAACGCATCCAGGATAAAAAATTATGGATTTAAATTGTCTGATTCTGCAAGAAAGTCACTTGCAGACCCCCATTAGACATGTTGTTTTACTGTGCAGCCTTGCAACTGAAGCCTTTAGTCTTTTTAAAAGCATTTGATTATTTGAATGCTGCACATAGTACACATATTTCATTCAGTCATTACATTAAAAAACACAATACGTAAAAATACATGCCCATGATGCTGGGCAGCTCACTTTGTAAAACAACTTTATACAGACAACTCTTCCGAAGAAACGTCCAGTTGTAGGCAGTCTAATATGACCGCACGCCTTGGTGTCAGTGTTTGGAAAGGTGCTTGAGTTCCTAGGTTTTGGTTTATTATGTTGAATGTTTTAACCATGACTTGGTTGGATTTCTGATTTGTGAAGTGGTAAATCATCGTCAATCCCAGGTGTACCACTGTTCGCGGCTCAGCCGTGGCTCGTGCCTGCTACACGCACACTTCAGCGATGAAGAGCGGAGCACATGGCCCCCCCCTTCCAGGAAGACATCAGAACTACATTGTCAGGACATGATGCGTGGCACCAGCTGCAATTTCTTTGCAAAACTATTGTGGAAATGCTGCTGGATGGAGGAGAGACAGACACTGGTAAAGAACATTTACATAAAAGTTTTTTTTTTTATATTATGAAACTGATTCAAGACTTCAAACATTCTATCTTGTTTTATTAAAAAGTTAACACTTCTTGGAATAAATATCCCTTAGAAATGTTTTTTTTTATGCCCCCACCACAGTATTTTTATTTATCATTTTGGATGTGTTAATGCATACAGTTTGCCAAGGGTGTGGATTTTTTTGAATTTTGACCTGTCCTCTTATACGAGTGTGTGTGTGTGTGTGTGTGTGTGTATATATATGTTATCTTTTTGATTGATTTTAGAAAATAAACCTGAAAAAGTGAACATTTGTTTTTGAAGTCATACTGTACTTGGTGTGTTTCCATGACAGCAGCCACCTTTAACTATATCTAATCCAAAAAGGTATTTTCATAATAATAATGATTATTATTATCTGTTACTAAAACAACATGCATTAACCTACATCTCAATCTGATGGAGGCTCTATGTAGTGCATGTTGTGTCATGTTTTTCGAAGCATACTTTTACACGACTGGACAAGTGGTTTGATGTCGGCACATTTCTTTACTCTGCAGCTTTTGCTACGTTTTACTGTGATTTACAATCGCACGACTGTAACATTTCATCCGATGTTTGTGGGCGAAAAAAACAACCTAAATTGGATATGGTGAAACCTTATGGTACCTAATTAAATGACACTATGTATAAAGTGGAGAAACAAAATTACTTGTGTTCAAATTACTAAATATAAAAGGCTCAAAACTGCTCTATGCTGGTCTCTAGTGGACATTAAATGAACTTCGGCTCTTTACTCAAGCATTTTTTTAAAAAGAGGAAACTACCACAAACGTTTCTGCCTCCGACACAGCGACATGATTTAAGAAAAAGTCATTTTTAATTCTTTTTTCTGGACAGTCCTTTCTTTCACTGGTTAAATACAATGTCACAAGTAGCCACGCAAGAAGCCCCGGAGTGTTTGCCAGAGCAGCATTAGACAACAACTTTAGTCACAATTTGAAAAGCTTGGGGTCATTGATCCAGGAGGAGGAGGAGGATGATGATGAGGATGAGGGGGCAGTTTGTCCTAGAAAGTGGTGAGTAAAGTCGAGGAGCACACTACCAAAAATGCACAGAAAAGTAGCTGTGAAAATGAACATGTCAAGAGACCTAAGGAATTTATCTGCCATGAATGAGAGACTTCTTTGTTCTCAATTTTTCTTCGGCCTTCATCTGTTTCTCTTACATTTCTCTCGCTGCTTGGCAGATTATTTAGCTACTTTGATTTGATAACGCCTTGTTGTATCTAGCAGTGTTTGTAGTTGTTGTTTTGCTTTTTGCAGCCCCCAATCTAGCCCAGAATTATGACCCGGAGAAACGATTCCAATCAGCCAGGAGAGCAGCAGAGATGAAAAATTGTTCAAAAAGGCTGTTGTCGGATGCACGCGCTGCCAAAAAAGACAGTCCTGTGGCTTTGCGGGGTTTGAATCTCACAACAGGAACACGGCTGATTGGCATCGTCTCCTGGTCTTACAGTTCACCTGTCAAGGGATTAGAAAAAAAGAAGAAAAAACCCCCTAACAACCGCATTTAAAATTTAAAAAAAATAACAAAAATGAGGAAAAAATGTATGTATTTACACAGATATCCACACATACAGGAGCATACATCCATACATCAACAGCACACAGATCTGCACATACCCAGACAGTGCATTTTACCCAAAATCTCACAATCAGTTGTTCTCACGTCACTACAATCTATGGTCTTCAGTCACAGATGCGGGGCTTCGCTTAAAGAGAAAAGAAAAAGACTCATTAAAATCAAAATGTCAACGATTATGACGCGCTCACCACTGCGTGACAAAGCTTTCCCCAGCCCGCAGTGCAGAGACGCAGGAAAACCGACGTGGGATACTTTGCTGGGTACCATGGCAGTAGTAGTGGTAGGGGTCTATTTGTTCCTCCCAGACAAGATGGTACTTCAGGGACATTTACAGGGCTGCGCCTCCGTGTTCACTGTCGCTCACAGTTCACACACAGTTTTATGTACAAAAACGCGCGAGCAAATCGGAAGTTGCAGAAACAAGCATATATTTTTTTTTTAACATTTTGCTCCAGTGCGTCTGATGTCTCATACGCACCATTTAATCATCAAGTATGACAATTACCACTGTGACTGGACCTTCAGACATTTAGCTCCCAAATAAACTTGCCACTCGCGAGGCGAGTTGGAGGCTTTCCCCCAACGGTTGTTATTCTGGTTCATTAGAACAAGGTTCCCCTTCGTGAAAACTGAAACTGCAGTTCATCGGTTGCGCCTGTTTTTTTGGAGGCGTGACATGTGAACCGGAGCCCCGTCGCCCTTTTCCAGTCTGGTTGAGAACTGGGGTTTAAAAAAAAACTTTAGGAGAAAACTTAAGTCTTGGCTTCCCACTGTTTCGGTCTCAATCGGGGCCGAGCTTGAACCGTCAAACTCTTTGAGCGGAGCTGAGACCTTTCTATTCTTTTCTAGATGAATGTCCTCACAGCGAGACATGACTGCGGATTTTTTCGACAAGGCCAAAAGCGATTTTTGAACGGGGTCAGAAACACAAAAGTCACACTGACCGTCTATGTTGTAATACGAAAAACTAAAAAAGAGAGAATTTCAATTTCCAGCCTGCAGCTGCCACTGAATATCCATCTTCACCAAACAGAGCTAGGGTCACACACACAGACACATTGTTTAACAGACTGGAAAACAAAAAAAACCAAAGGCAGCAATACACAAGTTACCTGACAGACAGTATATAACAGTATGTATGTGTTTTTGTGTGTGCGTGTGTGTGCGCGCGGGAGACTGATACCAGGCGATGTTGTGTGGTGTTTGCGGTGTCCATGTGCAACTGCTTGTTCCCTCAGAGTGGGTCCGCTCCATTTCTGGCTTTTGGACACACTCTTCATTCAAGCGCTGCGCGACTCAACCACACACCGTTGCCATAACAACAGACCAGCAAATAATACCAATCAAAGTATATTTCAAAAGTGTAAAAAAAAAACAACAACAACAAAAAAAACAACCCCCCCAGAACAAATTAGCATGAAAACACGACACCTCAGAGGGTAAGGGAGGGCTATAGGAGGCCAGTGCTCAGACAGAGGTCAAAGATTAGTAGAGTTCAAAGGGTCAGAGGTTATCCTGGTCAATTCTTGCCCTGGTTGGTCAATATCCAACTCTGTTTACTCATTGTCACAGAGCTGAATGTTTAATTAATTAGAGGTCAATTTATTCAATGTTTTACAGGACTGATCATTTTCTTTTTAACGTTTCATTTCGTTGAAAATAAAATGCCCCAAACCCCAAAGACATATATATATATATATAATTATATAGCTATAAACAGATATCGCAGAGATTTTCCAACTGAAAATCATCCGATGATAAACAGGTGACTGAACCCTTAAACTTCGGGGCCCCGGCTGTGGATGAGTGAGCCACGCGTGGCCAGAGCTCTGAGGTTTGTCAAGTTTGAAATAGCATTACTTTCTGTTAATGCAATCAAATGAAATGGTGTTTTCCCAAGGCATATTATACATTCATAATACTGTGTGTGTGTATGTGTGTGTGTGTGTGTGTGTGTGTGTGCGCTTGTATTGGAACACCTGCCACAAGATATAGATTATCTGCATGAAAGCAGAATAAACGTGTGTGTGTGTGTGTGTGTGTGTGTGTGTGTGTGTGTGTGTGTGTGTGTGTGTGTGTGTGTGTGTGTGTGTGTGTGCGTGTGCATGGCTCGTCTGGGCTCCTGTCCTCACGACTGAAGCACATTTCCGTAGGAAACAATTGCACCTCATTGGCCAAACCAAGTTAGCCAATCACCAATGGCAGAAGCCAGAGCCCCCGGGCCCCTGCCCCATCGCCGAGACCAGAGTTTGGCCGATTGATTGGCTGGTCAGGAATGTGCGTGCGTGTCGTATCTTTGTGTGTGTTTGTGGACAGTGGGGGAAAAAAACAGGGCCATAGTCCATTTCCAACGGCGGCGTCCTCGTGGATGCAGGGGAGTGGGTGTGGTTTCCGCGGCGATGAGAGTGAAGTGTCGGTAGAGTGGAGAAGGGGAGGAGCTTAAACCTCCGCTCCTTTCAAGCCAATTCGTTCCTCCTCCTGTCAGTCACTGTTGGACTTCTTCAGGGAGAAGGCGAAGATGTTGAAGTGGTTGCTGAGCTGTTGTACCTGGCGATGAAAAAAATGTAATAAAATAAGAGAAGAAGAAGAAGATAACAAGGAATTCTGTCATTCAATGTGAGATCCATGTAAATGATTTCTGAACGAGTTCACCTGCAACCCAGAGGAAGAGGCCTCCGTGTGTGTGCTCTTACCACTGATACACCGTAGTGTATGTGTGAGAGTATGACGACAGCTGTCCACAGATAGAGTAGTAGCGTCTCGTTGGCGACCACCCCCGTGACCGCTAACACCACCACCACCGCCATGGGCAGCAGCATCCAGCTCAGTGGCTGGCAACGCGTGTTACTCATCTGACAAACGATCAGCTTACACTGCAAGATAAACACAGACGCAAACACGTGAAGATGGGACTCTACGTTAAGGTCGTCACGACCACAAGTGTGTGTGTGTGTGTGTGTGTGTGTGCGTGCGTGCGTGCGTGCGTGCGTGCGTGTGGGGATAACCAGGTGACTCACCGTCACATTGGCGAATGCTGTTCCCACCATGAGGTAGTAGATCCTGGGCTGCAGCTCGAGGATGTTGGATGGAGAGAACACCACCCAACTGGTGGACAGGGTGAAGAGGAGGACGGGAGAGAGGAAAGGCAGGAAAGCTTCGTACAGGCTGCTGTGCTTCAGGGTGTTGCTGCGGTATCCCCTGCGACGGCACATGGAGGGAACGGTTCAGAGCGCTGGGTGTAGAACATATTACTACAGCGTATGATTGAAAACGCTGATGAAAACGTAACTTACTTCAGGACATTGTAGAGGCTCATGGGTAAGGTCACAGTGAAGGAACAGGCTGGAAATCAACAAACAAAATCATTATTGTGGCGTTGCGTCGCTACGGCAGAGTGAATGAATGTGTGCTGCTCCACCGATCTCGGCTCACCAATGATCATGAAGGTGAAGAAGTCTCTGTAGAGGAAGTGAAACAGGGCTGGCTGGTACCACGTTTCCACGCCGACCACAGCGGTGACCATGTAAACGAGGGAGATGGTCTGGAGGGAGACAAGACACATCAAGTCATCAGAGGGCTGGTGCGTCAATGTTGGACGCGACTGAATGTGAGTGTTCGCGTGCGTCTTTACCACTTGGCTGATGTCGTATCCCCAGGGCAGGAAAAGGATCCCGGTGTTGTACTTCTCCCAGTGAGACAGGATGAAGGAAAACAGCACCACCCAAAGAATGTAGTACAACGTGGCCACGCCCACGCCGCTCTCGCCACGCCCAAATATTGAGTACACTGTGGCCACGAAGAAGATGCAGGCCCAGCTGTCCAGGCCGTGGTCAAAAAGCTCCCCCAGTGGCGTGGAGGAGTTGGTGCGACGCGCCTGTTTACCATCCACGCCATCTGTACACAACGGAGAGGCACAGGTCAGTACGTATGGGACAGCATTTATATAGAAACACATTTTCACTTGATTCACACTTTCTTTCTTTTTGTCTAGCATTTCAGCCGAAGCTGCAGCCCACGCTCACATAACTGCACCAAGTCTTTCATAACAGCCACATTCCTGCCTCCAACCGCTCAACTCACACACTTCTTGAACATCTGCTCTTGAATTTCTTTAGATGGCGGTATCAAGTGTTGCTTTTTTGTGTTGTGTGGACAGTTTAGCCAACTTCACATTGCCAGACAGGTTCTATTTGAGTGTTGTTTAGATTGAACAGGTCTTGCAGTAATCATGCCTGGGTGTTTTGGGAGCGACATTGAACCCAATTATCAATTCAATTTGGATTAGAGTTTGATTTAAAAACTGAAGGGGCGAGAACTTTTTCACATCGGGCCAGGTAGGTTTGTGTCGCTTTTGTGTGAAAGTGAAATCATCAGTTAAAACCTGCATTTTGTGTTGTTCATATTAAAATTAAAGTGTGACTAATATTGAAGAAATAAGGAAGGGGTCAAATACTTTTCCACAGTCTATGTATGCATTGCACTTCCACGGCAACTCTGACAAGAAACGAAACATTAGTTACTATTTGAAGCAGTGCAGAGATTGGGATTGAGGAGTAATGTCAGAGCGAGATTTTCACATCAGTATCTTGCAAATTACAAGATCCTTTAAATACTGATTGCATGGAATCTGCACTTTGTGTTGTTGACAGCCAACTGAGGATGATAGAGTATGATCACATCCCACATCCACAGATGAATTCACGTTTAAATTGCACGTCCGTATTTTCATTCCGCTATCTCGACAACGAGCGCTCCTTGCACTCCCATATTCTCAGACGACGATTCTGCTGATTGATCGTGTGGCATCGCGCTGACACTGGTATCTGCTTCTACCTGATGAAAGAGCTACATGAATCTCGTCTCCCTCATTGACAAAATAACCACATTTCAACAACACGCATCATGTTATCGGAGAAATTAAATATATCCTTGTCTACAGGGTGTTACAGACAAGACTAACCCTGACCAGTTCTTTTTATAATCTGATTGATTTGCGCTGCGAGTCTTGGGAAGCACTGTACTAGAAGAATCCCCCCCGAGCCTCTCACACAGTCAGAGAGGGAGAGGGATGGAACAACACACGGGGTCGACAGGGGGGTTAGGACTCACCCAGCGTATATGCCAAGAAGTTGAAGATCCCTGCAGCAACCCAGACCCAACTAGGCACGTGGTTGTGTCCTGCAGCTGAGACACAAAGAACGGAAATATACAAATCACACCACACAGACACGGCATTGAACAAAATGCCTTTCTTTTTTTTTGCCACAGCCCAAGAAAAATGAAAGCCAATGAGATTGAAAAACAGGAATGTTTCACTAATTAAACCAGAATAAAAGGTCTAAGTTAAACCGCAGCAAAAGCTCAGCACACTCTTTGTTAGCGAGCTCCCATTCTTTTATTATACTTTTTTTATTCACGACATGGATTATTCCAGTCTTGCACAAATCTGTGGAGAGACGTTCTGCCATTCCTCACAGATGATTCTTTTCAGCTGCTCCCTGCTGCGGGGCTTTTGTTGCATCAGAGTACTCTGAAGCTGTTCCATTGGATTCAAGTCAAGGGGTGTGCGAGATGTTTGTGTGTTTGGGATCATTATCGTGGGGGAAACTTCCTCCCCGGCCAAGAATCTAGAGACTGTGAGTCACCTTTTGATTCAAATATTTAGGTATATAATATTTGCATTCATTGTAACATCCCTGCTTCACCTATTGCACTCATGTATCCCCTCGTCGGTGCCCTCGCACCTCCATGTTTCACAGTCAGTGCCACTCGGTCACTAGTCCAGGCCAGTGCCACGGCAAACACGTTTAAAAATGTACAAAGCTACTGCAAATATTGATCAGGCCTCTTCATGAACTTTGGTAAAGATTAATCTTTTGAGTTTTGTGGCACTTTGTGAGCGTTGGTGTTCTTCTTGGACACTGTCTGTAGAGTTTGACTTCAAGCAAAATGATCTGATCAATCGCTGCAACACCAATTTGCACAGATAATCCTTGTGCCAAGTCTAAAGGACTCACTTGTTCTGTTCTGTTCTTCAGTTCGAGGTTGCATGAATAGTGAATTGTAAATGTGCCGTCATTTTTGGAAGACAGCCACTGTTCCTTCCGTTGTCGCTCGAATGGCACACTTCCTGTACCTCCTAACCACTTGCTGCAGTGTTTCACCTCGTGTTCAGCAGCCTACTGGTGCTCTTGTACCTCTCGGCCACCTTTGGGAAAATCTCACATTCTCGTTTCTTACTTCTTCAGAAATTTGTTTGTTTTTAATATTCATAAGATCAAATACTCTACAATTCAACATAAAATTATACATTTATTGAAAGTGAAAGTGCACAGTTTTAGGCCAATGACTTTCCCCTTTTTCCGACTTAACCCAGATTAAACTCTAATCTAAAGCTGGAGAGAAAGTCCAAACTGGAGTATTAAACTGCCACGTAGCATATTTTAGGTGAACCATTAACATGTCTGTATCATATGGTTAACCTTTTCTTTTGGGGAATGACCTCACACAGCAAATATTAATGCAAAGTCATTTTGACCAACATTTACAAAGATGTTGGAGTGAGTATGAGTAAAGACTGCGTGTGTTTTTACTTTGCGTACCCACACGTGTAGCTATGTGTATAAAAAGGAATTAACTATATGAGACATACAGTTTCTTTGCACAGTTTTGCACCAATCTTTGTTTATGCTTTAGATTTCATGTACATGATAATTGTGGCAGGTTATTGTGTGTGTGTGTGTGTGTGTGTGTGTGTGTGTTTGTAGAGTGTCATGCGGTAGTTATCACCCTGACTCATCACAGGCATGATCATATTTCAGTAAGTGATGGACTTTGCCTTCAATAAACAAAATTAAGATCCTCCATCTTCTAGACTAACATGGTCTGTAGTTTTAGGGAAAGACAAACTGAATGACATTCCCTCGTGCAGAGCCCTGGGGGGAAGATCGGCAGTGTGGAGGACCTACCAGAGGCAGTGAAGTCAAAGTCGAAGGAGGCCAACATGAGGAAGTTCAACACGAGGAACATAAATCCTGTGAACGTAATCAGGTTTGGAGCCAACCATGTCGGTAGAAACTGTGGAGGAAGAGGATGGCAAAGTTAATTAACACGTCGCCCCCGTCACTCTTGAATATAGTCCTCTCATTGTAATAATAACACTGATTACATAATGAGACAGTTATTATCTTTAGAGGACAAGAAATGTCCGCACACACCAGTTAATGCTCCCACAAACTTTTATCACCTCCCAGCACCTAGTGCGAATCAAGTTAGGATGTGCAAGCTTTCGTTCACTTACGGTTATTATTTTTTGTCACACATTCCGGACAGTTATATTATCTGTTAGGCCGAGACAATTTCAGGAAACGGAATTTTCTTGAAAGTAATCGTCAGGTTTCAGTCGAGCAGTGAATAATGTAAAAATAAAGGCTTGATGCAGAGAAGTAAATATAATGCATCAGTGCATAAACAGGAGGTTTACAAGGGACATGGAACAATTTATCTAAGAAAGGATGGAACAGTTTGTGCATGTTGCATGTACATGACTGCACAATTTAAAACATCGCACTATCTCCAAAAGTCCAGAACAGACCGTAACAATCAGAGAGACTGATGTGTTCTGACACCGAGACAAAGGAGGAGGAGGAGGAGGAGGAGTGTGTGTGTTTGTAAATGTGCTTGGAAATCTCATGAATTATGCATCTCGCCCACACACAGATCAAATTGAGCAGGTCTTTCTCACCTTCACCACAAAGTTCCAGAAAGGGTGCATGACGTAGACGGACAGAGGGTTCGAGTCCACCGCGCTGTACTGCAAAGACAAACATACGGCAGAGTAATCAGTCAGTCAGAACGTGATAACCACACAACGAGAGTTCATCGACTTGAGTTCTGTTGGATTCTTACGATTGCAAGTAAACCAAAAAATGAAGGCCATGTAAATGGTAAATGGACTATTTATATATCGCTTTTCTAGACTTTTTTTTTTTCCCTATCACATTCATACAGCCGCCAGAGGGTTAAGTGTCTTGGACACATGCAGACTGGGGGAAGCTGGGATCGAACAGCCGACCTTCGGGTTGATGGATGACCGACTCTACCTTCTGAGCCAAAGCCGCCCCATGTGGCCTCACGTTACATTGCGTACTACTGGATAATTTTGGTTGCCTGTCATCGTGCGGGTCAAAACAAACCCGATCCAAGTCTCTGTAACTTTATCCGCGCGTGAAGAACAAGTGCGAGTGCTTGCAGCGTAATGAACCCTCGCCGGAGTTCATACGGCGTAAGAGGTGTGCGTGTGTGTGTGTGTACGGCTGATTTGTAGGTGTTTTGTGATACAAGGTTTTCCACTTTACAGCAAATGCTGCCTCTCTGATGTTCGTCTTCTTGGAGGGCAGTTGTCTGTGATTGAGTTTGATGTTATTAAACTTAGGAAAGGACTGCGTTTTGGATTACAAAGGGTCAACCAAGGATTTTTGACTGCAGTCTTGTCACGACAGCTGTAAACTCCCTTGTGTTGGTGCTTACTCAGGATTCACACTGTACTACAGCAGTAAATACTAATATAGCCAACAAAGGGCACAGATCCATCCACGTCTGGGCACTTTTTCCTTGCATGTAAACAAGCTTATATCGGGCTCGCACAATTAAATATCTAATCCATTATGAGGATTTTAATTATCAGAGTTCATAATTACATATTATGGGGAAATTCGACAAGGGTCTGTCTGGGAAGATTCTCAATTATCCAGGTCATGGTTGTCCATGAAAGGTTGAACCCAGGGAAAGTGGACATGGTTGAAGGCAATGTGAAGACATCTTCAGATAATCTAAAACCATCTTGAATTGCCCTTAATTCAACTTCTTTTGGACTTGGATTAATACTGCCTCGATCATATAAAAAATAAGTTGTTCCTCAAACCGACTAGAAGCAGCCAACGTGATGAATCATCACCACGTACGTATACATACACAGAGAGGGTAGCCACAATCCATGCCCTCATCCTGTGCAAACAGGACTATACAAATGAAAAGCGCACACACTCACACACACGTTACACTGACGGAAACACAAGTTACTCTCGCACCGGGGGAGGTGGCACACACTGCGATCTGTTAAGTGTGACAGAGGACGTGAGCGGCAGAGAGATGCCTGGCAGCGTGAAAAACACGGCGAGGGAAATCGGCGGAAGACAATCTTTTGCTCTCATCGTCTGCTTCTGCGATTGCACATTTGTGCACCTTCAAGGGAGAACGGGCGCTGCATGAGAAGAGAGCCACGATCCTCTCGTTCACTGTCATTTGTCATCCTCCGCTCTCCTGCTTGGGGCACAAGGAGCCACCGCTCCAAAAAAGAAATTCATGGAAGAAATTTAAAAAAGGGGGGGGGGGGGGGGGGGGGGGTGCATTACATCGTAGACATCTTACAGGAAAAGTTTGCCCACAGTGTCCAAAAAGAGAACATTACAGCGTGACCCCTGTGACCTCAGCTCGGACAAGGAACATGAGCAGGAATGTGAACAAATATACACACAACACACATCCAAGGCTTTACATTTAAATGACACAGCTTACACCTTATTAATGGGGTCCTAAAGTCATAAATACACATAAACCAATACATGTGGAGGGGCCAATATTTTGTCTCCTTATCAATACTGGATTGTGAGACATCCATGCAAAGACTGCCACTCCTTTTTTTTTCGCTCATCCATATCCATACAATACATTACAGGGTTTGTGAGAGAGGTTATAACTGTTCTACACGTTCGATCACACGACTCTGTGGTCACTGTCGAGCGTCTACAGGTAATTCCACTATCCCCCCCCCCAACAGTCCACTGGATCAACAACAGCATGACAAAAAGGGGGGGGGGGGGGGGTCCTGGCCTTCTGCACGGACGGGGGAGGGGGCGAAACGCTCATTGCGCCTCGATTCGTATCCAAACGCCGGCGGAGAGAAAGGGACGCTAGCTAACCATTAGCACATCTGCGCCAACGGCAAGCGAGACGCGGTAAACAACGGGCGCTTCCGGTCGCCGCTTTCAAAATAAAACAAACGCAGGCGGCCGCGTATCT